>NC_069782.1:155254375-155594375 GCF_027406575.1 Nycticebus coucang | reverse complement strand
TGGGCATTTATTGTACATTGGTGATGAAAACTCTGCAAACGTGTCCTGGGACTCCCAGGAGGAAAATCTCACTGTGCTCTAATACAGATTCAGGAAATAAAGTCTCAATGAACCAATAAACAAAAGGAGAACAAAGCATTCTGATGACCCCAAACTTCTTGTTTTTTAATGAACCCATGACTCAAGCACCCATATGAAGATAAGGGTTTTCAGAACATTTGCAAATGAAAGCAAAATCATATGTAATATTTGAGATATGTATTTTTCATTACTTTTTGATTTAATGAAGTAACTAGAAAACTGGGTCTTTCAACTTTCCTGTGAACTGCTTTAAAATTCATCCTTTAATATAGTTATTAGGAGTGATGACATAGTGCTGACATAAAGTTGCTCTCTGGGGAACAAATTATTTTCCTCCGTAGGGCTTGAAACTCTTAAAATCCAATTTGCTGTAAAAGCTTACAGGAAAAAAAAAAAATCAATAGAACTTTTGCAGACCAAACTAGTTTTTGGATAGCAATGGTTTTATAGCCTTCAGAAGAATTTTGAATTTTATACTCTTTGGTTTCTACAACATCTAAAATGGAATCATTAAAAATTTTAAATTTGTTACCACTTTCTTAGTAAGAGAGGAAGATGGACTGGGTACAGAGAAGCCACATGGCCCCCTTCTGGAAGCTAGGGACTGCTGGCTGAGCAAAGTGGCACTGGCTACGATGCCCCCACCTCTCTCAGCTCTACTCAGCCTTCCCAGAAGATCTCAGGGACGGCATCCTCCTTGCCTCCTGCTCAGGAAAAAGAGGCATAAAGAAACGAGTTGCCCCACCCCACCATGTAGCAGATCAAGTGCAAGCTGAGCTCCCCGTTGGCCTGACATGCTCTGGGGTGGGGGGGGGCTCCAAGCAGCACAGACACATACATGGGTAACTGACAACTGAGCAGGGGCACCCCCGCAGTTACCTACCCTCTAAGCTGAGGGCTCCCCAGGAAAGACTCAGGAGGCCTCAGCAAGGACAGGGAGAGGAGAGGGTGCCTGTGGCTCTGGCCACACATTCGCCGAGGCCTGTGTCAGTCTCATGCTCTCCCGGCACAGGCCGGGGCTCCCGACACTATGGCTCTGCGCCTGCCTGGACTTCTGTCCTATCAATACCACAATGCTGGGTTTTCCAGCAGCAGGAGGAAAGAGGCCTTGTTCATTGCTGAGATAGAACATCCTGGGTGTTCTAATTGCTGACCGCAGGGAGCCCAGGAGCTGTGGGTGGGCTCACCCAGGGACAACACTAGTCATGTCCTGCTGACTGTCAGCCAGAAGCTCCCGTGCTGGCTGGGCATGTGTGCTGAGGGGGGCCCAGCAGAGCTGCGCTGGTCTACACTCAGCTTTCCTTCCCCTCTGGTTGGGCAAGGCTGGCATCTGACACTCTACCTGCCAAGCAATCAGGTCCTTGAGCTTCTCGATCTTTTCGTGGGCCTCGGGGTGCTCCTGCAGGTACCGGTCCGTGAAGAAGGCCTGGAGGAGACAGGGACAGCCGCTTAGACCACCTGGCCACCCAGCACAGATTCTCACACTTACTGTGCGCAGGGCCCTGGGGATGGGGCTCCCTCCAGACTTTAGGGTTACACCCTGCCCAGTAAGGCCAAATACAATAAATGGAGCTGACGGACCCCTGGGGAAGAGGGGATCTGGCTGCACGCCATCACTTGGGTCCAGTGAAGCCATAGTTGACTGGGATTGCTGGGCCCTGCTGGGGGCAGTGGACACAGCCTCCCTGCTGCTCACACGCTGCCCTACCCTGTACCTGCCCAGGCCCGACCTACACAGGCAACAGAGCTGCCTATTTCCCCAAAGGTGCATAACCCCGCCAGCCCTCTGTCTCAGTTTCCACTGTGTCTAGATCAGAGGTCACACTTTTCTGAGAAGGGCCAGATGGCAAACATTTTAGGTTTCATGCACCATACGCATTTCTGTCACAACTACTAAACGCTGCTGTTTCTGTACCAGGACAGCAGCCACAGGCAGTAAGTGAATGAGTGGGCGTGGCAGGGTTCCCGGAGAACCTCCTGCATAGAAATGCAGACCCCGTCTAGACTGCTCCCCATGTCCTTTAGCTTCTGCCAGCTCCTATGGAGCCAAGACCCAGGGAGACCAGCTGGCCAGGCCCCTCTGCAGGGTAAGTGCTGCCCCTGGATTGAATATTCGGATGCTTTTGTCTGTAGTGATCCCAGTCTCTGGAAGCCACCTGAGGCCCACTGGCTGCAGGTAAGCCTGCCTAGAGTAGATCATGGGGCCTTCCTGGCTGTCAGAGGATGCCCAGGGACCAAGCCGGGGCTAGGCCGCCACTGTCCTGCAGTCTGCAGAGCCTGCCTATGGGCACTGGCCTGGCCTTGGCTGGATCACTGCTGAGACTATTCAAGGATTATTTCTGGGGTTTGGAGACAGTGTTTGGAATTTTCTGTCCATGCCAGGGCAGGGCTGTCACAAGCCTTTTCATAGTTTGCAAATCCTCCCATGACAGCAGGGTCCACGATGCCATTGAGGAGCATGGACAGGGGGTTGATGGGCAGGCTGGGGTCATCCAGGTGCTGCTGCACCATGCTGTCGATCTTGTCGTTGGTCAGCTGCATGGTCTCGATGGCGTTCTCCAGGGGGCTGACCTCCACCTGCAAGGAAGGGGCAATGGCAGGATGTCAGCCCACCTCCGCCAGCTCGCAGGGCCCTGCTGAGGAGCCAGGCTGAGAGGTGGGGCAGGCTCTCTGCTCTCCCAAGCACCGTTTTTCCCAGCAAAACTTCTGGATGTGATCATTTACAGCTCTACCAAGAGCAGCTAGCCCTTGTATTATGATTGTTTCCAGACAGAGCCCTCACATGAGAATTCCAAGGCACCAGGCAAGGCTGCTCAGCCCTGAGTATGTATATATGTGTGTGGTCTATATGTGTGTGTGGTCACCCGGGTGGTGCTTGAACACAATCTGCCAGCTTCAGAAAGGGAACCTTCTAGCCTGTTCTTGTTTTCTGCTTGTTTCACGGAGCATGAAGGTTTTAGGGCGTTTCTGAGGAATCCAGATGGAGACCTGGGCCCTTTGAGAAGCCTGCTGTCCCTGTCTGGTCAGGGAAGATGAGGGAAGGGCCCTGCCATGGCCTCCCCTGGCCTTGTGGGAAGAGCTCTCACTCCCCCAGGGTCAATGGGCACCACAACCTGCTGCTGTCAGAGGGACCTTCAGCACAGGAGGCACAGGACCACCTGTCTGAGAGGTGGAGGGTAGGGGGAGCACAGGGGATGAGTATTCTGTAAATTGCCAAGCCCCGAGTGACACTCCCTGGAGGTTGTGGAGGTATCGGAGACTCCCTGTGTACTGCCCACCTTGCACTGATGGAGGAAGGGCCATGGAGCGGTTGTAGTGCATAGAATGTGGCTAGTCATGTGCACCCTGATCCCGCACCGTGCTCTGCATTCCATCCCTGGTGAACAGCTTCACCAAAGGGACACTCCGGGCAGTGCTCCATCTGGTCCGACTGCTAACTCCCTGTCCCTGACCTTGCTCGCCTCAAAAAGGAATTGTTTCCTATTTTTATCAAACAAACAGGGGCTAACCCTGGCCCTACAGCCAGCCCAGGGGGGTTGGTCCCAGGAGGCACAAGTCACGGGGGTTTGATAGCAGGATTTCAGTCCTGTCACGTGGGGATTTTCGGCTTCCAGATGTCTTAGTTTGTTACAAATGGCCAACACTGCCAGAGGACGAGCTGCATTCACACAAAAGGTCAGGCCCCTGTCCACCTGGAGCAGCTGAGCTGTGGCCAGCAGCCTCCTGGAGCCCAGACGGAGGATTACACGGGCTGTGGGCAGTGGCCCATTAGGAGGATTAACGCCCCCTGTGTGAAGGGCCTGCTCCTGTGAGCTGTGTGTGGTAAGTGTGTCACTAGCTCCCGAGGGCCCTGGGGAAGGGGCTGCATTCTCATCTGACACATAACTCCCGACAGCCTTCCATCCTTTTGGGGCTACCTGGGTGCTCCCAGAGCAGGAAGTGAAAAGGCCCAGAGAGGGGCAGGGAAGACCCCCAGGTGTCCCAAGGGCTCCCACCCTGTGGCCCTGCAGGGTGAAGAGGGATGGTGGATCACAGGCCCCATGGATCGGCCCAGAGCTAGGCTGCCATGGGCCAAGGAGACTGAACACAGCAGCAAGCAAGTGAGCTCCCAGCCAAGCCCTGGAGCTGCATACCCAGTGCTTCAGGGCACTCTGTGCCGACTAAATGGCACACAGGTGAGATCCTGCCAGGTGGAGATGGCAGCCTGGAGACCCTCAAACAAGAAACACCTCCCCTAGTTCAATCAGACCTTTTTATACTGCCAATTGCCACAGCCCTGGCATTTCAAAATAGTCAATAAATCTGCTGACCAACTCCGGTTCATGTAAATGAAAGTGTCCAATACAGCTCATCACAAATGTGAGCTTCATGTAAATGCGACTGTCCCAGGGCAAGGCAAAGCTTAGCTTTGCTGAGATGGAAATTGTTATTCCTTTAAACAGTGCCAGGGAAGGGTATATTTTCAGGCTATTTTTACTTGAAATGAACAAGTACTATTAATTAAGTTGTTTGTCATGTAAATGGCAATAAAACCATCAGGAAAAAAGATTTTTTAGAAAGTATGTAAATTGGAACTTGTCTTAAACTTTTCATCTAGTTAACAGAAAGAACTGTCAAAACAGCACAACTGGCCGGGCGTGGTGGCTCACGCCTGTAGTCCCAGCTCTGTGGGAGGCTGAGGCGGGTGGATTGCCTGAGCTCAGAGGTTCAAAACCCATATGAGAAGCAGTCAGCCAGAGTAAGACCCCGTCTCTACCAACAACATCAAAAACAGCCAGCACCGCAGGAGAAGGAAGAAAATCACCAGAAAAGGAGTACTTCAAACAAACATGAACAAGCACACTGAAATTAAAAATAAAAAAAAAAAATTAAAAAAAACAAACAAAAAAAAACAGCACAACTATGACTGAATTTAAATATTTTGTAAGGAGGAGTGAAATCTTCATTCTGGTTTTCTTAGATGCTAGAGTTGGTTGTGATTACACAGCATTTCCACTAAAATATTGGTGGGTGAGAGACATGCTCTGAGGCACAGGCAGGGTGACCTCGGGAACTGTGGGGTCTGCAGTGTGGACGCTGGCCACGGGGACCAAAGTGAACAGGGAGTGTCGGACTGCAACAGGGAGGGGAACGGACAATGCCTTCTGTGGAGTGTCCTTACCATGAAAACAGATTTGACCTCGAACCACCTCAAGATTCCAGGTAACTTATACGCAGTTGTGTATACGGTCCTCTCGATCCACATGTTCTGCAACAGAAACACACAATACTTGTCAGGAGAAGGGTGTCAGTGGGTGGACAGGTCAGCCCGAATGGGGACTACAGCTCTGTAGGAGTCAGGCCCTTCCTCAGGACAGGGTTCTGCCTGTGCTCATCGCCGGGGTGTGTGTGTGTGTGTGTGTGTGCTGAGTCACACTTCACTAGCCATGCTTAACCGTCACCCAGGACTCATCAAAGCGTTCCTGGTTTGCCAGCCAGTGTTGCAAAGGAAAGTGTAAGAGGTGGGCAGGGAAGATACACATCCCTGACCGTGAAGGGGTTCCCTCATCAGAAAGTACATTTTTGGAAAGCCTCTAAATTTTAGGAGGTTATGTTAATCTTTCTTAGCATTCAAAAGAAACTCAAAGGTGCCAGTGCATTAAGGATCTACAAAGTGACCTCTTACATTCTCATGAAATCAGTCAGCATTTTTTAAGCTTTAAAATTTGACATACTAATATATGTTTACATGGGAACATAAAGATATGACAATAAAAGAAGAAAAAAAGCACCTGCTACCCACAGATGATGGTTTAAACATTGTAGTATTTAATCATTCCGGACTGCTTACTATGTATTAAAAGTATATATATTGGTGGTGCCAAAAAATGTAGACACATTTTAAGAGATCTTGTTGGAAGTAAAATCGATCATTCCCCGAACTGTGTGCATTGCAGGTACAATGGATGTGTGTAGCACATCTAGGTACACTTGACCAGCAGCGTAACTTCAACTTAGAAAAGTAACACATAGATAACATCTCTTAAAATACGTATGTAGGATTTTGGCACCTGCTATATGTACATTTAAAATAAAAACATTTTGTACTCTGTGTTCTTTGTAATATATAGTATATTATATATTGCATGAAATTGTGTCAAGCCAGTACATAGGATTCCACATCTCTTTACAGGCTGTACAGAATCCAGCACAGGGGAACTCATCCTTTCATGCGTCTGGCAGGCCACGTGCCTCCCTGAATTGCAGGAGCCCTGAGCAGTCTGAGTCTGCCAACTGTTATCTAGATACACATAATAGGAGGATGAAATGTCCACAGTTCCCGAAAACTGGCCTGGATCTTGGAAAGCATTTATCCCAAACCTCTCAGATTCTAGTATAGGAGAGAGGAGGGCCTGGCTGAGGCCTCAGGGACACAGGCGAGGACTTTGGTATCTCAGGCCAATGCTCATCTTGTCCCACGGGGATGGCGGCCTCAGATACCTGCCCTCGACAGAGAAGTATGCTTGCTCTTCAGGGCAGTGGTTCTCAGGCTTCCTAATGCCACAACCCACAGGTTGAGAACCGCTGCTTTAGGGCCATCTCTAGACCAGACCTCTGTACTTTCTCTCATGTTAACATCCCCCAGGGGATCTCTGGGTCTCATCCTGGGCATTCCGACCTACTACTCAGGACTGAGGCCCCATCTTGACCCCCGCCCTGTTGGCTGTCCCTTGCTCTCCAGATCTTTTCCCTTGGACAGTCCTGGAGGCGCCAGGCTGAGGCTCTTAGCTCTTGGCCTGATGGGCAGCCTCTCAGCCCCAGCAAGAAGGGCTGGAACTTGGCTTCCCAAGACTCCAAAACCTCCATGCTTATCAGGAAGCCTGAGGGCCTGTCAAGCATGGATCAAATCCTATGGCTTCTGAACGCTTCATCCAAGTGTGCAGACCTAAATGGGGCCATTAGGGGATTTCAGGGCCATTAAGCAGAGCAGCCTCTGAGGCTTAGCACGGCTCACACTGTCAGGGTCTCAGTTATTCTTAGCACCCGACCAGCCGCGCACACTTGGCAGTTTGCTTGACCTCCTTGTGTTTGTTCCTCTATAATCTAAGAATATACCTACTTTCCAGATGGGAGAGGTGTGAGGGAAATTCAAGAACTGCCTATAAATCTTGCAGTGCACAGAAAGGATATAAATACTAGCGTTACTGCTTGTAATGACTGTAAGATCCAGATGGCTCAGAGAGCCACTGTCCTTAGCATGCCCAGGCTGTATCTGGGTGTGACCTTCCTTCACTGGTCTAGACAACAGCACAGTGACCAGCTGCCAAGTGGGCCCAGGACACTGGCTTTAACCAAGGAATAGGGGTTTTGTTAGAATTACTGAAGACTTCAGAATTCAAAGCTCCTCCCAGCCCCACACTGAGTATGCTCCCTGGCCTCAGGGCTGGGAGGCTCTTTTCCATCCTTCTCCTGGGACAGCCCCAGGGAGAGCAGGCGGAAGCCCCTCTTTACTTGAGGCAACCCTGCTGAAGTGTTCCATGCTCACCTCTCAAGAGCAGGTGCTAACTCACCTTTGATCACCCCCCATACTCCCCCAGATTGCTCCCAGCAGTGCTATCCTCCTAGGGCGTCCCCAGGGCTAATTCCTCCCTGCCACACTGGCTTAGCTAGGGGTTTCTAGGTTTGTCCGGCCAAGATGCATATTAACATTTTAAAAAATGGGTTTATTGATGCCTTTTAAAAGTATAATCTATTAAACCTGTTTGCATGTATAATTTTTTTTTTGCAGTTTTTGGCCAGGGCCAGGTTTGAACCCACCACCCCGGTATATGGGGCTGGTACTCCTTGAGCCACAGGCGCTACCCTGCATGTATAATTTTTAAAAGGCTTTAAAGACCTGTGTTAATATTTCCATGACCCCAATGCATGGTTTGCAATATGGGGGAGCTATTTAGCAACGTCTGGAAACCTTTGGGGTAGGTTGTCACAACTGTGGAGGTGGCACTGGCACCTGGTCATCTAGTCACATCATTAGTAAAACGTCAATAGTTTCTCCAAATTCGGTGGGGCAATAGCTTAGGATTTCTGCACATCCTGTAAAAAGACATCTAGCGCTGCCCCATGGTAGCCTTTGGGGCCACACTTCTCCACAGGTGATTTTGTTATTGCTGAAAGGAGTTTTTGGCTTCCGTTTGGGTGTTTTTTTGTTTTTTACCGCAAATTCATTGTCTGGGTTTTTTTCTCCCTTCCGGATTGGCCGAGAATATTCAAATCGCTGGACCTCGTTCACCCTGTAAAAACTGTACAGAGATAAGACAAATCGTTAAACATTTAAACAGACAAATAGCGGATTTGCTTTTAGACATGGGGCCTGGCCTCAGACTATGTCACTGCATCTTATAAAATGTCCCTAACCCTGGCCTGATGCCACAGCCTTGGCTTCCTCCGGCAGCCTCAGAAGACAAACACTGGCAGGTGGGGAAATGAACTTGGACTTTCGCCTCCTTTGCCGTCCTGGCAGCCGTCAGGGAGAAGAGAGGCTGGGTGGGAGCAGAAAGAGGGAAGGCGAGGGAGAGGGCAGAGAATATGGCTTTTGTGTTCGATCTACCTATTTATTATTTGTGAAAAGATCTTACATACTTTAGTTTCTGATCTGTGAAATGCAGATATGGCAACCACCCCAAGAGTGGTACCCATGCACCCTAAGTGGCCTGCCTCCCTCCCTGGGGCAAGGCATGGGGAGACTCTCTTCTGCCCCTGCACCCGAGGGAACTAACTCTGTGTCTGGGTTTGCTCTGCAGCTCACTACTTGAAAATGCTGCTTTTCCCTAGGAAGAAAGGCTGTGAGCTTTAAAATGTATGCCTGAGAGCAACCACTGGCCAGGAAGCAGGGTCCTGGTTCATCTTCCATTATGGCTGATGCTGAAAGGTTAAAGAAACCACTAAACTTCAGGGTACAAAACCAGATCCTGAAGAATACTAAGCCTTCAAAGAAGGTAACTTTTTTTTTTTTTTTTTCTCACTAGAACATGTATCAAATAGGAAAGGAAGTTCTCAACCTCAAAGAAATATCTGCCTTAGCAGATGTTTCCACACCATTGCTAAGTGAGGAGCAATTCTACTGAGAGGCAAAAAATCTCACCTGAATTTGGGCAGTTGACTCCTGAAATTTAAAAGCTACCCATAATCCTATATTATGTAACTGTTGTGCTCTGGGGGTGAAGGGCTCTTCTCTCAGGCGTCACCAGGAACAAACATCTGAATCTCTCTCCCTGCCTTATAAAATGCAAACACTCAAGGCCATGCTCATGTGCGTGGACTTAGATTTGTTGGGTGTGGGGCTGTTAGCCCACTGTTGAAAAACTCAAGAGGCTGAGCACAGTGGCTTACACCTGTAATCCCGGCATTTTTGGAGGCTAAGGTAGGAGGATTAATGGAGGTCAGGAGTTCAGACCCTCATCTCTAAAAATAATAGCCAGAGGTGGTGGAACATGCCTATAGTCCAGCTACTCAGGAGGCTAAGGTGGGAGGATTGCTTGGGCCCAGTAGTTTAAGGCTACAGTGAGCTGTGATGGCACCAGTGCACTCCAGCCTGGATGATACAGTGAGACCTTGTCTCAAAAAAATTTTTATGTCATATAAAAAGCTCAACAGAGTACTCTACCCCATAGGGTAGATGTACAAGAAGACCAGTTTTTGCAAAGTTTTTGCTGTCAGTGAGCTTGGGCAGCCTCTGCGTTCTCCCAGGTCCTGGACTGCCTTCTTCCTTTGCTTTTTTTTTTTTTTTTCTTTTTTGAGACAGAGTCTCACTCTGTTCCCCTGATGAAGTGCAGTGGCATCGTCATTGCTCACTGCAACCTTGAACTCCCTGGCTGAAGGATCTTCTTCCCTTAGCCTCCTAAGTATCTGGGACTACAGGCACCTGCCAGAAACAGCACCCCGCTAATTTTTCTGTTTAGTAGAGACAGGGTCTCGCTCTTGCTCAGACTGCTCTTGAACCCCTGAGCTCAAGTGAGCCTCGCCTTAGCCTCCCAGAGTGCTGGGATTACTGGTGTGAGCCATCGTGGCCGGCCTCATGGATGCTCTTTAAAAAAAGCACAGAACAAGCATCTTGAAAGCTAATCAGAAGATAAAATCCACTTTAAGAGGTTAAATTATTAGTAAGAGATCTGTAACCAGCCTCTTACCATTCTCCTGTTGGGCAAGAAAAATGAGATGATTACCTTACAATCTGCTCTGACACTGGCCTGTGAAATTTAGGGGGCAAATCGAGCTTGGGCTTCACGGTGAAACACTGAATATCTGATGGGAAGGGAGTTAAGGACCAGACAGGCAGTGTGGACAGGAGCCCCCCAAGTACACCCAGACACCCAGAAGAATAGCATCTTAAGGGTTTCACGGTCCATATGGCTGCCTTCAAGGATACATTGGCCAGGAGAGTTTTTAATGTCATCTCCTGGTGGGGATGTTGTCTTCATTTTCTCAGCATTTGGAAACTGAGTTAACAGGCGAGCTTCAAAATCTTCCCGGCGTTCATACTCCTTGCCCCGGTAAATGAAAACTTTTCCCTGGAAACAATGACATTCATTAAATAACATCTCAGGAAGACGGCCAGGAAAAGGTCACGTGCAAATGCACTGGTCTTCAAAATACACTTGATGAGTTTTTTAAAAACTGTCATTGAATTTAACGTGTATTTTTTTTTTTACCTTGTAATTGTCTTGGTCTTATTTAACAACAACGCAGGGACATAAGACATGAGTCAGCATGTTTGGGAAGCCCTGGACACTATGTTAGTAAAATCTAGTGAGACGCCTTTGTCTTGACAGTAACAACCAATCTGATTTAAATGACTATGAAAAACCAAGCAACGGGAGCCCGGTGCTGCAGAGGGCACGAGATGATGAGAAAGGGTTAAGGCAGCCAGGCAAGTGGATATCATGAGCATATTTTTTTTTGGGTGGGGGGGGGATAGGCCCTAATTAGGTCATTTTCATTCTGCTGTAAGGAATTTAACTCCACTCTTCAGTGGAGGAATGCAGCCATGTTGAGCTGACTCCTGCAGAGCAGAGGAAAAGGGATCCAGACCAACATAGGAAGCGAGAGGCTCCTGGCCTCCCCCAGTGAGTGACGGGATGGATGGATGGCAGGCCTCACTCATCACATTCAGAGAGGTTGGGCGGATCGTTATTCATCAACACATGACAAGATAAAATATACAGAGTGAGCTCTTCTTCTAAGGGCTGGGTATGGTCCATCTTTTTGTCACTGCCATAAATTCCAAGTTGGAGAGTCTATTGGGGTTGTTACAGATGCTAGGCTAGGCAACTGAATAGACTGCAGTGGCATCATCATTGCTCACTGCAACCTTGAACTCCTGGGCTGAAGGATCTTCTTCCCTTAGCCTCCTGAGTACAGGCGTGGAGGGGAGGTGACGTGGCTAAGCGTTTGTTCTTCCTTACACGAGAGTGTCTTATGAGGCCGTTTCTGTCTGGGTGTGACACAGTCACTCTGTCAACGTATCTGTAAGAACCATTTTTCTTGCAAGATGTAACAGGTCTCTGTCCCTTCAGACTCACCAAATATGTTTTGAGCGTCAACTGAGTCACAAAAAGGGGGCAGTGAGCAGAGAGTGTAAGGCTGCTGGTGGTTTGGGAAGCCCTCTGCCTCCCTCACTTTCGCTGCCCCTCACAGAGGTGTCTCGATCTGAATAAAAACTGTAACCAAGGATAAGACGGCAGGCAGAAGCCACAGGGCACGAGGCTCAGCCATCTGGAGCAAAGCTTCTCATGAGGGGACTTAGTTGCACGGGTGTACCTGATGTTCCAGTCAGGGGACATCAGACTCCAGACTGGGGGGTCTTGAGTCAGCTGTAGTAATTCCTGGACTGATGCTGTGTGTGTGTTGGTGGGGGAGGCAGGCAGAGAGAACAGCATTTTCCTGCATGTTTTCCATTTATCTCCTAGAGACTCAGATGGAAGACAAACTAAATTTGTCTAATTTCTGGATTTTGAAACAGACAGAGATCCTATGGTACTCAGTCAATTTATCCCTGCTATGGTCTGAATGATTGTATCCCTGACACCCTCCCACTCAAATGCTGAAATCTAATCTCTATGGTATTAGAAGGGCCTTTGGGAGGTGATTCGGTCATGAGGGCTTTGCCCTTGGGAATGAGATTAACGCCCTGGTAAAGATGCCTTTCCTCACTGTCCTATGAGAACAGGTGGATGGTGCCAACTGTGAGGACACTGACTCTGTTGGTGCCTTGATCTTGGACTTCCCAGCCTCCAGGACTGTGAGCAATGAATCGCTCTGTCTTGGGTATTTTGTTATAGCAGCCAAATGCACTAGGACAGCTTCCTTCCCGAGACTCAGCTTATTCTGAATTCTTACAAGTCATTAAGAAACAGTTAAAGAATTTTTTCCCCCCACTTTATGTTAAGGTGTATCTTATTGTACCATTATGGAAGAAAAATGTTCTATTTCTCTAAAAAGTAATGTCAAGCAGAAACCAAAGTAATATGTAGTCTTAATTAGAAATATAAATACACAGTTTGGGTGTCTTACAAAGCTATATAAAGCCACACACTTCAGAAATTCAGTAAGATTTAACGTGTAATAGGCTACTCTAAAACTACCAGGCATTTGCTATGCTTTATGTTAGAAGAAAGATATAATAATAAAAATGTATATAAAGGCTTTCATAGAAAAACAGTAGTGAGTTATAGATGAAAACACTAATAACATTTTCTAGAAATGTCAATTACTTTGCATTCTAAAGTCATCCCTTCAAACATGAAAACAGGGGGAAACGTACACAGAGTCAAAGATGTTTATTTCTTATAAGCACCATAAATATTAATATGAATACAAAAAATGCTGAGATCCGTTTTTAGATAAAAACAAAGCAAAAAGGACAACAGTCAGTTCTCAGAGGCTGTTCTCTCCACACAGCATTAAGGGCCTAAATATTCTGCCCACTTTTTGGTAACTGCTAATGTTATTGTCAGATTGACCCCTGCCAGGTGATCTATGAAGTGTAATAAATATATTGCTACAGCCCCACAAAATTATTCAGGTGTGGCGGGAAGTCAGTTCCATATTAATCAAGCCTGTTAAGTTCTATTGGCACTTTGTACTTTGTCCTTTTGACAATGGAAATGACCCAGCACTATCCCTGGGGCCTGTAGCCTGTGGGAGCTTCCAGCATGACTGGGCAGTGATGGGCTCAGGGACTGCCACTGGGACAGTCATCCCACAGAGATCACGGCTGGTGGCCACACACCACAGGCAGATCTCTGTCCATAGGGGCCACACACAGGATTTAACGCCCCCGTGCAGCACAAGTCTGCCAGGGTTGAGGTTCGGTCCTTCTCACTTTCTTGGAGACACATACTCTGGGACACACACGGACGCATATACACTAGTGGCTGTTAGCAACATTAAGTGACCAGCTCCCAACTCATTCCATCCTTCAGCTTTGTTTGTCATTTAGAATAAAGTGATTTGGAATTTCTTCTTATTTAGAGTTTGAACCAAACGTCATTTATTCATTGTTTTTTTTTTTTTTGGATTTTTTAGAATATAAAAGTATACAATTTATTTGATATTGGAGAGGGAGATTTGTGCGGGGATGAGACGAGAAAGAGAGAGAAGAGAGCAGGAAGTGAGAAAAGGGAAGATGGGGGAGCGAGAAAAGGAGCGAGAGAATGGCGGGTGTCCCAGAGGAAGAAGGAGAGAAGGCCCACGTGATCACTTTTTTAGAAGGGAAGACTTACTTCTAGATCTGGGTTTCTGATCAACTGCTGTTGGAGGTGCACAATGAAGGGAAGAGGCCAGGCTGACCAGCAGCAACCAGGGATGCCGGGCTGGACGCCTCAGCCACCTGGGCAGGGCACTGAGTGGTCAGCTAACCTCACTGTCTGGAGCAGTCTGGGTCTCCTCTATGGAGAACAATGTGTCCTCCAGAAGGGAGTGTTTGCAGCCCAGGGGTGCCAGTATCATGAGATACCTCGTGCCATCAGGGACTCCCGTGGAATCAGAAACACGGGCGGGAGGAGCACACTGCTGGGCCTGGGGCAGTCTCCCACCTGGTGTCGCGTGTCCCAGATAGCTGTGCTCAAGGCAGAACCATCACACATGGGCTCCCAGGACAAGACAAAACCATGGTTGAAAAACATGTCATAAGAAATGTCAAGAAATCACAATTCACTAGTCAATGGTGTCCAAGAAATGGTGTTTTTGAGAAATTTTCAACTCTTTTACAGTAGGCAGGACTTTAGTTGTTCCCATTCTCATCACACAAGTATCAGGAACGGGTATCTGGCCAGTGGTGGCAGTGACTGCATCGTCAGGACTCCAACAGTACATGCCTGCCTCGGAGATGGAGCCTGACTCTGAGTTTCCAGCATTGTGGCCATGAAACTCTGTTTCCAGTTTCCCACATAACCAAAAATACTCATGTTCAGAGTAGCACATTGGGTAAAAACAACGAAATGTTCGTCAACAGATAAATGGATAAGCACAATGTGTACTACCCATATCGGGACGTATCCATCAGCTTTAAAATTAAGGAATGATGTTCTGACACAGGCTGCACCAGGGATGGACCTTGAGGACATTATGCAAAGTGAAAGAAGCAGAGATGGCAGGACGAACACTGTATGGTTCCCCTCACACGAGGTACCTAGACTCGTCAGATTCATAGAGACAGAAAGTGGAACCCGGGGCTGGAAGGAGGGAGTTAGTGTTTACTGCGTGCAGAGTTTCAGTCTGGGAAGATGAGCAGGTCCAGAGAGGGGTGAAGGTGAAGGCTGCACAATGACCTGACTGTATCTACTGCCACTGAACTGTGCAGCTACCGACAGCGAAGATGGCAACTTTCACATTGTGCACCTTACTGCAATTGAAACATTACACATCAGTACCTGAAGGAGAGTCCTTTTCAGGAAAATCACAGAGAAGGTTTTACATGACCAAGGCAAACACTGCCGCCCCTCTGTGTGCTGGGGCTGACCACAGCACCACCAGAAAACGGAGAGTGAGACTTCCCAGACCAGCGGCTCTGAATCTGTGGGTCGTGACCCCTTTGGACTGTATTAAAGGGTTGCGGCATTAGGAAGGTCGAGAACCACTGTTCCAGACGGACGCAAAGTCCTCCTCCTTCCTCAACTGCTAAGAGGCAGTCTTGGCTCGGATTGAGAACCACCACTTACCCGCAGGAATGTTGGGATCCCTTGTCCGTAGTAGCCAACAGCAAAATAGTCAGGCTTGGGTCTTACCACCTTGACGATGTTTTCATAAAACTGGGCCTGCTTTTTCTGGAAGGAAGGAAGTATTATTTCAGGTTTGAGTAGGGGATTTGAGCATCCGTTCTTCTGGGCTCTTCTCCAGAGTTCTTTACGCCTTGCAGGGTAGGGCGGGGGTGTGAGAAGGTGGGAGCAGGGTCCCAAGTCATGCACCTGAGTTAAATCTCACCACGGAGCTTTGATGTTATTTTTCACTCATCCTCCATCATTCAGCAAGAAAATGTGAGCAGACAAGCCAAATTCAGTAACCCTTTGTGATTTACAGGTGTTTTCAATAACCAGGTGTTAGAGGTATTTTCAACACCGGGTGTTACGGAAGTGGTTTTTCTCTCCTTGGCTGGCCCATAGTTATCTGCCAAACGGGATGGATCAGATACTGGGTGGGATACATTCAAGAAGAATATGAAAGGACAAAATCATTCTGCTCTACTCTAATGGCAAAGATGACAACATCATTAAGGCCACATGCCACACATGGAAATGCCATGGCTGGGAGGGCACTAGTTAGAAACTAACAGAGCCTCCATGGCAGAAGAAGGGTCCAGCTACGATCCATCCACCCTGCTCTTGTGGAAGGGTCAGTTTTAAACTAGGAGAAACTCTCAAGACCACTACGTACAAAGTCAGCAGTTGTTTCCATACAATTCATTCTCAGATGTCTTAAAGTTTGATTGCAAGAGCTAACTTGGGAATAAAAAGTAAATATTCATGGGCCAGAACCAACCAGGAAATAAAGTAAAACCATCTCCCTGGATAAAATGGAGGGATACATGGAGGCTATGGAAAGCCTGAAGTGAATTCTAACCTCAAAATGGAAAGAGAAATTTCAGAAAAACAAGCTGAGATTGCCTGTGTAAATGAAAAGAAAGACCTACCAGCAATTCGCTGAGCTGCTCGTAATCAAACATCTCGTTCTCGTACTGTTCAGCTAGTTCCTTGCCCAGGGCAATGGCCTCCTCCCACATCTGTGAGTGAAAATAAAGAGAGAAAGATGGAGACCTGACCTGAAGGGTGCAGAGTCAAAGAGTAATACAAACATTCATAATAAAACAATTTAGACATGCATCTGATTAACGGAAACACTCTGGAAATAATGTTGGAAAAACACAAGGATTTTCTAGAGGCTCCTGTCCTTTGGCCCCTGAGCTGGCATTGGCTGGCTAAGCTGGTCAACCACTGGCCCATCAACCTCACCGGCCTCTGAACCTCCTCCCTGCATGTCACCGTCCTGTCGCAAATGTGACCCAGGAGCCCACTGTCAGCACAGCCAGGGACCAGGCAGAAGGAAACGTGGAGAGCAAACCACAGCTGCCAGGAGCATTTGTGCAGAAACGGAGGCCCTGACTTGGCTCCTTTTCCAAACTGCCCCTTAATAATAATCACTGCACTGACAATCACGGCTGTCAGAAAGACCAGGATATATTTCAACTCTGGATTAGAGCTTGTAAAAACTTTGTTTCATGTGTGCAAATATGCTACAGATGTGAAGGCTGCCATCATTTCGAAAAGGGGGAACTCTATATGGTAAATAATTTGAAATTGACTTTGCAAGTGACTGATTTTTTTAAAATGTTGATAAACGTTGGACCCATGTGGAATAATCTGTTGAAATATTAATAAATTGTGGTATATGTACACCATGGAATATTATTCAGCCTTAAAGAAAGATGGAGACTTTACCTCTTTCCTGTTTACATGGATGGAGCTGGAACATATTCTTCTTAGTAAAGTATCTCAAGAATGGAAGAAAAAGTATCCAATGTACTCAGCCCTACTATGAAACTAATTTATGGCTTTCACAGGAAAGCTATAACCCAGTTACAACCTAAGAATGGGGGAAGAGGAAGGGAGCGAGGGAGGGGAGGGAGGGGGAGGAGGGAGGGTGATTGGTGGGATTACACCTGCGGTGCATCTTACAAGGGTACATGTGAAACTTAGTAAATGTAGAATATAAATGTCTTAACACAGTAACTAAGAAAATGCCAGGAAGGCTATGTTAACCAGTGTGATGAAAATGTGTCAAATGTTCTATAAAACCAGTGTATGGTGCCCCATGATCACATTCATGTACACAGCTATGATTTAATAATAATAAAAAATAAATAAAAAAGAAAAAAAAGAAAAGAAATATAATAGGCCAGAATTTCCCTTAGGAAAAATCAAATAAGGTGGATTACTTGAGAAAAGCAAAGCAAATTTGGAGGAACTGGCTCTTCCAGAAGACTTTGGGCTGTCCCCCAGCTTCCTCCTGTATGTTCCCACAACACCCAGACCCCAGTCCTTCAGGAATGCTTGCAGCTGCTTCCAGCCCTTTAAGGCAGAGGCTGAGCACCACCAGTCCATACAATCTCTGGATCTTAGCCCAGCACCTGCTTGACCAGGCTGAGTGAACAGAATTGAAGGCTGGTGATTTGAATAAAGCTTCCTATGGTCCCTCAGACTGTGTTCCCAGCCACGAATGACCCGCTTCTCTGCCTCCATTCCCCCAGGTTGGCAGCGCTAATCCTTGGAGTGAGCTATGTATTCCTGCCAGAACTTTAACTGCACTCCCTGCTGGGATGCTAAAGCCACGCTGGATGGGTCCCCATCTCCAGGGAGCAGCAGCAGCTGCCGTGGCAGCAAGAGATGCCAGCAGCTCTCAGTTTCTTCCCACTTACTCTGTGTCCAGCCACACACGTTCTCGTCAAGCCTTCCAGTCACCTTGTCTGGTGCATATCTTCATTATACCCATTTTGCAGATGAGAAATTTGAGGATCAGACAGGTAAGTAACTTGCCCAAGGGCACACAGCCGGTAAATGGTGGACATGGACTTTTACGAAAGTTACTGTTCTTGATGACTTGACCAGGGATTCTGAACTCCAGATTCCCAGAGGGGATATTGGTTGCTAGGCCCCATCCCTACTACTGGCCCCCACCAGCCGGCTGGTCTTTGCCTTTTCTTGTGAGGATGACCCCAGGGAAGGCTGAACTCTCTATCCAATCACCCAATAAACTTCAGACCGCTGTTTTACTTCAATGCACCCAAAATACTCTTGTCATAGTTACTACTTAAAGAAACCATCTGCTATTTTTGATGAGAACTAATTCTGGAATACGAGTTGTATTTTAATACTTTGCATAACAAAATAGAAATAAGCCCCAAAGTAGAAATAGATTTCGGAAATAGGACCAGTGTTCAGGGAGGGAAGAAGCTGGCCAAGATGTCCTGCCCACAGCCACGCTCTGGCACATGTTCCCGGCCCAGAACCCCCAGCCCACCGGGCAGCCAGCCTGCCTCCCACTCTTTGACCATCTCAATCTGCTGCCCTAAATCTTCTTTATATCCTTTGCCAGGGCCCAAGCTCACATTTCCAGGAAGGGAGAACTCCTCTCACTTGTAATGTATTTTTAAAGCTCCAGTGACCAATTCTTCCCTTAGCACATCTCCATTTCAAAGAAAACATTACCTTTACTTGGAGGCCTCCTTCCCCGGATTTTTTCTTTACTTTTCTGCAAGCTAATACACTCTCTCTAGGATGTCTGTGCTTCTAATTCCTTCCCCAGCAAAAGCTTAATCTGTCTTTATCCTACATGATAGAGTAGATACTTCTGATACATATCAAAAATACTTGTTTTTAAAGGAAATACAAGTCTTGAGCAAAGGTCACACGGTTGTGTTTTCCATCGGCCTTTCTATAAATACACATCCCTCTTTCCCCACCACCACCTCAGGATGTTTTAAAGGCTCCTGGATCAAGGAGATTTTCATCTACTCTTTTTTTTTTTTTTTTTTTTGTAGAGAGACAGTTTCACTTTATCGCTCTCGGTAGAGTGCCGTGGCGTCACACAGCTCACAGCAACCTCCAACTCCTGGGCTTAGGCAATTCTCCTGTCTCAGCCTCCCGAGTAGCTGGGACTACAGGCGCCTGCCACAACGCCCAGCTATTTTTTGTTGTTGTTGTTGTTGCAGTTTGGCCGGGGCCGGGTTTGAACCGGCCACCCTCGGTATATGGGGCCGGTGCCCTGCTCACTGAGCCACAGGTTAATTGGACTGGGCTCTAAAGAGAATGTGGGTAATTCATATTTCCAATGTGAACACCTTGAAATATCTCAGTGCCAGAGAGAACAGAGATTCATTATGATGTAGATATAGGTTATCTCAGGGAAAGAATCACTTTAACCTTTGCAATTAAGCCCCTGGCTGGGCTTCCTTCTTTGAAGGCTGAAGGCTTAGGTGGTTCACAACAGACCCAAATAAAAAGCCCTGTATCAGCAGACAACTTCATTTTCCGATTTGAAATCCTTAAGACAATTTTGAGCATTGCTGAAGTTGACAGTTTACTGGCAGTGAGGAGTGCTTTCTTCCCAGCCCTGCTTGCCACCAGAAGATTTCAGCCACTTTGTCCCAGAGAGGATAACCTTCCCCCCATCTTTCTGACCCTAGATTCAGAAAGGTCCCATTTCTTCAAGGTTTGTGAATAGGAAACTTTCTTTTCTGATGAAATTTCTTCCTTAGTTCCAAAACAGAAGTGGCTGCAGAGAACGTAGCCGGCATTGCCCTCTCACAGAGACCCAGGAGGCGATGACAGACGACGACGGTAGGAGGGAAACATCGATCTCACAGGACAAGAGAACAGCCACCAGGAAGAAAAGGTCCTGCAGGACGGCGGCTCCTCCCTGGTAATTCAGGCTGAGGCGACTCACCAGGGTATCGGTGGGTGACTCTAGTTTAATTTGCTGACTACCTGGAGATAACTCACCAGTAACAGTGTTTTATGGGATCCTTGAATTTCAGTCATTCTTCTAAACTTCATCTGTTTTTCCTGGCAGTTACTGAGCAAAGAGTCAAACTTAATCACTCTCTGAATTTCCAAAGTCCTAGACAGGTCTCTGACACTGACATGAATAAAATCAGTGGTGTGGAAGATTCCAGAACTCTGGCTGAAGTCCCTTGGCATCACAGGGGGCAAAGAGGCCGAGGTCCAGGATGAAGACTTGCCCAGTCACTTCTTCTCTTGACAAGCGCTGACAGCAAGAGCATCCTCGGTCCCTTCAGGGCAAGGGGCAGGCATCCCCAGGACAGACGCGTGTCATGAGGAAGGCTGTGGCGGCCAAGGGCTGTGACCCAGCTGAGAGGGGGTTGGCTAGTCTTGGAGGTGCCGAAAACCTCTCCTTACAGAATGGTGACTACTTGTGAGTTCCTCCACCGTTCCCGGGCCCTTCACTTTTCCTTTGAGCCAAGCTTCCTCTCGGCCCTTTGGGGACCTCAAGTGGCTTCAACTGTTCTGAGCGAAGGATTAACTTCTTGCAAAGAGCTTTCTAAAGATGGAGTCAGGACTGACTCCCCCAGATCCTGCAATGTGGTGTTTTCTCTGTGGCCAGCAGTCCACAGCTGCTGGATGTGGCAGTGGAGATGCCGCCCTCTCTCCAACTGTATGCAAGAGGCAGCCGGCCACCCGAGGAATGGGTCAGGCGGGGCTAAATAACCACCGGTGGACAGGAAAACCAGTGGGGTCTGGGACTTGGGCTTGGGTTAAGAAGACTTCACAGAAAGATTTTCAAACCAACTCAAAGATGAGTCCTACTGTCTGGTGCTGGCAGGCACTCAAGAAGGTCTACATTGTGTAGGAATCATTGTTCAGGTTATACCGAAATCACTGCCTGTGTTATATAGGACTCACTGCCTGAGTAATAGAGGAATCACTGCCTGTGTTATGGAGGGATCCCTGCCAGAGTTATACAGGGATCATTATTCATGTAACAGAGGGATCATCACCCAAGTTATAGAGGAATCACTACCCATGTAATCAAAGGAATCACTACCCATGTAATCACTGTCCATGTTATAGAAGAATCACCATCCATGTTATAAAGGGATCACTGCCTGAGTTTTAAAGGGATCATCACCTTTAAAGGGATCACCACCTGTGTTACATGTTATAGAGGGATCATTTCCCGTGTTATAGAGGGATCACCACCTGAGTTATAGAGGGATCACTGCCTATGTTATAGAGAGATCACCACCTGAGTTATAAAGGGATCACTGCCCAAATTGTAGAGGAATCCCTGCCTGTGTTATAGAAGGATCTCACCAGTTATAAAGGGATCACCACCTGAGTTATAGAGGGATCACTACCTGTGTTATAGAGAGATCACACCTGAGTTATAGAGGGATCACTGCCTGTGTTATAGAGAGATCACCACCTGAGTTATAAAGGGATCACTGCCCAAGTTGTAGAGAAATCCCTGCCTGTGTTATAGAAGGGTCACCACCTGAGTTATAGAAGGATCTCCACCAGTTATAAAGGGATCACTACCTGAGTTATAGAGAGATCACTGCCTGTGTTATAGAGGGATCACCACCTGAGTTATAGAGGGATCACCACCTGAGTTATAAAGGGATCAATGCCCAAGTTGTAGGGGAATCCCTGCCTTTGTTATAGAAGGATCTCACCAGTTATAAAGGGATCACCACCTGAGTTATAGAGGGATCACTACCTGTGTTATAGAGGGATCACCACCTGAGTTATAGAGGGATCACTGCTCATGTAATAGAGAAATGACTGCCTGCGTTATAGCAGGATCACTGGCAGAGTTAGAGGAATTGCTCCTTGTGGTACAGATGGATCATGGCTCGAGTGATAGAGGGATCACAGTGCATGTTATAGAGAGATCACTGCCCAAGTTGTAGAGGAATCACTGCTCATGTTATAGAGGGATTACTGCCAGAGGCATAAAGGGATCACCACCAAATTATAAAGGGATCACTACCTGTGGTACACAGGGATCTCTGCCCATGTTACAGAGGAATCATTAACCACTAAACTTCACGTTCACCAATATGGCTTCTTTTGCCCACCCAATTACTTATTAGTCAAAACTGAAAACTATTTGCTCGGCTTTTAAAGTCCTAGAAGAAAACACGAGTAAGAAACTTTCTGGGAAAAAGACAGATTTTTTTTTATCTACAGACATCAGGCCAGGACGTCCACAGTTCTACAAAGAAGACCTCGAAGAGCCTAAAGAAGGCAACAAAAGATACAGCTGCCTTCGGCTTGGTATGTTCGTTGGAAGGCAAAGGGATACTCTGCCCACTCCCTCCATCCCACAGCTAATCTCTGGGAGCCCCAGGGGAGGGGGCCAGGGAGAAGAAGTGGAGAGAAGTAGGAGGAGCAAGATCAGGCAGGTCTTGCAGTCGGACAAAGAAGAGGAGACCCGGGCAATCGCCGGACAGGGGAGGGGCAATAAGGAAGAAGTTGCCTTCAAGATGGGAGAAATGATGGCATTTATAGGTAAGCAGGGATTAGCAACCAAGGACAGACTGTGGCACTGCAAGGTAAGATGGTGGCTGTGCTGGTGAGATGTCAGGGAACCAGGGGCCAGGGCACAGGTGGAGGAGCCACATGGGTGGGCACACGGGGGTCCGACCCTGCCGCCAGGCCATAAAGCCTAGGTTACAGCTACCTAGAAAGTTGGTTATTTTTAAAAAGAATGAACTCAGGATAGCCAACTGAAGATCTACCTTTTATTCCCACAGTTTCAGTGGGAATTCATCTCATCCTTAACCCTCAAGCCGTTCCCAGTCTTGGAGGCCCCGTTATGTCCCCTTTCCATTTCAGCATGAGGACTGGCCGCGGAGTGCTGGGGCCTCTCTGCTCACCACCCTTCCTGGTGCGCACAACGTCCTCACTGAGCACCTTTGCCTGGCCCCACGTTCTTCACTCTTTTCTCTCCGCTGCCAGTTTCTGACGCATGTTAGTTTGCGAGGATTGCTGCACAAATGACCACAAACTGGGAAGCTTGAAACAATAGAGGTCGACGCTCTCACAGCTCTGCATTCAAGGTGTTGGCAGCACCACACTCCCTCTGGAGTGAATCTTTCCTTGCCTCTTCGGGGGTCTGGGGGCTGCTGGCGTTCCTGGGCTTCCCATCGTCACACGCCCGTCTCCTCTCACTGTGTCTCCTCCCCTTCTGTCTCTTACGAGGGTCTTGGTCATTGGATTTAGGCCACCCCCACTCCAGGCAGTCCAGGATGGTCTCATGTCAAGATCCGAAATTTAATTGTAACTGCAAAGACCCTTTCTCCAAATAATGTCACCTTTATAGGTACGGGGGTCAGGACTCGGACATATCTCTACAGTGGCCATTACTCAAGCCACTACAATGTGTTCAAGGACATTTCTCTAGGACATCTCCACCAACAGCTTGGTCCGGGACTTTCTACTGCATCCAGTGTCACTGTAGTAGAGACCTGGCTCGTTTCTCTCTGTCCTAACTTTCTCCTTTACATACCTGCATGCACGTGCTAGACCAGCACACCCCCTGCCTCGCTCAGATGTTAACAGGATGAAAGCCTCCTGTCTGTCCTTTGCGACAAGTTGAGCATTCTGTACTGCGTCTCCCTCCGTCAAGGAGCCTCAGCTTCAGGCTGGTTGTGTGCCCCCACCCCACCAGGCACTCACTTTACTGACTTTGACCCCATTTAAGAGACACTGCATAATCAGCTAACTTCACACCTTGCAATGTCACCTCCCTTTTGCCACTTCCTTTGCTGGGACCTCCACATCTCAGGCCCAGACGGCCGCTCCAGTCCCTTGTCTAGTCTCTGGCCCCTTCCCTCCCTCTAGTGGTGCCGCACCATGCTGCCAGAAGTACTCCCCTGAACAGGGGAGATGAAGTTACTCTCCACTGGCTCCGTGTAAGCCAAAATCTTCGGGAGGCATGTAGGGCTGCTGATGGACGAGCCGCAAAGTCCCTGCTGTGGTCTGAATGCTGTGTCTCTCCAAATTCATATGTTGAGATCCTGAGCCCCAACATGATGATATTAGGAGATGGGGCCTTCGAGGTGAATGGGTCCTAAGGGTGGAGCCCTCATGAATGGGATTTCTGAGGCCGGAGAGAGAGCCTGGCCCCAGCCACCACAGGAAGACACAGTGAGAAGCACCATTCATGACCCAGGAAGTGAGCCCTCGCCAGGCACCGAATCCACAGGCACTTTGCTCACAGGGACATCCAACTTCCTTCCTCTTCTGCTGCATGTTGGAAGAGTGAGAGCTGTCTTGGGCCACACATTAAATACGCAAACACTAACAAGAGCTGATGAGCAACAAATGTCCTCACAAAATCAGCACATGGCCTGTGGGCTTCAGGTTGGACACCCCTGCGGCCTTCCCAGCCCCTGGACCTGTGAGAAATGAACTTGCTGCTTATAAGCCACCCAGTCTATGGTGTTTCGTTACAGCAGCCCAAACAGGCTAAGATAACCCCCTACATCTCCGTCCCCAGGGCCCTTACCTCACCTATGCTATTCCCACTCTATGGGATTCCTGCCCTTCACTCCCAGCTACCATCCTGCAAACCTCCTTTCACTCTTCAAGAACCAGTCTAAAGGGAACCCCCCTCTCTGAAATCCTCCTCACCTCAGTAGAAGCTACTGCACGCCTACAGGGTTGGCAGTCCTAGCGCCCACTTGTGACAGTCCTGAGGGGGGCTTTGTTTTGTAATTTATCTTGTAGCAGCATCCCAGCGCCACACCTGAGTGCCCAGAGGCAGCCCCTTGTCTTCACCTCTGCACTTTGTGGGTGCAGGATGTCACTTTGTGCCCAGAGGGCTTGTCAGTGGGAAAACTTGTCACGGATCCTGAGTGGGGGTGGGGCAGGCAGTGCTGTTACTGATTCTAAAAATTGATTTTCTTGTGCTTTGGTAAGAAATGATTCTTTTGTGCAGGAGGAAGTCATGGGGAACATATGATCTCTTTGACTATCTAGGCCAATTTCTGGCTAATCGAACAGATTCTGGATAATGCTCAGATATTTAAATTTTAGAAATGTCAAGAATAGACCAATGAGAGGGCTCCATTTTGCTGATCTGAAATTCCTTACTAACAATTATGGTTTTGAAGAGAAGCTCATGGGATGAGAAAATTTCACCCCGAATACTTAGAAAAGAAATCTAACCATTGACCAAAAATGTAAACTTGCTTCCAGACCCCTATTTTTAGTTCACAAGATGATGCAAGATGCATCTTTTTTTTTAAATTTTATTTTACTTTGGTGCAAGGCAAAGCGTGAACCTTGTTGTGGGAAGGTTATTTTGAGGGAAAAGAAAACTGAGCTATAGTTGAAAATAGTCACAGGGCTTCATACATCACTCGGGCTATAAATTCTGTATTGCATTTGTCATTGCCAGCAGGCTGTCACCCGAATCCAGAGGTGGCTCAGTGTTGACCGCCTCACTCCGATGACATTTTCCTTACACGAAGATTTCTATTTTCGACTCTCATCCTCCATAGAGAAGCCTGGTAATTTTCAGTGAAGTACTTGGATTAAGGGCTTTATTAAAAATTACTAGGCCTCAACAAGACACAATAAGACAGACAATTCAGAGCATCTTCAGAAAAGAACACTTGTCTGCCATGATGAAACCAAACAGAAGGCTTTTGGGGAAAGTTCAAGTGGGTGGTAGAAACAGAATGGAAAAAGAGCAAGGAGCAATTATTAGCCAGGAAGGAAGAGAGGCGAGGAATGAAAACGGAAACAGATGGAAATGATGGTTTATGGAGAGAAAGAAAAAGACGAAGAGACCAAAGCCAGGCGGAAAGACATTCAAAACTTTTTGAAAAGGTAGAAAAGCAAAAACAGAAGAATGTGTCCATGTGGAAGACACAGAAAGAGAACAGAGTTCAAAAGCCAGCGTGTCCAGTGTAAGGAGCAGAACGTCCATTCTGCTTTGCTAGTTTCAAAGCACAAAGGCGAAGAAACTTTATCATAACCTGCACCGGTGTCTCTCCCCGGCCCCCTCTGCTCTCCCTGCACACACACGGAGGGGCCTCACAGGGTGTGGGACCTCCACTCCTTTAACTGCCTGTCAGGAGTGTGGGGAAACACACCTGCCCGGCCTCTCATAAGCCTCTATTTCCTCCAGGTAGCTGTGTAAATTTAAAACAGGGAATTAGATCTAGGAAGTGTATCATTGTCACATAGCAAGTAAATAATTACACAAGGAAACGGGCCACAGGCTGGGGAGCTGTGTCAGGGCGGCTACAGCTGAGTGACAGTTCTGCTGCAGTGGGGGCCACGTACCTTCCACTCTATAATCTCATGGACCCCGGCAACCATTCATCTTCAAGCTTAACTGAGGTCTTCAGTTCCCTTACCTTAATATATTTTTAAAAATCAGAATTGCAATTTTCTTTTCCCTAAAATGAAATAACTGTAAAATCACACGAGGGAAATTCTTGTGATTTAAACACTCGAAGGGCTATGGGTGGACGCTCGGACGTGAAGCTGGGGAAGCTGTGCCTCACTCACGCCAGGAGGCCGCGTGCGTGCCGGAGGCCCTCCCTGTGCGCCTGCTGCCAGCTCATTTGCTCAGCAAACTGTTGTCACCATTCTGCCTGAAGATGGTTATTTTTAACAGACACACAGGAGTCTAGACAGGGAAAGCTGGCTCTGTTCTTGGAAGGACATGTCTTTGTACGATCTACAACCTTCACTGTGA
This sequence comes from Nycticebus coucang, assembly GCF_027406575.1. Lineage (NCBI taxonomy): Eukaryota > Metazoa > Chordata > Mammalia > Primates > Lorisidae > Nycticebus > Nycticebus coucang. The sequence goes on along the minus strand of NC_069782.1, from coordinate 155,567,525 downwards.
ACGTGGTACTGAAGTCAAGTTCATGTCAGACCCAGGAAAGGAGCAGACTGAGAAATCCCATCCCTGTAACGCAGCCCTTGGCAGGAGGGAGGCAGGGTCTGCTCCAGGCAGGTGCAGGGGTAGGCGTGGGGAGAAGGGAGCTCTGTGGCCCTTTCAGGAGGCAGGATCCAGACAAGCACCAACAATGTGCCAATATAAGGGACTCTGTGGTACGCCTGAGTGGCAGCATCCCCGTCACCCTCGGGGTTGACATTGCTTGCTCAGGCATGGGCCAGAATACACTCAACACAGTAGCCAATGGCACCCTGACAGTAGGAGGCCGTGTGTGTGTGTGTGTGTGTGTGTCTGTGTGTGTGTGTGTGTGTGTCTCTGTGTATGTGTGTCTGTGTCTTGTGTGTGTGTCTGTGTGTCTGTGTGTGTGTGTCTGTGTGTGTGTCTGTGTGTGTCTCTCTGTATGTGCCTTCTGTGTGATGGGGATACAATGGGAACTCACTGTATTTTCTGCTCAGTTTTTCTCTGAACCTAAAACTGCTCTAAAAAATGAAAGTTTAAAAAAAAAAGTGGAGTGTGTGCCCAGGCCCCGAGCAGCCCGCGGCTCCCTCAGCAGAGGTAGGAAAGCAGCACACACAGCCCCGCCTCAGCTCTCAAGGAGCCTGGTGACTCAGGAGGGTCCCTGGACCCCCTCGGCCAGCACCTGGGAGCAGCTCTGAGATGCAGAGTCCTGGGCCCCACCCCAGACCCAGTGAATCAGAATCGCATTTTAACAAGATCCCTGAGGAGTTTCAGGGGACCGTGGTAAGTTTGAGATACACAAAGCAGGGGACACAGGATGCATATCAATTATTCCAAGGCAAGGCCAAGGTAGAAACAGGGCACAAAGAAGACCTGGAGAGAGCGGGACGTGATGCTGGTGGACGCTCAGGTACGTCAGACGGCAGGAGGGGTCCACGGCAGGCAAGACCATGAGGAACCCCAAAGGGCTGGGGTCAGAGGACACTTTCGGGAGAAGGCAGGGAGCCGAGGTGAGGAATGGGTACCCCAGGGTTCAATCCCTACAATCAGAGACCTCACCTGCAGATGGGGACCCCTGAGGTTTTGGTGTCTCTGAAGCAATTTAAGACCACTTAATTAGAAACCAAATGGGTGGTTGAGGCAGTAGAAGGGCAGAAATAGGCCAGGGAGTGGGGGGAGCCTGGAGGTAGAGTGACAAGGCTTCTCGACCCGGGAACCTGGGCGTGGGTGATTGAGAGAACTGGGCCCAGCCTTCTGCCCAGAGACCTGGATTGTTCAGCAGCCCCCAAGGCAGAACCTGGGCCAAGGTGGGGCAGATCGCAGAGCGAGAATGGCAGTGAGGGGAACTGATAAATGAGTCACAGACAGAACGTGCCTCAGCCTCACAAGTCCAGGAAACAACATCACGGAAGGACAAAATTCTGAATTTTAATAATAAAGTAGGTATCAGAAAATTCATTTTGCTCCAACACAGCTCTGTTGCTATGATTCACCTAGCCCTGTTCCCACCTCATTCCTCCCCTCTCGGCCATTCGCCTTGTCCATGTCTGTCCGGCCACGCAAGAGCCCCCACCTCACCCGTCTTTCCAGATTCCCTTTGGGGATGACCACACTTGTGACAGTTATTTCAAAATTACAGAAATGGCATTGGGTCACCAAAAAAATCATCTGGCTTTGTGCTTTTTACCCTGCTTTTCCCTGCCATTCTGACTTAAATTCTCTTCCCTCCTCGCTTTGGCCCCCTTTTTTCTCTCTTTTAGACAAGTTTTAACTTTTCTTTTTTTGAGAGAGTCTTAATCCAACACCCTGGGTAGAGTGCTGTGGCATCCTAGCTCACAGCAACCTCAAACTCCAGGGTTGAAGTGATCCTCCTGCCTCAGCCTCCTGAGTAGCTGGGACTGCAGGCGTCTGCCACAACATTCAGATAGTTTTTCTATTTTTAGTAGAGATGGGGGCCTCTCTCTTGCTCAGGCTGGTCTTGAACTCCTGAGCTCAAGCAATTATCCCACCTTCGCCTCCCAGAGTGCTGGGATGACAGGCGTTAGTCACCTCGCCTGGCCTGTTTGAACTTTCTAAATTTCCCTTTAGTGTAAGGAGTATATATAGCAGGCACAGCAGCAGTTCTGGCCGCCTGGGCTGGCCCTGGAGGACGTGCACTCTCCCTCCAGGGTGTGGACAGAGATGCTGGTTAGAGAACGTCTTTGGTGCTCAGAGAACAGAGCATTTGGCTCAGAGCAGCACCGTCCCATAGAAACATGACGTGAGCCACCTATGTCATTTTAAATTTTCTACTTGCTACATTAAAAAAAGATGAAATTAATTTTAGTAATATTTAATGTATCTAAAATACTGTGTTATCATTTCAACATGGAGCAACACAAAAAACTAACGAGACACTGGATGTTTGTATTATGAGTTAGAGCTGCTATCACAAAGTACTGACGGGGGTCCTGGGGGGCGTGACCCATAGACATCCGTCTCCTCACGGTTCTGGAAGCCAGGAGTCCAAGACCAATGTGTGCCAAGCGTTGGTCCCCGCCGAGGCCTCTCCCCGGGCTGGCAGGGGCGCCTTCTCCCTGAGTCTTCACCCACTCTCTCCTGTGTGTCTGCGCCCTAACCTCCTCTTCCTACAAGCACACTAGTTAGACTGAATTAGGACCCACCCTAACGACCTTGTTTTACCTTAATTACCTCTCAAAGACCCTCCTCCTTTAAGTCACATTCTGAGGTACTGGGGGACAGGACACGTGAGTCTTGGGAGCACACAGCCAGCCCGTGAGAACATTCGTTTTTCTACACTAAGTCTTAAAAGTATGGTGTATGGTGTACACTGACAGGCCACACCAGAAACACACAGTGACTGTGGCTGGCGACTCAGTGCTGGACAGCAAGGGTCAGAGCCCTGCTCCTGGCTTCTCTGGGGCCCCTGCAGGAATCACCTGCCAACCAAGGCCCTGGATAACCTCTGAGCCACTTCAAATATTTTTGTCCGCTACGATACCTGCCATCATATGGGAATAAAGTATGGAAATTTATGCTTCTGGGCCCTCCCAACATCCAGCTCTTTCATCTTCAGCAGTGAGTGGCCTTGGACATTTGTCTTATTCTACCGCTTTTAGAAAAGGCAGGAAGAACATTATTTCTCAAATTACTGTGCGAACCCAAACATGGCAGGGATACCCATGCCCCAGCTTTCTTTCCCAAATGAAAGTGACTATAAATCTGGCACAAGTGTCCGACTTTGATCTTCTTCTGTGACCCCTCCTGCCCCACTACCCACCTGGGGAGATTTCTACATTCTAGTTGTACAGAACAAGAAGCCCTGGTTGCCGGCTGCTGCTCCTGCACTGTCCTCTCCAATGGAAGAAAGAAACTCCCCTACAGAGAAACCAGGGTCGCCGCCCAGCACTAAGTTTTATGATACAGCTCTGTTCTCACCGTTCCTGCTGCAGGAAGCCACACTATTTGGGACAGTGATGTGAACGCTATCTTTCCTAGAATATATGCATACTTAGATAATCTCTGGATTAACTTTGCCAGGTGACTGGATCTCACCCACTTGTCTAATGAAATGTCAAAGTGCCCCAAGGTGCAGTTCCCACCCCTCGGTGTGGCCATGTGACCTGGGACATCACAGAGCCTCATGTGTCCTGTCAAGGCAGCAGCATGACTGGCGGGTGGCTTCTGATTGCCCCTGTCCTGGCTACCTTCCTCTGCACAGGATATTCCACTGACTGGGCTTCCGAGAGAGAATGCGTGTGTACCATGTGTGAGAAACAGACCTGTGTTGATCAGAGCCACGGAGGTTTCGAGAGGTTGAAACTCTTCCATATTGTAGCCCATCAAGACTGATACAGAAGATGAAGAATTATTTCCTACTATTATTTTTCCCAGAAAATTTAATGCTTGTTGATGGTAAAATATTTTTCTTTGCCATGCAGCTAATCACCCAGGAGCTCCAAATTTCATTGTATCCCCCTCTGTTCAGCACCTGTACTCAGCCTCACCTTAGTTCTAGATGGATAAGCAGACTTTGCTCCTTGTAACATTCTGGTGGAAATGTTACAGATTCTCAGAAATGGCTTTTCAATCTGTTTTATCCACACAGCTATAGAAGGACACACTCCTAAACTCAGTCTGACCCCAGGGCAGCCAAGTGACCACATTACATATAGTTATCTCCACCAAAACATGGGGACATCAGAGGACACTCCTTCAGCCAGTTCTCCTGTGGCCTATAATATCTTGTCACTTGAATTCACTTTTGCTAAGCCAGGTTTTCTCAATCTAGATACTATTGGCACTCGGGCTATATAATTCTTTGTGGTGGGGGTAGAGGGGGAGGAGGCTGCCCTGCACATTACAGGATGTTTAGCAGAATCCCTGGGCTCAGGCCCTTGCTTCCAGCACCATCTACTCCTTTCCCAAATGTGAAATCCAAATGTTTCCTGCAGATCCCGGTTGAAAACCTCTGTTCTAAACCAACATTGCTCATAGGAATTATTTTTAATGAACTGGTATTACAGAGAAAAAGAGATTAGGTCTACAATCGCTTAAAAACAAGGACTTTGTTTTTCCTTTTTTTGAGACAGAGTCTCACTATGTCACCCTCAGTAGAGTGCCATAGTATCATAGCTCACAGCAACCTCAGACTCTTGGGCTTAAGTAATTCTCTTGCCTCAGCCTCCTAAATAGCAGGGACTATAGGCACCTGCCACAATGCCTGGCTATTTTTTTGTTGTAGTTGTTATTGTTATTTAGCAGGCCTGGGCCAGTTTTGAACCTGCGGTGTATATGGCTGGCACCCTAACCACTGAGCTATGGGCCCCGAGGCAAGACTTTGTTTTTCAATGTACTATTTATTGAGGACCAGCTGTCCTGCCAGGAAGTGCTCAATGTGAAATGCACAGGCCCAGTGAGCACCATGTGCCAGGCACTTTTCTGAGCATTCGATAGGTGGTGGGGAAGGAACACATGAGGCCTGTCTTCACAGCCTCACAGCTTTCTGGGGCTCAATGCAGAAATACACACACATCTATCATTAACAGACCAGTCAGGGCCTTAAACAAAAAAAAGAAGACACTATGGGGGCTGGAGAAGAGGTGACATTTAAGCTGGGATGGGGAGAAATGAGCTAGAAAAGGACAGCAGGAGCCCACCACTAGGCAGAGGCAGGAAGGGCTGGCGCACGTCAGGACCCAAAGGAGCTGTGTGGCCAGAAAGGCCGGAGCCAGGATGGAGCAAGGAGGTGAGATGAGGTTGTGGGGCTAACACTGGCAGAGGGTGAGCTGCTGCAAGGTGCACCCGGCGTCAACAAAGGTGTACGTCCTGGCAGCCCTAACGAGCTTTAGCCCTCGGACTCTCCAGGCTCACCTAGGGTTTGCAACTCCTGCCCTGTGCTCTTCCTGGCACCTGGTCACCCTTCTCCAGAACAGCATGAGCTGTGTGAAACCACCGGGGGAAGAATTGAAAGAGTCTGCTACATTTCATAAGCAGTGGCTGGGCAACAGGACTTCCCTGGCTGAGCTAATACAATTTTAGTAATTGGCCTTAATCATGACAGCATCTCATTTCAATGAAAAAAACATATTCTGCAAACTGTCAGTGATTACACTATAGGACTGTGTGTAATCCACTTGACACTTCTGATCTCTACTTCAAGTGGCCTTCAGCCAGCCCACATGCTATGCTGAAGATTTTGGGCTTTTTTTTCCAGTGTCAAGGGCAGTAGGGAACAAATAGGAAATATACTAACAGTGGCTCAAAGGTAAGGGTAATCCCAAGCTTGCGCTCACACAGGGACTCTGTTAAATACCATTGTTTTCAAAAGGGCTTGGTTTAGGTGAACAGTCATCATCCCTTCCTGGCACAGCCATTATTGTGGGTGGTGCTGTGAACCCCAAAACATATGTGAAGTCCTAACCTCTGTCACTGAGAATGTGACCTTGCTTGAAAACAGGGTCTTCAGATACAATCGAGGTAACATGAGGTCATCCTGGAACATAGTGGCCCCTAAAACAGCAATGAGTGTCCTCATAAGAAAAGGGACATTTAGACACAGAGGCGCATGCTGGGAACGGGCAGAGACAGAGGCAGCATTGGGACGACACGTCCAGGAGACAACAGACACCGAAGACGGCCAGCAACACCAGAGAACTGAGAAAAAGGCACAGAGCTCCTTCTCCCCCAGGGCCTTGGGAAGGGGCGTGTCCTGATTTCAGGCTTGTGCCTTCCAGAACTATGAAAGAACCTATTTCTCTTGTCTAGAGCCACCCAGTCGGTGGTGCTGTTCCAGCAGGCCTGGGACACTAACACAGGTGTCTGCGTGGACTCCACCGGTCACTTTTCTCAAAGAGGAAAAAAAAAGTAAGTTCTAAAATGAGTTAAGAAGCCTGATGAGGCCACATGAGGACCTCTCATGTCATTTTGGTGGCAGATTTTAAAAACTTCTGAAGCTGAAGCAGTTCTCTCTCTCTCTCTTTTTTTTAATAGTCATTACATATCTGAATCACAAGAACTACAGTGATAAAATATAATACTGCTGATTAAACTGATGGCAGGTTTCCTTTCAGCAGAGGTCAACTGAATCTATAATTTCGTTGAAGCCAATTCATCTGGAAGCACCAGGGTAAAGTGGTAGCTATTCCACGATGGGAAGAATTTCTTCGTGATAGTGGAAAAATGCAAGATGTCAAGTGAGCACATTAGCAGTGAGGGCACCTCGGAATCAGAGCCCTGGACTCAGCTCTCTCTGATAAAAATACTTGGGCTTTTTTTTGACTTTCAACAGACCATCCCTAAAAGCTATTGGTTTTCTATCCACTTCTAAGGGTAAGCTGAAGAAACATGCATACAACACTTCAGTATATCATTTGTAACACATTTTTGGTTCTGCAAACATCATGCTTTTAAAAAATGCATCTACAGCGCCATTGGTAAGAGTGCATAAAGAGGAAAATAGAAGAAACATTGCATTTGGTTTTTTTTTTTTTTTACCTTGCCTTTGTCAAAGTAGTGGATGATTTCCTGGTAGAGCTGCTCTTTCAGCTGTCCCTGGGTTGTGGCCTGGTACCCGTCCCGCTGTGTGAGATGGGCAGCACACACGTCCTCCGACCACTGAGGCAAGAGCAAACTGTCAGTGACGCTGGGAAGGTGACAGGGGAGGGGGCATCCCACAGCATCACTCGGGACTCAGCGCAAGTTCTGTGTTTGGTACACGCCTGATCCCAGAGACACAAGCGCGAGCCTGATCCTCAGACCCATGTGGCTGCTGTCATCAGGCTGCCAGGCCAGGGATGCGAGGGCAGCCCCTCTGTCCAGAGGCCCCAGAGCAATGAAAGCCCAGAGGGAAGCAGACCTGTGGTCAGGTTTATGCAGAAGAAAAACCCGGCAGGTTCTGGAAAGTGCAGAAGCGTCAGCTTGCTATGCTGCCTCCTAACATCCTGGGACAGATGGAATGAGGTGATTCACGGCTGCCTCAAGTTGGGCACCCCAGGGCTCTGGGGTCCGTGTTGCTCAACATTTTAATTAGCAGCAAAGAAGGTACCTAGCTCACTCCTTCAAGCCATCAAGAAAGGAACCTGATAGGTTATCAAGTTCTTAAAGACAAGGAGGTGTCTTTGTGCCTTCAGCCCTAGGCTGGGGCCTGGCACGGAGTCAGGGCTCAGCTAGTGTGTGTGGAAGTGATGATGCAGTGACTATAGGAGCTGTAGATTGAAGGGGTCTCAAAAACTGGGATGATGCTGGCTAGAGTGAGGGCAAGGCCAATCTACAGATAAAACATGTGAACTCCTGAACTTTGTCCAACAAATCAACAGCATTATGTATAGGGTTCGATCAAATTCAGCACCAAGTTGGTGAGGCCCTACTATGTGCCAAGCACCAGGTGAGAGAGGAGGCAGAAAGTACCTGACCTCCAGGAGTCCCCAAGACAGGGCAACTGCATGGAAGAGGATGATGACATGAAAGAACACTGCAGAAAGGTTTCATGGGCACCTGAGGGTGGGAGGCATGAAGGTCACACCAGGTGCTCTGGGGAGCTCACTGGAGGACATAATTAGAATGGGCTTGGGGGGGGTGGCGCCTGTGGCTCAGTGAGTAGGGCGCCGGCCCCATATACCGAGGGTGGTGGGTTCAAACCCAGCCCCAGCCAAACTGCAACAAAAAAAATAGCTGGGCGTTGTGGCGGGTGCCTGTAGTCCCAGCTGCTCGGGAGGCTGAGGCAAGAGAATCGCCTAAGCCCAAGAGCTGGAAGTGGCTGTGAGCTGTGATGCCACAGCACTCTACCGAGGGCAGTAAAGTGAGACTCTGTCTCTACCAAAAAAAAAAAAAAAAGAATGGGCTTGGCTAGCAGCTGGCCCCAGGAGATGGGGCTTGTCTCTTTTTAATGCAGGCCAGGGAGGGTGCTACAAAGAAAGTGTACAGCAGGGAGCAGGCAGTTTGTGCAACAAGGTAGGGCTCCAGCAGCAGGTCCCTTTCCTGGCACAGGCCCCTGCCCACAGGGGTCCTGGAGAACCCCGTGTGGGATCCCAGGGTGCAGAGCATGGAGTCTGAATGACCCTCCATTGTGCCAAGCACTGTGCCTTGGGCTGAACGTACGAAGGGCAGGTAGGAATGAGAAACCTTTACTTGGTTTGCAAGATTTTTCACCTAAAAATTGGATTTGCACATTCCTGCTACAAATGGAAATGACAAATTCATTAACTTTGGGGTTTGTACAACATAGCTGGTGGTCTACTCTTACTGGAAAGTGGGGGGAATACAGGGAAAGTTTTAGATGATTCTGAAATGTAACTATAATAAAATAAATTAAGAACAAGAACATTCAGACCCAAATGACTTCCTTGGATTTTAAATCAGTTTTGTAACAAAAAAACACGAAATAGAGAAACAAAAATCCTCCATACCTTCAACTTAAGTGTGGAGGTGAAATAGTTTTGATTACGAGGCTAAAAATGTATGCCTTTTTTTGCTCATCTTTGACCAAAAATATGCTTATTATAAAAGGATGATTGTATTTGAGGATTTTTAGTTAACAAACAAGAACATATTTGTCATACTGAAGAATTTTCCTAACAATACGAATTAGGCTCCTGAGTGAGTTGATTAATCAGCATGAATTCACATTTATAGCAATATCAAAACATGAAGAAAAAATTGTACAATGTAATAGCGTAAAAGATGGAGAGGTATTATGTAGTATTCGCCATTTAAAAGAAAAACTCAGAACCCCCGTGGAAAAGATAATGCAATTGGGCCTATCGATTTTGGCTGTGAAACAAACCACCATGTAGTTTGTGATAAACCCATCTGTACCCAATAAAGCCAGTGATTAAACAGATGATATGTTTATGCACATACATGTGTTTCCCATTCACACGTGCAGATGAAAGTTTATGTCCTATGAGAGGGAGGGGAAGGTTGAGTGAGCAATCTCTCAATCCCATTTTAATTTCCCTGGGGCAAAAGAAATATCTTCACATTTGCAAAAACATATTGTTACTGAAATTTGGGTTTCTAATGAATGAAGGCCATCAGAATTCACAGTGGGATGGCTGATGTCCATCTTGCCAAGGGAGACCTCTGTCTCCCGGGATCGTGCTGCTGGGAGAGCGTCATGTGGCAGTTCAGCCTAATGAACGTCCAGCCGGAGCGGAGCTCTGCGTGTCTTATCTGCAAGGCCTTTTCTTTCCCCAGCAGAGTAACTTTTTACACTAACATGTCTCCAGAGCAGCTTGTGTATTTCTGCATACAGAAACTATCACAAATTTCAGGATTGGGTGCAAGGCTGGAAGAGGCTTACCAGAGTTTTATTCCATCACATAGGGTCCTCCTTAACTCCCCTTCCCCAAAAGCCATTGCTTAAATAATGCCCAATTTAATGTCATTTTTTTCTGGTCACTTTTCTTTTATTTCACTTTTGGTGTTTGGGAGGCTGGCCTAGACTTGGAAACATGATTCCTCGGATGTGCTGTACTTGTGTGTGGGTTAACCTACCAAATCCTAATTTTTGTAACTGTTCTTGTATATTCACTTTATGATTTTTAAATTTTTTATAAAGCAACCATGAGAAAGATAACCGAATGAGTTACTGAAGTTCTGAAATATAAGCCTAGAGGTTATACAGCAATTCATCCATCTACTCATCCTTCTACTAACACATCATCCATTTATTCATCCACTCGTCCACGCACCCACACATCCATCCATCCACTCATTTATCTACCTGCACATCCATCTGTCCATCCATCTATGCATCCACCCACATATCCATCCATCTATCCATCCATCCATCCATCCACTCATTCATCTATGCATCCACCCACACATCCATCCATCCATCCATCCATCCATCCATCCATCCATCCACTCATCCGTCCATCCACTCATCCACCTATGCATCCACCCACACATCCATCCATCCATCCATCCATCCACTCATCCATCCATGCATACACCCATCCATCCATCCATCCATCCACTCATCCATCTATGCATCCACCCACACATCCATCCATCCACTCATCCATCCATCCACTCATCCATCTATGCATCCACCCACACATCCATCCATCCATCCATCCATCCATCCACTCATCCATCCATCCATCCATCCACTCATCCATCTATGCATTCACCCACACATCCATCCATCCATCCTCCCCTCCACTCACTTATCCATCCATCCATCCACTCATCCATCTACGCATCCATCCATCCATCTATCCATCCATCCATCCATCCGCTCATCCATCCAGTCATCCATCTATGCATCCACCCACCCACACATCCATCCATCCATCCACTCATCCATCCTTCCCTCTACTCACTTATCCATCCATCCATTCATCCATCCATCTATCCATTCATTTACACATCCATTTATCCACCCACCCACTCCTGTACCCATCCACCCACACATCCTTCCATTCTAGTTATTTGTTGAAGAGCCAGTATGGATCCTCACTGTAACTAACTGTGCTGGAAGTGGACACAGGGAGAGCATGACTATATCACCACACACAAACAAAACAGTCAACGTCTAACAGCATCTGCTAAATAAACAACCATGGAAGGCTGACAACTGTGATGCCAGACCTGTGCTCGGGAGCAACACATTTTAAGGCATCAGGCAGAGAACACTAACCAGTGGTCTCAAAGTGAACCAATAGATAGAAAAGTCATGATCTGTTCCCTAGCTCTTTACTAAAACAATTAGGGGTATATCTGATATTATCTTTTAGCTGTTCTATCAGGGAAATTCCTTTTTGTTGATGTTATTCCCCACCGTTACTGAGTCCTATTGGCATAAATAAGGTTGCAGGATCTGTAACTTGTTGCTAGCTCATAGCCCGATGATGGGAGTTTATAATGCTTAATGATAACCTGCCATGATGCCTTGTTAAATCTTCATTCGGTAGGGCAAAGTCACTAATAAAAGTGTTCCCTAAATACTTCTGTTCATGTCATTGCATTTAGTCACTATTCATGAAAGCTTAAGTTCTAAGTTTAATAAAGTTTGCTGTGGAAAATAAAATGCTAAATAATCTTAGAATTTGCAAGAGCAGGGCGGCGCCTGTGGCTCAGTGAGTAGGGCGCCGGCCCCATATGCCGAGGGTGGCGGGTTCAAACCCAGCCCCGGCCAAACTGCAACAAAAAAATAGCCAGTGCTGTGGCGGGCGCCTGTAGTCCCAGCTGCTCGGGAGGCTGAGGCAAGAGAATCGCTTAAGCCCAAGAGTTAGAAGTTGCTGTGAGCCGTGTGACGCCACGGCACTCTACCGAGGGCGGTACAGTGAGACTCTGTCTCTACAAAAAAAAAAAAAGAATTTGCAAGAGCAGAATTGTGAGATGGTACTTGATGTTACCTTGAGCAGCTTTGCGTGGAGAAGCAGGGTGTAAGCCGCCTCAGTGTAGTTGTCACAGTCTTTGTGCAGGTCACAGAGTTTGTACAAATACCTGAGATGATAAAAATTCACATGAAAGCTATAACCCAGTTACAACCTAAGAATAGGGGGAAGGGGGAGAGGGAGGGGAGGGAGGGGGGAGGTGAGAAGAGGGGAGGGGATTGGTGGGATTACCCCAGCGGTGCATCTTACAGGGGTACATGTGAAACTTGGTAAACAGTCTGTAAAGCTAGTGAATGATGCCACATGATCATATCAATGTACACAGCTATGATTTAATAAAAAAAAAAAAGAATAAAACTTAGAATTTAATTATAAAAAAAAATAGAAGTATGTTCTTAAAATGTCACTGAATAATTTCTGTTAAGGTTTTTAAGAGCTAAATTCTACATTCAACAGTGAATCATATCTACACTTTCTTTTTACAATGTTCACAATTCATAATACCTTGAAAACTTTTGGTGTAGAAAACACTAAGAAAAACCAACACGAGTAACATGCAATAATACGTATTTTTTAAAGATTTTAAGTTCTCTCTTTGTAGAACGAGAGTGAAGATGATAATTTTACTTCAGGGTTTCTAATTCCTTTTCATCTTTTCCAGATTTTTCCTCAGACATTTGAAATGAGATTATGCAATACATTGTGATTTCCTACATTTCTATTGAATCTAAATGCACGCAAAAAAAAATCCGTGAAAATACAAATCAGTAAGAATGAAGTGCTCCAATGATCACAGGGAATATGATCAAAAGAATTTCTCTGCCATAAAGAAATAAAGGTAGCTGATTGTTTCCTCAAGTTTATTAAATTCATAAGGTATTTTTCTTAAAAAAGAAGTAAAAATAAATCCTAGAAATAAAAAACAGCCAGTGTCACTCAGTATAATGAATACAACATTAAACCCTCCTGCCATCTGGGTTATCTCCTTTATTCTATTCTTCAAAGCAGTAATCTTCCTACGTACACGACACTGGACCCCAAAAGTGACCAAGAACAAGAGGGTCTCAGTTACAGTTTACTGCGTTAGGTACCGAGGCAAGAGAGGGAACAAAATCCAACTGGCAATGCAAAATATTTTTCTTCTCTCATGGGGAAAAAACACTGAAAACATGGGAATACGGTGCCAATTAGGTAAGCGTAGACTGAAAAATTATAATATTATCTATTTCTGGTAAAGGTATAATTATATTTCTCACTTGATCATATGACTTACTGTAAAACATTAAAATTTTGGGTGTTATCTTTTTTCTGAAGGGCCACATGGGTTGGTTTAGACAAGACTTATAAAAGTGCCATTTATAGTTTTGCATCTGATTTGGCTAAAGGTGACCACCAAAAAACTCTGCACTGATATGGATAAACTGTACAAGGGCTAGGATACATCTGGGAGCGCCACCAATCTCAATCTCACGGGCTTTGTGACTTTCTCTCTTCTTTTTTTTGAGACAGAGTCTCACCTATCACCCTAGGAACCGTGCCCTGACATCACAGCTCACAGCAACCTCAAACTCTTGGGCTCAAGAGATCCCCTAGCCTCGGCCTCCCGAGTAGCTAGGACTACAGGCGCCAGCCACTATTTTTTTTTTTTTTTTTTTTTTAAAGATGGGGTCTCCCTCTTGCTCAGGCTGGTTTCAAACTCCTGAGCTCAAGTAATCCACCTGCCTTGGCCTCCCAAAGTGCTGGGATTACAGGCGTGAGCCACCACGCCCAGCCTAGGCTTCATGATTTTCTACAAAATAAACCTCTGTGGTTATGAAACATTTCTTAGCGTAGTTTTGACAAGCAGCAATTATAATAAAACAGAGAGCAAGGACAAGCATGACACATACATACCTTATATACATTTCTTCTCTTTCAATTTCTTTGTAGAAGTTCTGAAAAATTAAACCAAAGCACTGTTTTAAGAAACCTATTCCACAAAAGGCACCTTGCAAACTCAAGATTCTTCAACTCATGTCAAACATTCAAACGGACCCAGCTCTTTGGATGAAAACCATAAACTCACATAAATTGCAAAACCATCTTACACTGTTCTTCATGTTTCTGTTGCCCTAATGGTCATATTTCCTATACCAAACAGTGGGATGGCTAAGGTCCACTGCTGTCATTTGAAAGTCCCTTGTCCTCAGTTAAAACAACACACTGTGCAAAGATGTGGTATCTTAACCACTGCAATCTTATCAGGATGAACAAATATCCTAAATTTGAGAATAACCAAATAAACATCACTGATCTGACTCAAAGGACGCTGAGCTCAGCTGCAGCAAGAAGGTGGTGGCAAGATGATTATCTGAGGTGTTCCGTACATTAGCCACTGGCCACACATGTTTAGAGGTAAGATAAATCTAATTGACATTGAAAAAAGCCAAGAATTCCCTTCCCCAGTTCAACTTGCTGTACTTTGAATGCTCAACAGTCACATGGGCCTAGTGTTACCACATTGAATGGTACAGGCACAGGACATTCCATCATCCCAGAAACTTCTGGTGGATAAAGCTGGTCCTGACAGACCTTCCAAACCATGGTGAGAATCAAGTTTCTATGTACAAAGTCCCGTGTGTATAAATACTGATTGAGAAAGGGTAGTTAGCAGATTATAACCAATGGGCTAGTTCTACATATACATATTATGCTAAAATATCTTTTGGCTGACTATAAACATTTCTATCAAAATTATCTCTCTCTCTCTTTTTTTTTTTTTTTTAATTTGAGACAGAGTCTCACTCTGTTGTCTGGGCTAGAGTGCAGTGGTGTCATCATACCTCACTACAACCTGAACCTCCTGGGCTCACGAGATCCTCAACCTCAGCTTCCCAAGTATCTGGGACTATGGCCACGTACCATCATTCTGGGGCTAAGTTTTCTACTTTTTGTAGAGACAGGTTCTCACTCTTGCTCAGGCTGATCTTAAACTCCTGACTTTAAGTGATCCTTCCACCTTAGCCTCCCAAGATGCCAGGATTATAGACGCAAGTCACTGGGTTTGGCCAAAATTATGTTTCTTAATGTGAATATCTCTATAATCACTTTAAAAATCTTCATCATACACGAGGTATCAGAAAGTTATAGAAGTCATCTAACAAGGCCTAGGGTAGGGAAACATCATAGCCACTTTCAGTGTGAAATTTAGCAACTAAAAATGATGCTAGCACTCTGGAGTGTCAGAAGCGATTTACAACTATCACCACTGTAAAGACATCAATTAACCATTAAGGGGCAGCGCCTGTGGCTCAAGGAGTAGGGTGCTGGTCCCATATGCCGGAGGTGGCGGGTTCAAACCCAGCCCCGGCCAAAAAAAAAAAAAACCATTAAGGTAACATGGGCTCTTTAATTTCATTAGCCAAAAAAAGGGGTGGGGGGGCTTTGCTTCCAAGATTGATCTCTCTGAAAAGAAATGATAATTAAGTATAGAAAATAAGTGGGGGCACATTTAGAAAAATGTACCGCGATTTTCAGTTTCTGTTGCATCTGACATTTTAATGTCCTCTAGTTCACATGATGTGGTTGGGTAATGAGGATATTTTCAGCTGACAACTCAGAGCCACGCAACAAAGAGAAGTGACATCAAAGGAAGAGCCCTTCGTTTCCGACTCAAACCTGCCAGTATTTACAAGCTATGGTTTCACGCCATCCCCTTTTATACTCATATTTTAATCCTTCCTAAGGTTTTGATCATTCTCCTTTACAATTTCACAATAGGGACATCATGCGACCTTCATTCCTCCCTCAGAGACACAGAAATGTCTTCTATTTTCTGCCTGTGCTGAATTCTTGTCCCTTCCGAGGGCTTCAAAGCCCCTCTCAAATTGAAGTACACTCATCTCAAATCCCAATTTCTATATAAAACCTGTGTTTTTTACGTAAAAGTTCAGGCTGAGCTCAGGCTCCTTCTGGGCGCTGCCCCTCCCTACCCTCCACTCACCCCGTTTCTCTCTCAAGTCCCCCGCACACCAGTGCTGACATCTGCGCCCAGTTCCCAGAGGGGCCCAGCAGGCCCCCATCACATTCCAATGTTGCACTCTTTCACAATGGAAACAGGTACTAAGATATTTAGAATTATTTTCCTAACCTTGCGTTAATTAGCCTCATAAAGGGACCATGAAGAAAGTGACCGCCTTCATTAAAATACTGATACTTCCACCAGTCTTCCAGGTGGGAGACATTGATGGTAGGGAAGAATCAGGTGCCATGCAGGAAAATTATTGACCAATAAACTACAGACCACTTGATTATGAGGTGACAACAAAATTCCAGTTAAAAAATCACAAATATGCATTTTGGTGGGAATCAAAATGTGATATCCGTACAGATGTGCTTGCAGGGAACATTCTGGGGACTGAAGCCTTGGGGCAGAGTCTCTTAATTTTCATTGCCTTTTTTTTTTTTAATAGAAGCAAGGAAGTAGGGCATTAGTGACCCCACATAAGTTAAAATGTTCCACTAACTCTGCTTTTGAAAAAAGAACGATAGCACTGGTTCTTAAGTAAATTTGTCTGTGACTGTCGATGGCTCTGATAAATTCTATGTTCTTCGTTTTATTTATTTATTTATTTATTTTTTTTTTTGGCTGGGGCTCGGTTTGAACCCGCCACCTCCAGCATATGGGACCGGCACCCTACCCGCTGAGCCACAGGTGCCGCCCTCTTCGTTTTATTTTTTAACTTTAGGTTTCCTGGGGTTTCTGCTTAGTGAGTAGCTGAGTCCATTTTACACACATCTAACATGCACTTACATATCTGTTTTCAGAGACACATGTACATATCCCTCTCTATGAAACTCTATTGTTCCTGTAATAAAAATATGCACAGAAAAGGCAAAAATGGGCCAAGAAGTAAGATTATACATCTGTGCACAAACATGGATGTGACACCTGTGTCTAAGCAAATAAAATTCTGGTTTCTTGTTTCTGTTTATTCCATAGATTTTTCATATTTTTAAATGGAAAAAATTGTGAGAGACTAGTATTTATCTTATCAACTCCAGTAAGTGGTTTAGAATAGAATACTTGACTCTTCATGAAATTATCCGGGATATTCGAATTTGAAGCTAATGTCAGATATTCACAGGACTCCTGGGTGTGTTTCTGAGTCGAGAACAAGCCAGGGCTGACCGCAGGTGCAGGAGGCAGGGCCTGAGTCAGGGGCCGAATGAGAGCAGGACGCACATGGCCGTCAGAAACTGATCGCAGGTGTCACTGCAAGAGTTTGTTTCCCGACCCCGGATTTCGTGGTAAGAAGCCACATTCAAAGCACATCCCTCTCTCTGAGGCTTTGTATCCCAGTAAGCCTGAGAGATCTTGCTTAAAACAAATAGAAGCCTCCATCATCAAATTTGGACACCTAATAAACGTATTCACAATTCTTCCTTCTGGACACTGCTCAGCCTCTTAGATGCCTTTAAGGATCAGAAGGAACACGGTATAATAATGTTCATAGCACAGAAGGATTATGAAAAGGTTTCCATTCTTTCCCACAGAAAAATAACCAGTTTCAATTTCACGTCAACCACATCAGCAACATGAAAGTAAATTACTCTGAACAGAGGCCAGAACGCGAGGGGCCAGGTGCTTCCCTGTGCCAAAGATCAGGCCACCTGGCCTGGGGCAGAGCGTGCTGCTGTCCCACTCAGGGTCCAGCTGTAGGGCCATGCGCAGACACACCAGCCAGCAGGCCAGGCTGCAGGGGCACCAGAAACAAGGAATTTCTACAGTGTCCCAGGACCCTCGTGATGTAGGTGCAAACATATTTAGATTTTTTCAGGTTGACTGGGTCTTTCCTTGGCTATGTCCAGCTGACTGATGACACACCATATGGGCATTCTTCATTCTGTTACAGTGTTTTGGATTTCGAGAAGTTCTTTCTGATTCTAAAGAGTTTCTGCTTATATAACCCATTCATTCTTACACATGGACTTTGCCATGAGCTCCTAGGCCACGAGAAACTTCCACTTTTTCCATCAGAGCCCTTAGCATATTAATCAAAGTATTAAATTTCTGGTCCGATAATTTTGAAATCTCTGTCATATTTAAGTCTGGCCCAGACGCCTGCTCTGTCTCTTCAAACTGTGCTCTGTCTACAAATGCCTTATGGTACGCATTGAAAGTGACCCTGACGTTCTGGTGAAAGGAATCTGATGCCAGCTCCCTGGACATCTGGCCTTCTGCCCTGGTAAGCAGGAGGGGGTCTTTGTGTCCTCCTATCTCCCCAGTTTGGGGGCAGAAGTTCACCCTGTGGATCAACACAGATAGATCTAAGAGGCGCTGTTGATTTTTCCAGTTTGTTCAGCTTTGTCCTTATTGTGAGTATGGGGGTGATAACTTCCAAGCTCTTTATGTGCTGGGTCAAATATTTCGATTTTTGAGGAAAAGAAAACTTGCTGCGGAATATGTTCATCATTCGCCTGCACAGGTTGCCCGCCATAGAGTGAAGGGGCTAAGACTGCACAGGAGCTTTTAGCTGCAAAGTTGTTTGTGGCAAAGGAGCTCATGGCAAAGTCCAGATCCAGCATTGATACTAAAGGGAACAGAAAAGGGAAAACTTTTGATTTATCCTTTTAGTCCAAAGGTTTCTGGTGACTTTTTAATGAATGAATGATGTCTCACATCCTACCTGGGGCAAAGTCTGTTTGTGTGTACCCCAAAGTCCACACAAGGGATGGATGTGGGAGTGAGGGCTATGGGGTGTCCACACAAATCCAGAGGCCAACAGCTAAGGAGGGGAGGGAGGTAAGCACCAAGGTAAACAAGGAAAAGCAAGAGCAGCATTTTCTTGCATTCCTGCCTTGGGACGAGCAGAGGAAGCTGAGGAATGCCCCACCATGTCCAGGAGTCAGCCTTTCTGGCTTCTTATGGAGCTCCAAGCCAGGTGTGGGGTCACGTGGCTGCTGAGTGCCATGAGGCTTACTCACTGCTCCAGGGGTGGGGTCACGTGGCTGCTGAGTGCCATGAGGCTTACTCACTGCTCCAGGGGTGGGGTCACGTGGCTGCTGAGTGTCATGAGGCTTACCCACCGCTCCAGGGGTGGGGTCACGTGGCTGCTGAGTGCCATGAGGCTTACTCACTGCTCCAGGTGTGGGGTCATGTGGCTGCTGAGTGTCATGAGGCTTACCCACCGCTACAGGTGTGGGGTCATGTAGCTGCTGAGTGCCATGAGGCTTACTCACTGCTCCAGGTGTGGGGTCATGTGGCTGCTGAGTGTCATGAGGCTTACCCACCGCTACAGGTGTGGGGTCATGTAGCTGCTGAGTGTCATGAGGCTTACCCACCGCTACAGGTGTGGGGTCATGTAGCTGCTGAGTGTCATGAGGCTTACCCACCGCTCCAGGGGTGGGGTCACGTGGCTGCTGAGTGCCATGAGGCTTACCCACCGCTACAGGTGTGGGGTCATGTAGCCGCTGAGTGTCATGAGGCTTACCCACCGCTCCAGGGGTGGGGTCACGTGGCTGCTGAGTGCCATGAGGCTTACCCACCGCTACAGGTGTGGGGTCATGTAGCTGCTGAGTGTCATGAGGCTTACCCACTGCTCCAGGGGTGGGGTCACGTGGCTGCTGAGTGCCATGAGGCTTACCCACCGCTACAGGTGTGGGGTCACGTAGTTGCTGAGTGTCATGAGGCTTACCCACGGCTCCAGGGGTGGGGTCACGTGGCTGCTGAGTGTCATGAGGCTTACCCACTGCTCCAGGGGTGGGGTCACGTGGCTGCTGAGTGCCATGAGGCTTGCCCACCGCTCCCTGGAGCTGACCTTGCCACAAACCTTCCTGAGAGCCCATCGGCCCTGGTGCATTTTCTGGATGTGCCTTGCTGGGATCACAACTACGTCAGGCAAAGGGTGTCCTCAGTGCAGAACCCAGTCACATCACGGCAGCAGGAATGCACAAGGCCCGACAGATGGCCACCGCCAAGGTCACCCAGGCCATCTGCTCTCTCTGCTGCCCAGCACTGGTTTCCTGTAGCTGCTGTAGCCAATTACCTCAAATGTAAAGCAAGAGGTATGTCTTCCCTTACAGTTCCAGAAGCCGGAATCTGAAATCAACCTGTCAGCAGGGCCATGCTCCCTGGGAAGGCTCGAGGAAGAGGAAGCCTCTTTGCCTCCTCCAGCTCCTGGGGGCTGCAGGTGACCGCGGCCTGTGCCACATCAGTCTGGTCTCTGCCTCCACCTCCACGTCAGCTTCCATGTCTTCTCCTGTCTGTCTCCTATAAGGACACCTGTCACTAGATTTAGGCACTCTTGTCCCAGGTAATGCAGGATAATCTCATGTCAAAATGCTTAACTTAATTACCTCTGCAAGGGGTCTTTTTTTTTTTTTTTGCAAATAAAGTAACACACCCAGGTTCTGAGGACTAGGATGTGGACCTACCTTTTGGGGGGGCCACCGTTGAACCCACTCATGAGAGGACGTGATTATAATCTCCTAATAACAAAGCCTTGAGACCTGTCATCATGAGGTGTTACTCTGGTTACAAAATAAAATGGCTCGCATTCTTCACCACAGGGAGAATAATAAGAAAGCGGCTTCAGAGGGGGTTTGCACACCCGTCCTTTACTGTGCCCTCCAACAGGAGAGGGAGCCAGTCCAGGCAATCTCCATGGCTAACTGTCGCGAGGGCTTCCAAGTCGGTTTCCAGGGTAGGACCCGTAAGGGACGTGCCACTCACCAGCACGTTGACGGTGCAGCTCATGCGGTTCTCTTTGTTTTCGTCGTGCATGATGGTTCTGTAATCCAGGAGTCTCTCCATGAGGCGCACGACCAGCTTCACAAAAGTCTCTCCCGTTTTGGCGAGGTATTTATGCTTCCTGCAGTGCTCCAGGAGGCTGGGAAATAATCACACTCACCTTGTTAATCAAGCTCGACTGAGACGCAATTTTAAATATTTTCCATTATTAACACATTTTAATTATTTCTGGGCTACAAAGTTCATTGTAGTCTAATTACAGTCTCTCTGTCTCTATTCCGCCACAGATCCCGCCGCTAATCAACACTTACATTTTATCAAATAACACTTTGTACTGCTCATCTCCTCTGCCTCCTTCCACTTCATGATCCAGCTTGGTGATGATCTCATTTTCAAACTATAATTAAACAGAGGCAGCGTAAATAATCAGCATGGCGGAGATTTCATTTTATGACTTGAGTGTTAATAGTACATAAATTGGCAAGCGACCATCCTCACAGTTACCCTCTGCCTTTGAAGCCTAATCTCATTTAAGAGCTGCCACGCCAGAACTCTAGAGGTTGTGCCATGGGGTGGGGGTGGAGGGTGTTTCACTGAATTCCCCGGTTAATGGAGCCTGAACATGCACATCCTGATAGCAGGAGCAAGGACTCCAGAAAGATGGACAAGAAAACCACATGGGGGGAGTCAAGTAGTAACAGGAAAAATGTCTCAAACTTCATCTCTATGAACAAGTAACATCTAAAATAGCTCATTGGTTCCTGGAACAGAACAGATGGTGTTTCATTTGCCAGCAAAGAGTTCTCAGCATTCTGAAAACATTGAAGGGGCCACTTCACCGCCATTCCTTGATAGAACCCAGTAAAGTATCTCATGCTGGTTGAAAAAATATTATGAAAAGTGAGAGGGGCAAAGTCGCTAAAAGACAGAATAGCAGACACCTCGCAAGGTCCATCTCTAGGCTTTCCCTCCTCTCCCCAAAGCATCAAGGTAAGTGAGGGTCTTTGGAGCTATCTCTCAGGTCCATGCTTTTACAAACACTCAATCCAGGGAAGTGGAAATCTCCAAAATGTCTTCAAGTGGCTGATTAGGCTGAAAATAACTATGTGGATAATGATGGACATATTTTCCCATCCTCCCTGCCCAGATCCCAATCTCTGGCAGGGTTCATAACCACCCATGTTGCGGGGTCCTGAGGGGACCCACCAACTTGTGCCCGTAGGAAAGCGGGGCTGTGAGAGTGTTAGTTCCCATAAATATGGAGACATCTCTGTACTGAAAGAGGGTGGATGAAAGAAGAACTGAAGAAACCAAGAGTTGAGTTTGGATTGAGACAGCAAGCTTACCATGGCATGTGTGCAGGGGTCTCGGGGGCTCTCTGTAAAAGATGTGTCCAACCACCTGCTTCCTCAGCCAACAATCCCCAAGTCCCCCACTGTTACTAGGATCCCATTAAATCTGGGTGAGAGCATGGATTTTCTTTTCCCTTGATCATTGCTGTAGCCCCAAGACCCAGAGCACTGCCTGATGTTGGTGCCGTAATGGAGTGAACACGCTGTGTGCATATAAATTACTGACTACAAATGATCTTAAGTTGGAGGGAGCTGGGAAGGGTTTAAAATGTTAGTAAATGTTAGCAGCCAGCCAGCAGACTGTTAAACCACAACTGCCCTCTTGGCCAAGCAAAGTCAAGTGAGAAACACATCTCAGTGGACACCTGTGACAAGTGCCACGGGCACCGTCCAGTGTGTGGGGGCTCAGGGGTGCTGCTGCTTCAGCGCAGCTGACTGCAGGCCTCACAGAGAAACAGACAGCATGAGCTGTGGTGAGACCCAGGCCACAGGTGCTGCACTTGTCCTGGGGTAGGACACAGTTGCCTGAAGCCGCGATGTTATCCTGATGTGGATGAAACAAAAGCAGGGCTGGAGAGAGGTGTTGATTCCTGCCTGACTTCAAGACCTTAGCAACATCACCACAACCTAGGCCTCAGCAAATCCCTCCAATTCTCCTCCTGATCTTCTCCATGGACACCTCCCCCCAATTAACACTTCCTTTTGATTCTGTCTGGCCCAAGAAGCTCAGGGATTTTAGGAACATGAGAGATGGTTCTATTGAAGAAGAAAGAACGACTTACTTTTTTTCAAACCAGGAATCTCACATGACTTTTACTGTCAAATAACAACCTTCTGAAACTAACCACCACTGCTCTGATCTTTACAGGAAAGAATTCTCCAAAAGGCAGTTCATTTCAGAATCTGAGACAAGGCAGGTCACTTGCAAGTAGCCCAGAAGTTGGGCTTTCAAGGTAGTCCCATCAGATAGCGGCACAATGGGGACGCCAAAGACTAAATGTTTGATGAGTGCTGATGCTTTAGAACAAACAACCAAGATACAAAATAAAACTAAGTTTAATTAAAACATATGATTTGAGGGTGGTGCCTGTGGCTCAAAGGAGTAGGGTGCCAGCCCCGTATGCCGGAGGTGGCGGGTTCAAACCCAGCCCTGGCCAAAAACTGCAAAAAAAAAAAAAAAAATAAATAATACTAAGATTCACTTTGACATATATTTACTGAGTAGGAGGCAGATATTGGCCGTATGAGGCAGATACGGAGCACGCAGAAGAATATGCTTTCTCCTAACCTGGGCAAACACGCACAGGCATTTAACATTGTTCATTACTCGTCAATCAGAAGGCATCTGCACTTGGAGTCTACTTTATGAAGATTGCGTGTTTCCTCTGCTTTCATGTAAATCTGGCTGTCACAGCCAGGGAGGAAGCCACAGCTTACTTAAGTGTGCTGCTTATCAAATTTCAACTGATGAATTTAATGTTGTCTAAAAAGAGTGGATGAGTGACAAATGAGAATGCAGCTGATTCTAATTTTACTAACCTCTAGTCTAAGCTGAGTAATTTACACAAACACCTGGCAACCCTGTTGCTCCCCAGCAAGTATTCACCACCACAGATCTGCATCTAGCTTCTAACTCCCGGGTCTTCATTAATTTTTCACAGGATATACCAGAATCAATTTGCTAGTGTGTTGTGGACTATTACTATAATCAGAATTAAATGATCCTGTCCAAACAAACTGGAGACACTACCCTTCCTCATGGAGCAGAGCTGGTTTTATAAAAATCATGTTCATCATCTTACTTGTCAACGCAGGCTGTCTGGGCATTTGCCGCAGGGTTCTCTATGGTTAGGACAAAATTAGCAAGGTAAGTTTACTGTGTTGCTCTCATCTCTCACCTGATAAGCAAAATGGTCATATTATCCTCTCTTTTCTGAATCATCAATACTGCTACAAAACCTTCCATGGGGTGTCCAACTTAAAATATTGACCAGAGCATCTCTAAGCATCTGGTACCAGCTGCCCTCTGAGAACATGAAGGATAAGGGGCACTTGGAATATGAGGCTTTTAGGAAAGGGGCCGTTAAATTGAACGTGATGGGGGGAGGGCTGCGCTTGCAGTGCTATCGATGTTACTGTTAATTTAATTAAGTTGGAAGCAGAACCACTTCTTCCCAAGCTTGCTGCCACAGTGAACCGGGGTTCTTGGCACCTATTTGAGAGACCATGGAGAGAAGGATCCCAGTAATGTAATCCCGAAAGCCAGTTATATTTGATTTGAAAAGTGTAATTTTTCACTGGGATAGATTTACCATTCTTACTAAAATACATTCATAAATGTGTAAAATGAGGCCTGCACCTTCCAGGCATCCCAGAGGACACTTTTACAGGTGAGAGCTGGGGTTATGCGGGAGCGTGGTCAGAAGCTGGGACAGGTGGAAAGGTTTGTACGAATAATTCACCACCGTGACGGAGGGCCCAGAGGTTACCAAGAACTGGGTGAAATCTGAAATCTATGGATGTGTTCTGTCAAATATATTGGCAAAAGGGTTTCTTTGACCCTTTACAAATAAACCTTAGCATACTTTGCTCTTTGCTTGAAGTGCTCTATTTTCTCCTGTTTTTCAAGAAAAAACACTCAGAAGGGACTGCAGGAGGGAGTCTGGTGTTCAACCACCTCCTGTCTAGGAAGGCACAGAGCACTCAGGTTTTCCTGGCCATCTGCCCCTTTAGAGGGAACTGGCCAATTGGGAGGAGCCGCCAACTTCACCTTTTCCCCTTAGTGTTCACTGCAGAGTGGGTGGGAGAAGCTCACTGCACTGTGTCTGGGTAGAAGACCTGGCAAGAAAGAGGAGCCGGCAGAGAGAAGCTTGGCATTCCAACACCTCTGTGCCATATCCCACACGTCACTGGTGTCCCCCCACCCCCCGATCTGCCACTCAGCCTTGAGTCCCTGGGCACAGCCATGCTCTATTTTTGTGTCTACAGCATGCCTCTTGCCTAACCACTCTGTAAACTTAATTACACACTTAATTAATTGTTGGCACTCCACCCCACATTTGATGGAGGTTTCCACATCCTCCTACGTCCATCAAGCAGGTGGCTTGTTGACCTTGAAGTTTTGGAGCAGCCAGGCTTGGGCAGTGGTCTGACACCAGGCCACAGCACCTCATGGCTGCTGGAGACAGGAGGCAGCCTGTGACACAGACCTCACACAGGGTGGCCACAGACCGCAAGACACAGACCCAGGAGTGACTCAGGGGCTGACACAGTTACAGAGCACCCGGGAACACGGCCTCAGGGTGAGTCCTGTTTAATATTGCTAATGGAGATTTAGAGAGTTTCAGTATCTCTTTTAAGAACAGAGTTCAATATATTCAGAACTCCTGGAGTCAAGGATATTGGTTTCCGTGACCTCTCAGAGCACCTTTGGCTTTGATTAAATGAAATAAAGGCCCAATTCTTATGCCATATTTTCTCTTTAAGCTTCCAAAGCAATAAAATCAAATCTTATTTTGAAGTTGAAAGCAAAAAATAAACAAACCGACAAATAAAATCCCAGTGAATTAAAGAATAAACAAGACAAAATTGCCAGCAAACTTATTCACATTCATATTACAGTGCCAAACACATTGGCTTTTCCACCGAGTGGCAGAAGCTGCCAACATCCACTTGGGTTATTCAATTGTTGGCTTAAGGTTGCCAGCATGGGCAGCCGGAGGAGATTATTCAAACAGAACACTGGCGACACAAGATTACTCATGTTCTAATACTCTTACAACTAAATGGGAATTTCTGGAAGTTGGAGAGCATTTTACTGAGCCTCACAACCATGACAGAAAATAGTTTCATGATTGAAAATATTATTTTTGCTGTGCAGCCTCTTCCTGGCCATTTTTATTAATAGTACATGCTCCCTATGGTCATTTGCTGCAGTTCTCAGCTTTTGGTTCTGTATTTTCCAAAGGCATAACAAAGGGAATGCTTTAAAAAGATGCCAGGAAAGAACTGGAAAGTATGTTTTTCATTAGGAAGAGAAACCTGGAGTGAGGCTGAGATTGAGGGTTATTTGCTGGAGGGCAGGTTCGCAGTGTGTAGGGAAAGGTCAGTTGGGGACCTTTTGGGACCAGTTTTGAGGAGGGCTCATCTTCTGTGACCAAGGCCACACTTGTGCCAGGGAAGGGGAAGGAAGACGTGGACACCTCCCAAACTCTCCCATGCTGGCTTAGCAGATCCCAGAGTCTCCGGACATCCTCACTTTACTGTGAATAAGTTACTCTGGCCTGGGGTGGGACGAGAACATGGCTATGGGGGTGTCTTGAGGACATGGGGACATACAGGAGAGGCAGGAGCAACTGTGTGCTCAGGACCTAGGTCTGGCAGGAGCTACAGGAGGGGACTACTCAGGAGGAGGGCTGTAGCATCCAGGTCATAAAATATTCTTAGAAAGGGCTGGAAGGACCAGGATGACCACGTGCAGCTGGAGCCTCAGAGAAGACAAGGAAGGACTCACACGGATGGGACAAGGAAGTCACTCGGGGGCCCCAAGTGATGCAGGAGGGTGGTGGGGGGCCCTCTGGGCAATGACAGCTGCTTCCCCAAGGTGCACCCTGCTGTGGGTGTCGAGGGGAGGCTCTGGCCTGCATTCCTGCCTCTCTGCTTCTTACAATGTCCACAACACCAGCACCAGGGAGAAGAAACCGTCCTGAGGTGACACCACCTGGTCATCACACGGCAGGGATGGGGGAATCAGCGAGAGCTGCTCAGGTCCCAGGAACACTACACAGTCACTAAGCGGCCCACAGGTCAGCTACGGCTGTGGACATCAGTCCCCATTGAGGCACATTATTTCATAGGAAAGGATTTCTACAAGTCAAGGCCACTCTGGACACAGGGAGACTCCCATCTATATGATTTTAATCTGGTCCGAGCTTCCCCACTGTTTCAGATCAACTCCACCCCTTGGTGTAAGGTCCCTGCATGGCATGGCCCCTCACAGGTGACCTCCATGAGCACCAGAGACCGGGAGGCCTCTGCAGAGCTTTTCTCACATGTGAGGACCTGCCAGCAAATGCAGGCAGGCTGACCTCAGGCACTCACCACAGCCTAGGAGCAGTGTCCAGGCCACAGTGAGGACACAGCAAGTGAGCAGAGAACTCCAGGCCACCACCAGGACAACCCATCCAATGCACAAACGCTGGAGAGGCGGGACATGGGCAAAGACACACGGAATCTAATGGAAGATCTGTGCTCTTTTATGCAAGAGTAGAAACAAGAGAGCGATAGACTCTCGGGAATGTGAAAGCACATTATAATGAAATGCCCACACTGCAGCTGGACAGCACAACGGCCACAGCTCTGGACAACTTTACAAAAGCCAATCGGTGACACTGGCTTTTGGAATGCCAATAATAGTTGGGAGCAGTTTAATCTTGAGTGAAAGGATGGGTTTTCATCTGATCCCTCTTCACTCCAATTGTAAGAGCAAAAACAACTCAGACGTAATGTGTTATTTCATATTTTAGGACTGTAGCATGTTAACAGCTCCACTCTGAAAGACACAGCAACTTAAAAAAAAAACAAACAAATGATATCATATGTTCTTAATACTAAAGTTCTGTAAAAACAAAAAACCCCTAACATCTTCCCCTCACTCCATTAGGCTTGCAAATCTGCTATAAAAGTGGTGGCAATTTAAGCCCTTGTTGATGTGACTAATAAGGTTAGATAATTGGATGTGAGGCGGATTAGTTAAACAGCAGCCAACCATCCCCGCCCCAGAAGCTCTGGGATGGAGAGACAGGCAGGGCAGCTGGCTGTGCACTGCCACTCACAACACACTCACCCACATCACCTGCAAGGGATGGGGCTGGCCCTTGTGCTTCAGAAAGAGCAGCTGGCAGAGGCCGAGTTGGGCTGAGAGCAGAATGAAGTGAGAGAACACAGAGTAAGTCCAGACACAAACGCTGTGGTTGGGAGAGCCCAAACTAGTGCAGCAGCAACTGGGTGAAATGCTTGGGTCCTGCAGGTGCGACCGGGGGACTGCTGAGTCTTGACAATCGACTCTCACGGAGGCCAAAAGGGCAAGCAAAGGCCAGGCCCATGTGACCTGTACCCAGAAAACCCAACAGCAAGGAGACCGACAGAAAGGGGAACAACGCTGTGGGCTTGGGGTATTTCCCCTGGGTAGCTGGGGTGGGCCAATCCAACAGAAAGGAAATTGATCTTTCCCCAATTCTCATGAGAGTAGTTATTACACAGTGTAGTTTTGTTTTTTTTTGTCTTCATTTAATATGGGGAAAGGGGGAGGAGAGGAGAGGGGAGGATGGACAGAGGGAGGGTGATTGGTGGGATTACACCTGTGATGCATCTTGTAAGGATATATGTGAAACTTAGTAAATGTAGAATATAAATGTCTTAACACAATAACTAAGAAAATGCCAGGAAGGCTATGTTATCAGTGTGATGAAAATATGTCAAATGGTCTATAAAACAAGAGTATGGTGCCCCATGATTGCATTAATGTACACAGCTATGATTTAATAATAAAAAAATTTTAAAAATATATCTTCAACGGAGCTTGGCACGGTGGCTCACGCCTATAATCCTAGCACTCTGGGAGGCTGACATGGGTGGATTCCCTGAGCTCATGAATTCAAGACTAGCTTAAGCAAGGGCAAGACCCTGACTCTAAAAAAGCTGGGCGTTATGGCAGGCACCTGTAGTCCCAGCTACTAAGGAGGCTGAGGCAGGAGGATCACTTGAGCCCAAGAGTCTGAGGTTGCTGTGAGCTATGACACCTGCAGCACTCTACTAAGTGTGACAAACTGTCTAAAAAAAAAAAAAAAATTTGTGAACTTTCTGTATGTATGCTATCCTACAATAAAATGTCTTAAAACAATAAAATACCTTCAATGTATGCTATCCCTGTCCAACAAGGTTCAAGCAGATGACAAGAGATATGAACAAACAGCCAAAGACTATTAAGCAAAAAATGCAAGTCAGTGGCCATGAGCCGCCTGAGAGTGGATTCTTTGTCTTCATGTTGTGAGTGAGTCCACGCAAGTTCTGTTTTATGCTAGTGCCATCATTTGCAGTGTATGAGATGGAATTAAGGCACCTAACTACTTCACGGTATTACATAAAAAATGTTCAGGTTTCTGGAAAGATGGGGAAACAACATCTACCATAGGTCCAACATGTCTGTGGCTCTCATTAACTTCAGACCATTTCCAGCAAACCTGGGGCCCCCTGCAAGTTGGAGAACATGAAGAATCCTCAGAAGATTGTTACATTTTAAAGCTATAGTTAGATGGCAATGAGACAAAAAGAATGTGAGGAAGAAAGGGAACAATTCAAAAACCAAATTCCTATTCATCTTCTTTCTAACTGCCCTTGACCTTATTTTGACCCAAAGGATAACTATGATGTTTTAAAGACTTTTGCTCTTAGCTTTTTGCACCAGTGACATTAATCTATATGAACACGCTTTCCCTTACTTTGCCTGATTCTTTAATTTAATAGCAATTTTTTACAAAATCCTTCTTTGGGCTTGATTTATATATAATTCAAAAAGTCAGATGAATTTTCTGCCCAGAGAAAAGGATTTTAAATTATAATTCATGGTTCCACTGAGTTGGCAGAGAAATTGGGACCAAGATTTAGTGCCAGCAGCAACTGAGATGGGTCAAATCTTAGGGCAATAATATCCAACAATTTGGCAATAATGTCAAAAGTCACAATACTATTTTGAATGAGTAATTACATTTTTGAGAATGCATACTGAGAAAACTTTCGAAACAGATTCAAGCCATGTGCATGAAAGTGTTTGCCATAGAGTCACAAATCTGTAAACAACCTAAACGCCCAGCTATCAGGGATGGGTACATAAAATGATAGTCACTTCGCTTTATGAAATATTATGCCATCATTAACGCCATGCTTACTATGTTGTAATCAAGGCAAATGTCTTTGTTTTGCCAAACAAAAAGTCCATTAGAAAAGCCCTAGACATAATGTTTACATCATATTATCAATGTGCCAAGTCGGCTAGTGATCCAGAGAAACAGAAACAGCTGGTCTTTCTAAAAGGCATTATCCTCAATATACAAAAATAATTAACAATTTCTGCTCCCATGGTAAAAAAGGGAAGAAGGGAGTGCTAATATATGGGTTATTAAAAAAGTTTTGAGATACACAAAAATCAAGAAATGTAAAGTCCATGCAGATTGAACCCCCGCACCCCCAAACCAGTAAGCCCAGCAGGTTGAACCTTGGCGGGAGAGTCAGGACGCTGTCGGCTGTATTTCTTGGAAGTGAAATAACAGTTACAGCGTGTCTCAAAACTTTCGTAGTGACCCATAGACCACTAGACCCTGCCCAACTGACATTACATGGTAATAAAATAACATCGAGCCCTTGCTACTGTCCATTGTTGGAATAATATCAAATCAAATAATACTAACATACTAAACTAATCACCAGTCACCTGATAAACTGGCTAGTGCATACAAGCACAAAAAATGGATAATGGTATCCCAGCCAGTGTCAGAGCCTCTGGGGGGCTGCGGAGCGCAGCTGTGGGTGTGTACAGGAAATGACTCCTGCACAGTCTCAGGTGCACTGTGCACACACACACACACACCCACCTGGCCTTTAGGTGCCAACCCCAGGCCAGGCCCTGGTTTGTAGGCAGTGCTGGGCCTGGCGGTCCTCAGATCCTGGGGACTCACCCTGCAGGCCGCTCCACATTGACCCAGAGGGAGGCCGAGCCTCCAGCCTTGTGGTGAGAGTGATGTTATCAGACCTCTTTTATGATGCCAGGCAATGTGCTAAGGGTTTGATTGTTCTGATTTTATGTCATTCTCATAAGAGCCCTTTCTGGAAGATTCTCTTTTATATCAATGTTACTCTGATTTAGAAATTTAAAGTCTTGAGTGGTTTGTTGGAGACCCAGGCAGTGTGTGGTCAAGGCTGGGAATGGCGGTGACGTCAGCCCCCAACTCGAGGCTCGGGCACAGTGTGGAGGCTATACAGCACCTCTCACCTCTTTTCTGTTCCAGGAAATAGCAAAACTGTGTTCCACATGTGCTGCCTCGGCGCACCCTGATAAAGACTGGCCAGTGAAAATCTACAAATAATTTAAAGCTCTTTTCAGCAACGAAGTAAAAGGTAAGAAGGAAGGAGCTGCCCTTTAAGTATTAGATCACATTAATATCAAGCTACCTTGATGAAGTTTTGATTTCTTTCCAGTATAAGAATGTTCTCAAAATTCCACAAAAATCTATATGAAATGCCCAGTCTCTGCATTTACTTGAATTGCTATCACATTTTTAAAAAGGTAGCTTTCAGTTCAGAGGATTCCCTCCTATCTGGGATTGGCTCGTTTCACCTATAAAGCACCACGGCCAAACCCTTAGTGTCCTCAGGGCAATCTCTGTACACACACGTGTATGTGCACATATGTGTGCACGGGTGGGTATGTGTTCCAGCTTGTGAGTACATGAACACTACTTATTTTCATGGACCCAGGGAAGGAGCCTTTGTTACTTCTTGAGCATAAGGTATTGAGAGTTTGTCCTTTGTATTCTTATAGTATGTTTTGAGCACTTTACTAGGCTTTCTTTTGGGAATTTTCATCAGTTCCATTGAACGGGTAAAAGATTGACGCATACACAAAAGAGAATAAAAACAAAAACTTTAGAATTCCAAATAATGAAACTTTGCAACAAACAGCCAGTCTGAGTGTATACAATAGCATTTGATTAAACACTCGTGCATATTCCAAAGAGGAGAAAGACACGTTCATCCAGGGTTTAATGGGTGAGTAAATCCAGATTAAAATAAGTAAAAGCTAAAAATTGAGAATAATTCTCCCTAAAATCGAGTGCAAAGAATGATGTGCTTCCTCAATAAGGAAAATCATAGGTTTTTCTCTCTTAAGCTGTAGGGAATTATGTTTTCCATGTTCAACACATTGAACTCTAGAATTATCTGAATTTTCTTTCAAGGTTTTCAGGCCTGGCCCCTTCATGTGCCCACGCCACTCATTGCCCATCCCTGTCCTTACCATTTGGAAGCTTCGGGTCGAATGAAATTCACACTGCATCATATCAAAGAAGATGGGGATGGTGGCTTTGCGCAGTTCCGTCTCAGGAATTAAAGTCATTTCTAATATTGGGCCCACCATTTCTGGAATGAACTTTATCTTGTGTTGACCTGGGAATGCAAAAATACGTTATTCAGAAATTTTGAAAAAGGATAACAAAATGGGTCGTAAATGGTCAAAACAAAACATAGATCATTGTGACATTGTATTCCAAATGTCATAAGTGAAGCTGTTCGAGGATTCATACTGTGTAAGGCCTGCGATCATGACGTGTCTGTCATAGAAGATAACCCCCTTGCGTAAGCAGACACCTGTATCACACAGATGATGGCCATGAGCAGCTGGCTCCCAGTCGTGCAGGGAGCAGGCTGGGAGCTGGGGTCTCGGCCTCTAACTTTGCAGACAATGGTAAGAACAGAAGTTGACAAATGAGGGAGAGCAGATAGTCTCCTGGGTCCTTTCTGTCTCCAACACCTTGTGAAGATGAGTTTGCAATTCGATACCTCTGTAAAGAATGCACAGTGATTTCTGTGACACTCTAAACCACTACGATCAAAGCAAATAAAAGCACAGGCATCAGATGATGAAACTATAGAAACAGGAATGATTCTGCTTTTTTCCAGCCACAGTTTGATAGGAAAATGCTTATTTAAAATATTATTATTTATTTTTTTTGTAGAGACAGAGTCTCACTGTACCGCCCTCGGGTAGAGTGCCGTGGCGTCACACGGCTCACAGCAACCTCTAACTCTTGGGCTTACGTGATTCTCCTGCCTCAGCCTCCCGAGCAGCTGGGACTATAGGCGCCCGCCACAACACCCGGCTATTTTTTTGTTGCAGTTTGGCCGGGGCTGGGTTTGAACCCGCCACCCTCGGCATATGGGGCCAGCGCCCTACTCACTGAGCCACAGGCACTGCCCTTAAAATACTATTAATACTTTATTAATCTCATCTCTTGTTCCAGCTAAGATTTTTATTCAGGGAGATGATTTATGAAAGTTTTTTTAAAAAACCAATAATATGACCATGGTGCATAATCATATGAGTATTACAACAGTAAAGGACAGTTACTACATTCACTACGCGATGAGCCTGGCAGAAAGCATGAGCTTGCTGACTTCTCACGACAACCCTCTGAGATAAGTACCTTCTTAGCCCATTTTATGGATGAAGAAACTGGGCTGTGTCCAGGCTGCTTGGGGAGCTCTCAGTGGACCCAAGGAGCAAAGTTTGAACCTGGGTATGATATTCAAAAGTCTCAGTTGTGATCTTCACTTTACTTATTTTGTCAGAGGATCTTTATGTGGCACTGGGACCCTAACCACCCCTGGGAAAATAGCAATGGGGCAGCTGTCCACACCACTCCCTGCCGTCGGATGCTAGGATCCAGTGATGCTAGGATATTACAACTCTCAAAGAAATCCCCCAGGAAGTAGAGACTGGCTTCTTGCCAAGCACCCCAACTTTTTTCCTTCAGACTACCCTGGAGCTGGCACTGAGTTCCATTCAATTTATTTTGTTGGAAATCTTGGTACCCTGCCTTTCTGGGCCTGTCTCTGACTTACCCATATACTAACTTAGAATCACCACTGGGAACCCAGCACCTGAGCAGAAAAGTCTGCTGATGGCCCTGACAGAGGTGGCGCCTCCCTCCGGCTAGTGGTGGGGTCTGCACGGTGGCTCCGTGCCCCTGGGGTGTGCTGCTTCTAAATTCCCCAGGACTGGGGAGAACCATGAGCTTATGAAGAGCTTGAAGTGGGCAGAGGAAGGTCCACCAGGCAGCAGAGTGAGGAAGCTGCAGCAAGTGCCAGGCTTGGTTCACTGCACAGACACTGAGAAGCTATTACAAAACTCAGTCCTAGCGGGGGTCGTGGCCTTATTTAAGGTGACACGATTACATTTAGAGGCAGGTCCTGAATGTAAATCACCACTTAAATGACCTAGCAAGTGGTCACGTAAGACTCCTTTTAAAATCCTGCCCTCTTGTCTTTAATGTCAGAAATCCTGATTTATTTTCATTTTGCCCCACTACAGCTAACAGACATTTTTAACATACCACAGAAGTATGCACAAGAAACTAAATTCTTCCATGAAATATTCGCAAGTTTTTTTTATTAACACTGGCAATTCATCCATAGTTAACCAATCTTACTAATATTTTTACACAATCAGGAAACACAATGGATATTCTTAAGAATTTAGTTTTCTTTACAACTCAGCTCATACAGATTTCTGAGAATCATTAAACAAAGGTGGCTAATATAATAGCTATACTTAAGAAAATACAGGTTCCTCACAATTAGCCTAAATACGTTTTTATTGGGCGGATATGCATCTAAAATGTAACCTTCAATAAAGCATCTGAGTATAATTAAAATCTTATTTTTAACTTTTACTAAATAATTAATACTCTGACTCAGAGTATCATAGCGAGAGCCTCATCACTTCCCCAAAGCTCAAGGTTTCTGAAAGGCACGCAATAGCTGTGTGCATACCCTTGAAAATGCTATTATATCTAGCCTCTCAGCTGACACTTTCCTTGTATTATGCCTAAAAAATGTCACAGCCAATGTTTCAGAAAACAGATGATGGTGACAGGGTGTTGTTCATCAACTACAATTTCAGTGTCATAAAGTTCTGTCGCCAACAGGTTTTATTGCTCCAAGTTGGGAGAAACATATCAGGCAAGTAGCAAGTGGTCATAGACACAAGGATTGGAAAAATCAGGTGCAGAATTGACCGTGTCTTCACCTTCGATCACTACTCTTCCAGTAGTGCAGACGACTGGTTAGTCACCAGTCACTTGTCTGGAGCGGCGCTGAGTTCTGTGGATAGTGACATCCCTGGGATTTAACCATCACAATCCCGAGCTCCCGAGGGGAGCAGGGTATGGTGGGTGATGCTACCTGGTGTTATCTGTTTTTTTTTTTTTTTTCTCTCTCTCTCCTTTTTTTTTTTTTTTTTTTTATTTGCATTATGGATCTTCCCCAGAGCAAATCTTGCTCAAATTTAACAGAGTGTTAGGTCAGTGAGGATCAGGTGACTCCTGCAGTGTCGACTTCCAGAGAGGCTGCACTTTTGGGGGAGGAGGCGAGTCTGTCACCTCAGGACACCAGGCCAGGCTTGCTGTCCTCTCCACTCCAAATCCCATAAACCCAACTGGAGCCTTCACTCCAGCTACATGGTGAGGCTTCCCCTGGGAATGACACCTATTTCCCAATGAAACCAGACCCTCCCAGTCCGCAGCCACCCCTTGGTTGTTTAAATTATCTCTTTACAATCACGAGTGTTAGAAAACTGGGACATTAAACAGAGTTTCATTCCAGGAAAATCTCTATGTACACACGGGCAGGAAGAGTGGAAAAATTCTACCACCTGGCCAAACTGGTTAGGCCACAGCATATATGGGTTTCCAATGAAAAGCATACAACTCTCCACATCTCCCTAAAATGCCCAGGAAGGCACTCCTTACATGAAAAATATCCTAAACAGAGTGCGTGCTGCAAGGACGTTTGTCCTAGCTGGATTGGGTACAGGGTGCTGGACGTAATAAACAAAATGTAAATAGAGGCAGCATGGGGCCAGCAGGTGCTCCCACAGGAGGTTTTACAGAGGGTACTCTGACCCATGACCCAAGAGCTGGGCAAAGAAGCACATTCCCCCCCTTTTTCTTTTGGGAGAGTCTGCTTTTGATTTCCCCATCCAGACTCTAAATATAACAGGGTGGAGGGGAAAAGGGCCATGCTGCTCTGTCCCCTGGGGCTGGGCTGCATTTGCACTATATTAAATTGAGCAAAATTGACCCAAGATCATTGTTTTGAGGCTGGGCCCAGAGAAGGTGCGGTCTGAACACGTCTCTCCGTGAGCCTCGTGTGCTGCTGCAAAGGCTGGAGGAAGAAACAGTTCTATGGAGCGTTCAGCTCCAGGTCTGACTGAGTGACAGGTGACTAACCAGAAGATCATATATATACACAGAGATGATTTCTATTTTTATTTCCTTGGCAGAGTCAGCTCTATCATCCTGCCAGTCTGTTCCGAAACCTGAACCCATTAAAAAAATTTTTTTTTCAGCATAGAAAATAGGTTGTGTACATCTTGGGAAGTCAAGATGTGCTGTCATAAATTTTGAGGATGGCAGCCTTGGCAGTGACGCTCTCAAACACCTGAGACCTATAGTAGAAAGGAGCCAGGTGCCTGGGGTGACCCAATGGGGCTCTGGAGCTGCCTGGGGAAGGTCCTATGGACTGCTGATGCTTTTATTATTATCTCTTTAACTTTTAAAAAACACTTAATTACTTTACAAATAAGGACCCAATCCTGGTGGTCAATTGCTATTTCTCGCTGTTTCCAAGTCCCTGCCCTTAATTGGCTGAGGTTTACCTTTGCTTGGGCACTTCTAATACCGGACTGGATATTCCCAGCTAAAAAGCTGCAAAATGCATCTCTTATGCATTAATCACCACCTTCAAATCAGCAAGTAACAAGAAGAAACGGGGAAATGTGCTCTCTTCACCGCATCCTTTACATTACAAATCAAAGGAGTCTCGTTGCTTGACTTGGCCTATTTGAAGCATAATGACAGATAATGTCAAGAAAACCTACCACTCTGAAGAGGCTTTCAAAATCTGTGCCAGACCCGAGTGTGCTTCCTTGGAAGGCCGGCCTGCCCGTGGGCTCGGAGGGGCAGCTCAGGGAACCTCGCCCCACACCACTGCCCCGGGCCTATCTTTACCTCCTTTGTTGCTGCCTCTCAGATGGCACAAATGAAATGGAGCCAGTTTCCATGGTGGTCAATCTCAGGGACTCCAGGAGTGACACTAAAAATACTTAAAGGAAACAAAACCAAAAGCAAAAAACTGGAAGGGCAGGAGCAAGCATTGGGCAGGGTGACATCTGGCCTGTTGTTGCTTTAGCTGAGTTTTGGAGATTCCTTCTGTGCAGCGAGGGACCCTACAGTTGAGGGATAGCTGAGAGCTGGAGGGGCCTTGGGGGGCCCTCAGGGGTTCCTGTGTGGTGGCAGCAGCTATTTACAGGGAGAAGGAAACATTTCCATGTGTGAAGACCCATAGCAACTTCTACCAGGGTGGCTGTCCCTAGTTATTGTAAATGATGGGAAAAATACTAGTGAGCCATTTCAGCAAGAAGGACCTTCACTGAAGAGCATATCTGAAACTGTCCTCTTGGGGGAAATAACCCAGTTTATACTTTGGAGTTGAAGTGCAATGACTCAGAACAAGGTGGGCCATTGTTTTATGAAGGGCCAGGGTTAAAGATGACCTTGGTGTCCAGAAGAGAGGTCTCAGGTCTGCCCAGGGACTCCTGGCACCTCCTTCATGGATGTGGTGCCTACAAAAGCCCTGCACCCCCAGTCATCCAGCAGAGGACAGCATCCGGCCCCACACCAGCTCTCCCCAGGCGCCTGTTTCCTGTCCTGCTTCTCTTTCTCGCAGGGCGAGGCACAGCCCCTGCCACCACAGGCGGTGCTATCTGGCCGGCGGAGCAATTGACAAATGCATCTGTCAGAGCGTGATTTTAAGACAGACACAGAGAGATCAATTAGAATGGATCGGGAACGGTCCCTCTCACCATTCTGAAGCCTCCACATTTTATTACTGAGATCATCATATACGTGTGTCACAGAATTATCAAGATTTGGGATAGGAAATTTCTTGAAAAATTCAGTCCAACCTCTTTATTTCACAGCTCGGAAATACCAAGCCAGGATCTTGAGGCCACAAGGGCAGGTGATGCGGGGGACAGGATGAAAACTCCAAGGTGTGACTGATGGATGGACTGTCCCCTCTCTTCATGTGAGAGCACAGGCTCCTACTCTGCCCCCATTGATGGGAGGAAGGCCAGGGACAGGATTGTGTCTGGTGGGTTCTACAATGCAGGGATCGCCAGGCCCTCTGACAGCTGAGCCAGTACGTGGGTTCTTGGACACGTGCAGCGAACTCACTTGCAAAGACCCGGCACAGCGTGTTCGTAAGGGGTCCTCAGCTGACTCCAGCACTGATGCTCAGAGAGGTCGCGGGGGGAACCTCTGCACTGTGGGGGCACAAGTAGGTGGAGCCTTTCTGATTGGCTCTTCACCCTCACCTGGGAGCCTATACAGAGGATTTCCTGGGCACCTAACTGGGTCTCATGTTAAATAGACGTTCGTAATTTCTACCTTGACCGTGTTATCCATAGAGTAACTTACATGTTTGTCTTTCAAGGTCTTCTTTGTTTATTTTTCTGGGTAAAGAGCCATTTGAAAAATATTCCATCCTTCACACGAGCAGAAAGACAAATGCCTTCTGAGTTCTCAGAACTTCTCCTTGAGATGAGACAGGACCACCCTTCATGGGTCTGCTGACACCAGGGAACTCAGGAGGGATGGGGAAGCAAAGGTCTTTCTGAAGAAATCTGGCTTGGGTTGAAGAGAGGTTGCCGTGAACTTGCCAACCCCCAGGACAGGAGTGGCCCTGAGAACGCTGCTCCTGCCCCCCCCCCCCCCCCAGGGAGCCTAGCCACACACCTTCATCAAAATCCATGTTGGGTTTTAATCACTTTGCTCCCTTCTGCATCTTTCTAGCTAAACTTCTCTGTCTGTCACTGTAGGGAGCTGGCAGCTACTTAAGAAGCATCTTAGGATGCAGCCACGGCATCACAGCCCTGGGTGAGCAGATGACACCAAGGTGCAATGGGATAAACGGGGAGGGAAGTGGACAGACTTCTGCTCCCTTCTAGTCAAGGAAAGATCGTCTGGAGCGGAGGGGAGAGTGAAAGGCCTCTCGCAACAGGTCACAGTAGGGTCTGCGGTGGAAGGAAGCAAAGCCTGGCAGTCCTGAGGCAGGAAAGGCACTTGAAGCCTTCCTTGCTTATGGCCTGGGCAAGACCCCCAGCCCCTCTGTGGCTTTGGCCACCTTAGCACAATGTGAGCCTGAGGGCTGAGGGTGGGAGTCAGAGAGAGCTAGATCTCAACTGGGAGTGAGGCCAGATTCCTAGCGGGCACTTTACAGAGGGAAGAGACTACATTATTATTAGTCACTGTTTCTTTAAGGGGCTTATATGAAAAAATTACATGTCACCTTGGTTAAGACTTGACGATTCCTTATTAATGATGAAAGTAGGTAGATAAATATTATTGATTAATTAATCTATTTATGAATACAATCCTGTTAGTTTCACATCATATACAAACATATCCCTTAGTGCTTTCATTGCAGGAGCACCACCACCTGGTGGCAGCGTACCTAAATACAGGATCCAGGTCCAGTGGGCAAACAAACCTTTAGAATGCAGAGTCTGTGAAATCAAGTACAAAAAGCGAATGCCACAGCAGGCTGAGCTACATGGTTGGCTGCCTGAGAAACCGAGGGAACGGACAAGATGCTGGCACTGCCAGGAAGTGGGAGTTCTAGGCAATGTGCTTACCCCACAGGAGGCCACACTGCTGATTTTTCTTTCCATCCCCCAAATCAGATGTTCTTTCCTCTCTTTCCGTCTCTTATCTCTTAATTACCGAAAACAGTTACTACAAAGAGTAATAACTGCTGTCCAAGGCACACGTACCGTTCAGATTTTTAAGACCCCCAAACGCGGACCAACAGGGCCAATGTGGTGACCCACCTGGGCTTCAAGATATTCACCACGCCCCGAAACCCCGGCTACTTACCAAGGTTGTACCACATGTCTCTGATCTCAAAGCCAATCTGTCTCCGCATATCTCCGTACCTGGAAATCAGAGAAATGCGGAATGCTGAATCACTCTACAGAGCTTTGAAAATCAGACCTATTGTTTTTGAGTGCAATTAAAGTCTCCTATCACTGAGACAAAGAGAGTGTCAAAGTTTCAACTTCTTTTGCCACCAAAAGGAATCAAAGGAGAAGGAAACCTAGCAGGGGAACTCACTTTCTTCTCACTGAGGATCATGCATTGTCCCCCTGGGAACCTGGGGGAAGCAGAGGAGAGTAACGAAGCCCTTTTCTCTCTTGCCCCTCCTGGTTCCCGGGCCTGAGGGGGAGTTTGTTTTCCCTTCCCGTCATGTATTGCAGATAACAAATACTTCCTACTACCCAGCTTTCCTACATTACAATTACACCTGGAGTCAGGAAAGGCCTCTTTCAAATTCTCGCATTTTTCTTTATCATTTTAAATGTAAAGAAGGGCTTAGCACCAAAAGATGTTAACAGATATTCCACTTGTGGTTGTTTATCAGGGAAAACAAATGCTAATTTTCCTCCAGGTGGGTGCATGGAGGAGGTGTGCATTTCATGAGTAAAGGGAATTTGATGCTTCAGAAGATAAACCTTTATTAGTTTGTGAGCAATTTAACTTTTTCTTTTATTGCCTAAGGAAAAAGCTGATTATATTAAAAATAATAATTTGCAAAATTATCCTACCGTATTACAGTTTAGCAGCTGTGTCACTGAGCCCGCTTCGTTCATCCTTGTGTTGGGAGATGTGAAAAGGCAAGCTCTGATGACAGATGACTGCACTTTGGCTCTTTACATGAAGATCTCGGCCAGTATATCAACAACCCGCAGCCTGCTGTCACCTTATTAGTAAAGTCTCTGGTTCCCTAAGCACATATCTGTCACTCATAGCCGGTGTGACAATCTCCACCAGGGAAGATCAAGGTCCCTGGCAGCCTGGCCCACAGCACAGGTGGAGACGCTGAACCAGGAGCATAAGCCTCTTCCTACCAGGACAAACCAGTCCTTTAAGGTCCACGTATCACCTACAAGCCCAGGTGGGCACTGATGTAGGTATATTCCCTCAAGGAGGGGGTCTCAGCTGAGGAATGGGCCCCTCAGCAAGGCTACAGGGAAGACAGGCCCCTGCCCACGGATGGTGGGAACACACCAGCAGCACAGCTACTGGGCCCAAGTTGGAGGTGGCAGGAAAGACCCTCCATGCCTAACTTGCACCCCAGGGGATGTATGACCTGAGTTTTGGTAAGTGGTGCATCCTTTTAAGGTTTGTGGTGCCTGCTCCCTGATTCCTAATTTCCCTTTGGGACCTAAGCAGCTGCCGTGGCCTGGTGGGGAGAGGATGCCACTGACTGCAAGGTGCCCCAGCAGGTGGGATTCCTCCTGGTGTTTCTCAGGAGATGAGAAATGTGGAAAGTAAGGCTCTGGCCAAACCCAGAGTTCTCCTCCAAGGGTAGTGAGGGTCTCGCTGTCCATCTGGATGAGTCACCTTCCAGCCAAGCAGGCGTCAGGCAAGCCTGGGATGTGGCATCAGAAGGTCACAAACACCTGTGCCCCTTAACCCTCTGGCACCATGTGTGCAGACCCGCAACACCTCCAGGTGGTCAGAGGCCCGAGCAGGTGAAAATGTTCACTGCAGGGCAGGGCTGCGGTTCACTCACGAACCCACACTTCACACGCTCTTCTCACACTCAAGCTGCACAGAATCCCTTCTCATCCTACAGAAACATCTCTCACAAAACAAGACGGCCTCATGCCAGGCTCACTGGCACCAGCACTGTGTCTCCTGTCCCCTGTCTCAACTCCCCCTATCGGGTCTTACTGTGGTTAGAATGAGAACAATTTAAGGGAAACTCTAAACTTCAGAAACTCAAGCACAGGAGACCCTCGGCAGCAGCCAGTTTAACCATTGTGGCCTGAGTCATTCAGGCATGACCCAGAGGAGTGACTAGCCTTTTTTGGGGGGGCAGCATTGCAGGCTGGATCCTGGGAGGCTTGGGAAGGGCAGCCACTGAGAGGGCCAGCTGCTCCCAGACCATCCCTGCCTTCCCCTCCGTGCCTCTCCCCGCATGCCCCCTCCCTCAGGTGATGGGGGATGAGGGCTGAGGGATTTCCATTCTTGGTTACACTTCACTGTCTGGTGGGTGGAACAGGAAGGGCCCTCAGCAGTATCTGAGAACTGGGGGATTAGCAAAGATCTGAGAGCTGATCCCTCCTGAGAGTCAGGCCTCTGGCATAAAGGTGCTAAAAATGCTGTTTTAATAGTCGAGTAAGACAAGGGCATTGAGGCCTTGGAACAAAGGCAACAAGGAAGGGTGAGGCACCGAGGGTGGAGGGCAGATGGGATTTCCCTGGCAGCGAGATTGATCTTTTCGCTAGTTTTAATAAGAAAGCAGCTTTGATGAATCTATACATGCCGCAGAGTAAGCCCCAAACAGAGTTACAGCTGTCACCAGAGCTGGAGAGGGCTTCCCGAACCATTTCCACTTCTTCCCACGAGGAGAAGAAATGATTGTAATTGAGAGTGGCTGGGCTAACACTCATTACCTGGAAACAGAACCCCAGAGCTGGTGGCAGCCTGGGAGATCATAATTAAGTTCCTCTCTCACAA
The DNA here is from genome assembly GCF_027406575.1 of Nycticebus coucang. NCBI lineage: Eukaryota > Metazoa > Chordata > Mammalia > Primates > Lorisidae > Nycticebus > Nycticebus coucang. The sequence goes on along the minus strand of NC_069782.1, from coordinate 155,525,167 downwards.
TTTACAGTTGAGGGAACTGACTGGTCCTGGAGGAGAAGAGCAAAATGACTTGGCCATCGTCACAGGGCAATGGGGGATGGGTGGGTGGGAGAGTGTCTGAGCCTTCAGGCCCCCAAACCCATGCTCTTCCCTCAAAGCACACGCCCCCCAGGACAGGCAAGGACGCCCAGAACTTCACAGCCCAGCATTGCGGCGTGCCTTTCCAAATGCTCTCCTTCCATCTGACCCTCCTGATAAGCCCAGGAGGTGAGTACCCAGACATCATCCCAGCCAGTCTCCAAAGAGAAAGCCGAGATTCAGGGCACCAGCTGGAGCCACTACCACGAGGCAGTGAGCAGACCATGCATTCGGGGGGCAGCCTCTCAGCCCCCAGGGAGAGCTAGAACCCCACACATCAGGCTATCTCCCTGACACAAAACTGTATGAATTTAATCTCTGTGGCCTCAAGACCTGATTTCCTGAATCTTTACACTAAGAAACAGAAAACTCATGTCCACCAGAGACAGCCCTGCCTTGGGGGTATGGCTCAACCCGAGCCTTAATCTAAGCACAGTGAGCAATTTCCTTGACTGCTCTGACCCTCAGTCTCCTCCTCTGTTGTATAGGGATATGGTATATGACAGTCACCTTCCAGGCCTTTGTGAAGGAGGAGAGAGACATGATGCCTCTTGGCCTCAGCAGCGCTCAAGCCACGAGGGTCCTTCCTTTAAAATCTTAGTCTGGGCTTTATCAGTGTTCCCACGCTCGTTTAGATCAATTCATTTAGTGAACACCTGTTGAGCACTTGGGCCAGACAGGGCTAAAATGAGAATACGAATGTAAAGGCATGAGCATTAATATAAGAATAATAATATTAATATGACATGGAGAACAGATAAGACCCACAGACCACAGGGGGCTGTTAGGATTGTAGGCGGGACGAACAGTAAGCAAATAATCACATAAGATATAGATATAGTGAGATAGAGCAAGAGAGAGAGAGAGATAAGGAGCTGCTGCTTTGAAGGCCATGATTATGGCATTTTAGGAAAAACGTAAGAGGAGAGAGAGAATTGAACATGAGTTCTCTAGGACAGCTAAGTTTGCCCTAAGATTTGAAGGACAGGTACAATCCTGACAAACAGGGAACAACGCTAAAGGCAGAAGAACCAGCGGGTACCAAGGCCCTGAGGCAGGGCGGGGCCGGTGCGCACAGACCACAGCAGGCAGTTGGCACCTTCTCTGTAAAACACCAAGGGGGGTTGGCTGTGCTGTCAGCAGAGGCAGGTCTTTGAAAAGGCCTTTATATAAGTTTCAAAACTTCTCTGACATAAGAAATACATTTCCTTTATTTAACTGGCACACATATTATTAAATATATGTGTATAAAAGTTTTATGAAGGTATCATTTAACCTTGCTGCCTGTAATGAACTCTGATATTCTCTCTCATATTCTATTTCACTGAAAAAACAAATCAGTGGCTCATGACTGGTGTGGGTTGAAGTGTTTCTACTATAAAGACAGGTTGGAACTCTGTGGCCTTATTTAGAAATAGGGTCTTTTGCTGATGTAATCATGTTAGGAGAGGTTCATGCTGGACCAGGGTGGGCCTAAACCCAACAGCTGGTGTCCTTATAAGGAGAGGGAGATTGAGAGACACAGACAGGGAGTAGATGTGAGGAAGACGCCAAGGGAAGACAGGGCAGAGATGCAGATGCCAGCCAAGGAGAGCCGGGGACGGGGTGGCGGTGGGGGTTGGGGGGGGCAGCCACAGAAGCCAGGAGAGAGGCAAGGGGCGGGTCCTCCCTCTGAACCTCCAGATGGAGCCAGCCTGCCAACACCTCATTCCAACTCCTGGCCTCCATGGTTGAGAGACAGTCCATTTCTGTGGTTTCAAGCCACAGTCTGTGTTTGTTGTTATGCCAGACAGACCTCACGATGACACTGTAAGAAAGGTGATGTTCTGGACCAATAAACAGTTGAGACCTACCATTTGAACAATGCTTTCGTAAGGACAGAGAATAGAATGAGATGTCCTCAGCCCGAGACTTGAGGAGCTCCCAACACTTAGTATCTGGGTGGAAGAGAACGCGGCTGGCAAGAGAACCAGAAGGCTCAGAACAAAACCCAGGGAGGAGTTGTGAGAGTCAGGAGGGGAGCACCGGGAGGCAGAGGAGCAGGGACAGCAGTCAGAGCAACGAGCTCCCCCTTCTCCCATTTAGGCCCTGGGGTGGGGTACAGGGCAGCAGCCAAGGCCTGAGTGGACGGACGGAGAGGAAAGGAGAGTGTGTGTCTGGGAGGGCTGAGGGGGACGGGGACCCCAAACGGGACCAGTGGGAATCAGCCTTCCTAGACACAGGTCTGATGTGACAGGGTCCTGCCTGCCCTGGGTGTTGTCCCACTCAGCAGGTGTGACATCACCAGTGCATGTGGCACACAATTAGCCTTTCTAACATGGAGCCAGTGCAGGGTTACCACTTGCTAAGCCTAACTCCACTTTGTTTTAAGTAATTTGGGTCTTTTAGAGGAAAAAAAAAAAAAAAAAAGCATTAGCACAGACACAAATCAAATTGATGGCATTTCCTGTCATGGTTTGGAATATATAACTGCAGCTTCCGATGAGGTCACCTTGCAAAACGGGGCACACCCAGCATATTTAATCCCTTTTAGTTTCCTTGTGTCCCTTGGAGTTTCAGAACCCTGTATTTGCTAAGATGAGGTTATTTTTGTTAGTGCATATTTGGGTCCAGTTGTGAAACCTGTCCTCCTAGAAGATCATAGACTTCTCCAGTTACAAAAACCAAAACAAAACAAGAAAACATCCCCAGCACCAATGGGAAGAGGGGCTTTGTGCGGGTGGTCTCTGCAGCAAGCTGGGCTTTGCCATAAGCCTTCACCCAGTCACACTGACAGTCCTCCATAAGCTCTGTGTGCGAGGATGTGTGGAAGGGCCAGCTCCAAAACCCTTTGCTCTTCTGGAACAACGTCTTGTCCTGAACACAGACGCTCCTCCACGGTCATGGGCCACATCATCCCCATCAGGACACGTGACGTCTTGCATACTAAAATTGTCAAGCTGGCTGTTTGTCAAAAGTCACCTCTTTGACAATTTAGTCATATTTCTCGGGCCCCAATAACAGAAAAGGCTGGGGGTGGGCAGCAGGCTCAGAGGTGTCATTTGGATGACACCTCTGTCCTTCCTTAGGAATCACTAGCGCTGAGAACTCCTGAAGGGTGAGCAGTGGAAATTTCCCATCGTAGATGTAAATCCCCAGGGGTTATTCACTTTGCGGTTCACCGGGAAATCTCGCACGCAGTTTGGCTTCGACAATCTCAGTTCTCTGTGTGGCGTGGCGCAAGTTTCTCCCAGGCACTTTGGAGTGAATCTCCAAATTTTTTGCCCCAACTTCCTTCTTCAGGAAGATGGAGAGCTAAACAAGAGGATGAGCAGGCAGTTAGGTCTTCTGGAGCTAGGACTTTCTACTTTGAGCCACAGGCTATGGACTGGGCAGAGGTGGGAGCTATAGGGATTGGGACAGACGAAGCGGGGGCAGGGGGGACTGGGGTGGGGAACTTCCCACACAGATGCCTACGATTGAATTTGTGAGCCCTAGAGTAGCAGACAGGCCTGTATGGAGACAGTGCTGAGGCTGTTGAAGGGTGTGATGTGGCTCACCTGTGGGCTCCCTCCTCCCAATTACGGCCTGGGCAAGACCACCAGCCCCTCCATGGTCACACTGCAACCACACTGCAAAACTCCAAAGCACCGTGCTCCACTGACGGGCAAGGCAGCACCCACGGCTTGCTCAGAACTGTGGGTTTGATTACCACATCATTGACCCCTCAAGGCTGCTCCAAATGCCAAGTGCTCCAGGCCCTGCTACTCCCTTCACTTCCAACAACCCAGAGCCTCTCTGTGCTTGTAGATCAAGCCATCCCCTTCAACCCCCAGCTCAGAAGTCCACACTGTCAGGAGGCCTCAGGCTCCCCAGAAAGAGCTGATGGCCCCGCCTCTCTGCTCCAAGGTCCTCGGTCAATAAGCCACGTACACCCATCCCACCACCAGTGATTTTCACACTGGTGCGCCGTGTGAGGATCTTAGGTGTACTCTGAAAAATTTTAAAGATCATTAATTAAGTTATTTTCAAAGTAAGTTCAAAGCAAAGTATATTCTTTTCCTTTACTGTTTTTTTGATCAATGTAATTTAAGTGTGCCATGGGTATTGAACAATGGATTCGAGTGTGTCATGAGATAAAAAAGGTTGGAAAACACTAGACTGTGACCTTCATCATGAGAGTTGTATCTTTCCCCTCTGTCCTGAGCACCAGGACTGTGGCCTGACTGAGCAGAGTGGGCACTCAATCCCTTTCCACAAGACGATTTTAAACAAGTCAAAACATTCCTAGGCACTCTATGTGCCTAAAAACTTTAAGTCTTTGAAGAGGGTATTTTAACATATCTCTTTGCTATTTGGAAGTAAAATTTGCCAAGGGATCATAAATGGTACAAGGTTTATCAAGAGGCAGGAAGAGTGCAGCCCCCGCAGGTGACCCCTCCAGGCCACGTGGCCTTGCTGGTCAAGACAGGTTACTTCAAGCACAGAGGACACTGCGTCCCGGGTATCATGACACTTGGAGCCCACACCCCGGAGAGGCCCCTCAGACTGCACAGGGCCCTGGGCCACCTTGCCAGAGTCTTGTAAAGACAACTTCCGAAATGCTAGGGGCTTATGTCCTTGAGGAATGCGGAGTCTCCTTGCCATAGCTGTGAGACAGAGAAAGGAGTTGGAGGCCCTGCCCAGCTCTGGAAGGGGAAGCACCAGCTGCTGTGTTAATTCCCCTTGGCTTTGAAGACTGCAATTCCACACTGCTAACCGGGAAGCAAATGTTTCCTCTGGCTGCCCAGAGTGAGTGGGTAAGGCACTCACTGATGTCACTTAGTTTAAGCTGTTAACGCTCCAACATCAGGAAAGGCCCTGCAGGCCACCCGCCCTGACTTGGAGAGTGCCCAGCAAACAATTGACAACTATCTGCTCAGGAGACACCAGTCCTCCGTAGGCAGACTGCCAGTTTAAGTGCACCCCTTCCTCTGCCAGCGTCTGTGAGAAGGGAGGTGCTGCATGCTTGGCAAAGAAGGGGTTCCCATGTTGGCCGGAGCCGCAGTCAGCCCCGTCCATGTGGGCAGGCCGGGCTTTCCTTCTGCAGGACGGGACAAGGGGCCTGTGCTCTAGAGAGGCGTGCGGCACTGCCTGGGCTGTGTTTGGTGTGGGCTGTTCAGTGTTTCTACCGTAGTTCCCACCACCAGGGCACTGTGACCACAGGCAGCAACCCCACAAGCAGCCTTCCTCCTCTGTGGGCTCTGAGGAGACATCCGTCTTACACAGTGGGAGCCCGTGTTGAGCCCATCCCCAGAAGGTGCAGCCTGGAAGAGACAGTCTCTCCAGGGGCAGCCACGCGGGCCCCAAGGAGGCAGGATGTGCGGCTCCCGGCCTGCCCCACTCTGGGTGCCTGGCTCCATAAGTACAACGAGCACTGTTTGCATGGGTGGCAATTAGATAGGATGACCAACAGAGGCCGCTTGCTGGCCACGTGAAAGTTAATTTTTAATTCAAGGGCCACAGACTGAAAGCTTGCTAACAGCAGCACAGGTTAGAATCTCGGGCTATGCCCCTTCTAGGTGCAGGGTGGGCCAAGTGGCTCTATCCTCTGTTTTCCGTTCCTCATGGACAGCAAGGTGAAGACAGGCCCTGATGAACAGCTTGGCTTTTCAATGATTATATGTGGAAAATGCACTCGATGTGCTCACAAAGTCACCATTACATAGCACGTGCTCAGGAAACTGCAGACATACAGCCGAGCTTCACTGGAGGAAGGGGACATGTTCCAAGGTGATTTTGTCCTTGTTCACACATCACACGTGTACTGCACAGAGCTAGGCGGCACGCCTGGGCTGTATGGTGTGGCCCATTGCTCCTGGGCTACGAATCTGCAGGCAAGTCTTTGTGTATCTAAATACAAACTGTTCCAGTAAAAATAGCTGTATAATGTTATGGGGCTGCTGATGTGATGGCCCGGTACGTCCTCTGTCTTCTGCTGGGTGTGAATGTAGGGCTTACTCTTCAGGGACAGGGGCTCTCAATTTGTCCTACGAGTGAGAGACTAGAAGGGCTGGGTAGCTGCCACCTCCTGAGGCTCCCTGGTACCTGTAACCTTGGTGAGCTGTGCAGAGCTGGCCAGGCCTGGGACTGTAAGGTGTTGCCGATGGACCATCAAGTGACACAGAGGTGCTGGCGATGGGTCGCTGCAGGGTCCCAGAGACAAGGGACCCAGGTGAGGATCTCGGCCTTTGTGGAGCTTCTGAGGGCTTTGCTTGGAAGGATACAAGGGGCTAGTTCAGGCCACACAAATCTCCTACCCAGAAGACGGAAGTCATCGGCTGCCCAAAGGAACCCCCAACAGCTCTGACCCACAAGGGAGACAAGCCCCACAGTGCCGAGAGCTCTCAGCCGAAACTTCTTTTGTAGAAAGCTGAACTGGCAAATTAAGCAACCAAGCTAACCATGTGTGGGATGACGTCAGAATGGAGCACAGCAAAAGGAATTATCCCTGGAAACGCAAAATTCCACGGTGCGCTGATAGTCTCGAGTCACACAGACTTGGAACCTGCCAGAATGAATCCTGCAACTTCAGAGCTTGAACCGTGGGTGGGAGAAGGCAGTGTTCCAGGAGGATTTAAAACCACCCTCGCGTTATACTGTGATTAGTGATTACATCTCCATTGGTACCAAGTTGGCCTAAGACTACACAAACATTATGCTGGGAGAGTCCGAGGCTCCTCCCGCAGTTTCAGAGCTGGACCAGACTTACTTGTTGAGGATTTTGGCTCTCTTGGCACTTGAGAAATTCTCCAGTTGCAAGGACTCTTGAGTAAGGAAAGCAACGGCCAGGTGAAAGTAGTTGTTCCACAGCTGAAAACAGAAGAAAAAAAAAAAAAGTTGCTAAGTTACTGACCAGGATCCCCACAATGCTGAGACAGCCATCATTTGCTCAGCGCACACTTCTGAAATGTTTAAACCCCACACCCACTACACACAAATTGCTAACCAGCAGCCCACGTGTGGTCTGGGGCTGAGCACATGGCTCTGAAGTCCAGCACATGTTCTAGAATCCACGATAACTGTAACCTCTCTCTGGGCTTCGGTTTCCCTGTTGATAAAATGGGAATTTCAACAGTGTCTTCCTCACAGGCCTGCTGGAGACTCGGAGGTGGACGCTGTGCTGAGCCTTTCTGGGGCAGAGCTGTGGTGATTGCTACCTCAACGTCAATGCTTCTCACCGGTATTACTGTATTAGGAAGACTCTGGAGAGTAGCACAGATTTCCATAATTCCTGACTTTTTATTATACAAAAAAATCATATGTATCCTAGACAATTAAGGAAAACAAGTGTAAAAATGTCAAACATTTCATATTTCTGGGGTTTATGGCCTACATATATGCAGGTTAAAAAGACAATGGTCTTTAGAAGAAATTTGTCTTTCTCTTTTGCACACCAAGGACAGTATTTATTATATCGAATGAGATAGTTGCAAAGAGCTATATAAAAGTAAAGTGTGAATATTATTGGCTATTTTTAATTACCTGTGAAGTAAGTGAAAATTTAAGAGCCTTGCAGTTTTTAAGAGAGAGTCTGCTTGGCTCCCATTTACTCCACACTTCTCACAGTCCGCGCAATCCCTGAAGCCACAGCAGCTCATTTGACTATGGCAGAGCTAGGCAAGGAGGTGTGGTTGGTACCCCCATCTCACAGCTGAGGCTCACAGAGACACAGAAGCAGGATGAAGGTCTGGGCCCAGAGCCCTGACCTCACGGCCTGTGTCCCTCTCTGCCCCAGACAGGTTTTCTTTTTAGTTTTCCTTTGTCATGAGAGGGGTAGCTTGATGCAGTAAAATAGAAGTGGTTCCTTTTGTTTGGAACTAATGCCTCCCACCTCTTTCCTCCTTGCTAGTGAGAACTGTCAGCCCAGGTCGGAGGCATTCTGAGACTCAGTCAGGGCCTGGTTAGAACGGGACCCAAGTGTGCACAGACCCAGAACATACATGTATTTCTACCTGCTTTACAAACAGGTAGGGGCGAGGAATGAAAAATTACCTGTGGGGTACAAGGTACACGACTCAGGCTGTGGGCACATCGAGAGCCCAGGCCTGTCCCTGTACCATGTACATGTGCAATAGAATTCAACTTGTACCCCCAAATATATCAAAATTTTAAAAAATGTAAAGGAAACAAAATGTAAAAAAAAAAAAAAACCAAATAACAAAACATGAATGCTTCTTTTTAAGTGATACCTTCACTAACTCCCAATTCTTTCTTTTCATTTGTGTGAGCAGGACTCCTGCTGAGCCAGAAGCATGCCCCACTGGTAGAGCTGTTCTTAAAGGGAACCAGGTAGAAATCAAAATGTGCTCAGTGTCCCTGCAGATGTGGGTCTGATCCCGGTCAGTCCCCTGACTGTGAGTCTCAGAACACAGCTGGCATCGCCAATGAGCCCTGCTAAACTCTGTTCAAACAATAAATCTACGTGTACCACACTGGCCAGGGGCAAAGCTCCATGTTGGGCCCAGAGAGCTCACTGCTTTTATAGTGTCTGGGATCATGGTGCAATTATACTCATGACACAGCAAAACAGAGCCTCAATAACTGATATGCCGTGAAAAAGGACCCGCCATGCACAGCAGCCACGGGTGAAAACGCAGGAATCCATCCAGCAAGTCATATGCAAGACTGATATAGAAAAAACTAGAAAATCTTACAAAGGACATAAAACAAGACCTAGGTATTGTAGCATGGGATGAGAAAAATAAATACTACAAAGTATGCCCTCAAATCCCGTAAAATGTCCCCCCAAATTATTTATGAATTAAATGCAATTCTAATTAGAATACAGGAAGCATATTTAAAAAGACATAAACCCAACCCAGATGGAAGGGGAAATGTAGAAAACTAGCCAGGATAATTTTTCAGTAAAGCAACTAATGGAGATACCTTGGCTCTACTAGCTGGGTAAAAACCCACAGCAATTAAGCCACTAGGGCGATAACGTAGAAAATAGAATTGATTTGCTACACAACTACATTTGCAATTATGTTAACTAGAGCATTTCGAATCACTGACATAAGAGTAACCTATTCATGAAATGATATGGGCAAAGGTGAAGTTAAACCCTTGTCCCTCCTATCCCTAATCCCAGATTAAATACCTGAAAGGTTTTTTTTTAAAGAACTATAAAGGTATTTATAGATTTTAACCACATAAAAATAAGTTTATAATACTGAGGAAAGGAGAGATTTATCAACCAAAACATAAAACTAACTATAAAAAAAATGACAGATTTAGCTACAGAAAAATTAAATATTTCTTTTTGTTTTCTTTTTTTTTGCAGTTTTTGGCTGGGGCTGGGTTTCAACCCACCACCTCTGACATATGGGGCCGGCGCCCTACTCCTTTAAGCCACAGGCACCGCCCAGAAAAATTAAATATTTCTATATGAGTACAAACCCATGACTCGCCTATATGAAGAATTCCAGTTTATCAGAAAGAAAGACAAATAGCCCAACAGAAAAATAAGCAGAGGTAATGATCAGACAGTTCATGGTCAAAACCACCATGAAACTTAGTGGCTTTTATTCTGTGGCTAACTAGTCATCAGAAAAAGGCCAATAATAACAAAAATGAATTATTTCAAAGAAAGTAGTATTGAAGAAGATTCTAGAAGGTGCTGCACTAAAGGGAAGATGGCAGGATTGCAAAAGTTCTAAAAGCTAAGTCGTTTTAGGAGGGAAATGTCTCATTGTCCTTCAAACTTAAAATTCATTTCATGTGGCCTAGAGGTCAGTATATTCCACAGGCGTGCAGGTGCCAAGACACACGTGTCACATCCCTCCCGGCCGCTCAGCGTGAAGGTGAGAGACAAGAAACAGCCTACAGGTCATCAGCACAGACACAGTGAATAAATGTTGATGCCTTCACCCTGCCGACTATGATAGAGCTGGAAAATGTATTATCATGTCAAAAGAAAACATGCTCAGGTCCATGTAAGTGCTTAAAGCCTCAGGAAGACACACAATTAGTTAAAAGTTACCTCTGCAGAAGGTAACTGGTTGAGTGAGCAGAAGTGTACAAGGGGTGAGTTCACATTTTGTCTGATATACTGAGTTACAGCACATCAATATTTTATAATGAAGAAACTTTGTGCTATTAGGACGTGAAAATAAGGATTAAGTAGAGAAAAATGACAAAAATTAAAATTATAAAAAGTAAAATTTATAGATATATAAAGCCTGACATACATGTATTACTGTACAATTATATGTCCTAATGCTGATAAAGTAGAAATTTAAAATTTAAAAATTATGAAAGAAATAAGGGCCATGCTGGTGATGGTGGCGTGTACCTGTAATCCCAGCTAATTGAGAGGTTCAGGCCAGAGGACTGCTTGAGTCCAGGAGTCTAAGAACAGCCAGGACAACATAGCAAGACCCCATGTCAAAAGAAGGGAGGGACGGAAAAGGAAGGAAGAGAGGAAGGAAGGGAAAAGGAAGGAAATGTACCTTAGAACTTCAACTAATTTACTAAGTATCACTAAGGAGCTCTAAATTTTCTGGAGTCAGCGCAAACAGGAAAGTAGATGGCTATCTAATTTTTGCTATCTAGTAACACATTTTTGTGCTGGATCACCTACTGGGAACACATAAATTCCTCAGGTTCCTTCTTAGTGAACAATTCTTGCCAGGAAATAAACATGCCCTTTGCATCTGGATGCTTTTTTTACCCCTACTTTGCAAACCTTAGTAAAATAAACCAAGTCATAATAATGACAAATAAAATCATTATTAGCAGAAACATGTCTAGGATACAATGGAACTGAGAGCCACAAATCCCAGATGCACGGTAGGAAGTCCTGCCAGACACGGTCACTGTGGAGCACGCACACACCTGCTCTCACACACACACACACACGTGTGCTGCACGGAGGGGACGGGGGAGCATCTCTGAATGGTGGCAGCCCTGCCGTCTGTGGGGTAGGGCCTTTGGCATGGTAAGAGCCACTTCAAGTAGCACAAAGCGAGAGAGATTATCAGGGGAAAACACAGTTCTAAAAGCAAGCTGAGCTCAGTGGTGCAAACTCACTCTTCTCTGCTGGTTCTTTGTGAGACAGTCTTGGCAGCCACAGTCACTGAGACTCCATGGCCTCCTTGCTCAGAGAGTCCCTCCTTGTCACTCTGATTCAGTAGTTTCTGTCTGAAACAACTCTATCTCCTTCCTTGCTAAATTGAGCAAATACCCTGAAGGGATAATTTCACTCCTCAGGTTGCAATAGTACATACTGTAAATTCTATTTCCACACGTGGCATGGGAGACCAATTAAGTTTAAGGATTAGAAATACTATAAGATACTGGCGCAGACCAGCAATTTGTTCTAACACGATTTCTCCACAAAGGTCGTGTCTCTCTCTTCTCTTACCTGTAGCTCAAAGTTGGCTTGATCCAGAAATTTTTTGTTCAGCATATCTGCATACTGATTAATTGCTCGCAGGAAGACTCTGAAAGATCAAGAGAAAATTACATAATTACACACTTAGGCTCTGTAGCGTTGGTAGGCTTGGCATTTCAATGAGGTACAATCCCAGACTGTCTGGAATGTGCACTCTCCAAATCCTGTGTGAAACTGAGAATCAGTTTTACCAATATAAAGCCCACAGAGTTCTATGCAGAAGTTCTCCAGATGAATCAAAAAAATTGGCACGCGCAGGATAAAAGAAAAAGACCAACGTAACAGCTTGGGAAAGTAGCATTAGAAAAATATCACACACAAAAAAAATCTAATTAAAAAAAAGGAACAAAGAAAAGCTGCAAACTAAATCATTGTCTCAAGTTGCAATGTCTTAATACATGTATCATTACATTGATCTTTGCTTGGCTGGCCTTTTGAAGTTATGGGTGCGATCGTTCTCTTACACAGCAGTGATCAGACTTGGAATGGCGTGGTGCACTGTCGCCAAGAATGGCTTACAAGTTCAGCACCGTGTATTCTGAACTCTGCATGCTAATTTTGATCCTACTTAATTGTTTAAAGACTATGAAAAAGCTTCCACAACTATGAAAGGGATGACTTTCAAGAACTTTAGTAGGAATTTTAATTCCTGGATTCATTGGTAACAGACACTCTTGACATTCTTCATGGCCATGATGTTTGCTGTTCTATGATGAAATGTGCAATTTGGGCTGTCGCAAACAACCCCAGAGTACCGTGTTTCACTTGTTTATTCAGTAGATTTGTTTTATAACCCCTGAAAATGTCTACAGTGCTGAAGCTTAGTCCAGCTACTCTTTCAAAGACCCCTTTCCTTTCGCACAAAGGCAGGACGGAAGAGGAATTAGCATTAGGTCACAGATAATAAACTTAATTACACTTTCTCTGTTTAGACAACAGGAAGCAGCCAGAGTCTAAGGGAAGTCTAGGTTACTTACTCCTAACTGCTGCCCTCTGACAACATTATCTTTTTAGCAAAGTGCACCTGGAGGAGCTCCCCATGCCCCGGCCATCTCAGAGCTGCTAAAAGACAGTGAGTCAGGCAGGAGGGAAGAAGGGGTTCAACACCCGGGGTTATATGGAGTCTCTATCACCACCAGACACCACCCCCGTCACTGCGGACGCTCTCACACTCACACAGCTGCCGCCCTAAGAGCGGGCTGTGCAGACATCAAGAGACCCATCAGCTGGGTCTAAGGCTGAAACAGCTGTGAAAAAGGGCCCGTGACGGGGTTTGCTCTCTCAGTCACTGAGCAAAACTGCAGTTGGGAGTTATTTCCTGGGGACATTAAAATATAGCCAGAAAGGAGGAATTAGTGTTTTTAAGTGGGCATTAATGGAAGGACATGGAGAGCACATCCTTGTCCATTAAGCAAACAGACTGGGCAGCTGCACTCATCAGCCACAGGCTGGCCAGATTTGGCCAGTATTGGATACCCAGTAAAATCTGAAAAATAGCTCTTATTGCTGAATTCTGCAGTTGAAAAAAAAAAAAAATCTGGATACAGGACATTTAGGGCATCCTGACAAATTAATACAAGACCCAGGACAAAAATGACAAAATTCAGCAAGTGCCTTGTGCAGGTAGGATGAGCGACTTCTCTCGTCCACCTTCCAGGCTTGGGCTGGGGTCTATCCTACCATGATCAGCCCTCAGAAGTACAGGACATGAGCTAAGGAGGAGATGGTCTATCTTCCCCACTTGAACCGGGCAGCTGGTATTCAAATAGGCTCTGGGGATGTGCACGGCATTAACCCCAGGAATCACGGAAGATCCCCCAAGTGTCAGTGTCAGACAGCAGCTTCCTGTCCTGACAAGGGTAGGCTCTCAGGATGCACAAGAATATTGGGCTATGACCCTTGACACTTTTTTCCCTTAATTTTCCCCGTAAGCTTTGGAACTCTGCTGTTCACCAGAATACTACAGGGTCCTTATGAGCTTAAAGAAGATGCCCTCCAGCCCTCTATGACAATAATGACAAGTTCCCTAGAACATACATTATTATTACAGGGTAATTATTTTGTCTCAGGATGGCACCCAAATAGTTACAACAGTTGCAACATGCTACTTCTAATTAAGCTCTGGAGCAATTTCAGCTAGTTAAATATACACGTATTTCTCAAAATGACTTTTTTTTTAAATGCCATGCTCAAATAATATGAAGGCTAACCAAAAACTTCTTAATGAACTGACACCCAAGAAAGTACAGTGCTGAGACACAGATTCTATAATTTAGATTCCTCATACATTTTTTTAAAAAGCCGGGACAAAACCCAAATCATGTGAAATCCAAGTAGCATGCAGAAAACTAGAGCAAAGATCAAATAAAAAAAATAATCGATGCAATAAACAAAGACCAGAAGATGTTTAGGATCTAGTTCAACAATGACCATGTCCGTCACCTATGGTGCATCTTACAAGTGTACATGTGAAACTTACTGGATGTAGAGTATAAATGTCTCAACACAATAACTAAGAAAATGCCAGGCAGGCTACGTTAACCAGTGTGATGAAAATGTGTCAAATGGTATATAAAACCAGTGTATGGTACCCCATGATTGCGTTAATGTACACAGCTATGATTTAATAATAGATAAATAAATAAATAAAAAACAATGACCATGTCACTTTCATAGAACCATCCAAGAAATGTAGAAATTATATGCTACAGCTCACACTGGGGATCAGAGACGTAGCTATGCCCCGCAGCCACCTCGCAGGTAAATCTATCTAACGAGGCAAAAAGAAACAAAAACCTTTAGGTAAGAGTATCTATCATCCCTTGTACTTCATAAGTTATTTCTAATAAATGTTAAACTAGGGAAAATAAATAAGAAAAGTATATTAGAAGCCTTTGTGTAGCAATCTGCTTTCAGTTACAGAGGAATGTGGAAAGGATCACAAGCCAAGCCAAATGTTTCAGTGGCAGGACGCTCTGCTAGAGAAGCAGAGGCTCAGCACAGCTCGAGAGCGCTGTCCTTTCTCCAGGAGGCAACGGTAGGGAGGGCAGGGTGTGGATGGCCTTGCCTGCCTCCACATGCCTGAGGACGCCTTCTGTGCTGGACACTGTGGGGCTGGGCACAGTGTTCAGGAAGCCCTCAGACTATGTGAACAATAGGTATCACAAAGGCAGTGGCCAAGTCTGTCTGTTCATCAGGTGTCCTCGATGTCAAGTCAGCACCTGACACACGGCGTGTGCTCCCTGGGCAACTGCAGAGGAGGGAAGGCAGGAGTGGGTGGGTGGGGGATGGATGGATGGATGGATGATCTGGGCCTGCAGATCAGCCTCCAACTTGGAGGGCTCCAGGACGCTGGCCACCTGGCGGTCTCTGGCTCTCCTGGAGTCCTTGCATTCTGCACAGTTTTTCTACAGTGAGATTCAGCTCTTTTTAGGTTTTTGTTATCTAAATTTCTCGTTAGACATTGGGCATGCATGGCTGGGCATGGTTCCCTTATTCTGTTCTGTTCTAGAGCCTGTGTCTTCATGGCAGGAACCTTGTCGTTTATATATTAGGATTGCCCAATACAGCTACAAAGGCTCCTTGTCATGTGCTTACCCTGAAATGCTTTCATCTTAGGAACCATTAGTCCATTACTAGCAGAGCTCTTGGGGACTCCAGGTATGTCCTGAACCTCCCAGAAGTCAAAACAAAACAAAAACAAAAACACTCAGAGCCTGCTCCAATGAAGAGGTAGAATCTGCCTCCCCCCCCACGCAGTTAGTGTCTCTGGATTCTCCTCATTCAACACTGTGGTGGGTAAATATCAGGCCACATAACACGGGGGCTCAAGAGGCTCACAGGCCCCCAGCACGGTGGGAAGGGGACACAGTGCACACAGGTGCTGATTCTGCTCCGCCAGCAAAGACACGGGGAAGAGATCAATCAACCATTCTGTGGACCAAACACGTTATGTCTAATTCAGAGCCAGGAGAATTAAGTAATTTCTAAAAAAACCCAGAACTAATGGTGTGAGAATTAAATGCTCTCATGGATGCTGTCCCAAATGGGTGAAATGATTTAGAAAAAGGGTAAGCCCGTATTTAAGAGAGATCTTTTCAATCATTTTTAATCTATGGAAGGATTTATTTATAATCTAAAATTTTAGGAGATAAAACCAAACACACAAATAAATAATGCAGAAAGAATCACAGGCAAATTATGTCATCTGCAAAAGATGCAAAAAAAAAAAAAGCCCTAAGGTCTAGAAGCCTATAAATTTTATTTTTAATGACCTGATGGAGACAAACATCCTCTCTCTTCTTGGTAACCGATTCCTGTCTCTGGGAAGTCAGAAGCAGCATCTTCATTAAGTCTGCCATAACATCATCCATTTTTAAAAATACGAAGCCAATGGGAAATGCAGACACTTCTTTCCCAAGCCTAGGCAATTAAAATGGCAACAACAAAAAGAATCTAGAAAGTTTTCTTGATTTCTTTCTCTATTGTCCTGGACATATAGTCTCATGAGCTCCTACTAGACATGAAATACTGTTAATTTCTGACAGTGTCAAATGTGAGTTTAATTGTAGTTCCACATACATGTATTTATACACTGAAAGTCTTAATTCAATTTTATTTATTAATCAACGGCTCCCCTTCCATAAAAAATAAAAGCGACGGCACAGAGTTGCTTAATACCACAAAGAAATTATAAGGACGTGAGGTATGAATATGTTATTTGTTCAATTTAATCATTCCACAATGCACACGTGTATCCTGACCTCACAGGGCACACCACAACATATCCATGGTTATTTGTCAAGGAAAAATAACTTTTTGAAAAAGCAATGTTAGAACAAACAAAAAGCGTTGGACAATAAGGGTGGGTGAACGCTGTGTGGAGACCCACAGGAGACCGTCTAGAAAAGCAGCCTGTTGGGAAGCCTTGTGCAGACAGTGAAAATAACAGAGTCCTAAAGAATTATGTTTTAATTGAGTAGAGGGGAACTTCGCAACTAGAAAGTAATCAGGAACCAATGTCACTATTACACACGCCTGGCACAATTACAAGCCCTAAAATGACTTTATTATGACAGAGCCTTGGGCCCTTCTAACATCCCTGTCGCCCAGTATTTGGTGCCAAGGAAACCGGAAGAAGAGGCACCTCATGACTGCAGAGGAAGACGCGGAGAAGGGGCTGAACTTCCCAGGGAATCACAAAGCCCCACTGCTCAAATTGTGAAGCTGCGGGGTTTTTTATTCCTTGCCTGAATTGACTTTAAGTTACATAATTAGCTTGTACAGTTCAGTATGAGGGCATTTAAATACTTCTGGCATTAAAACAAGTCGCTTGGAGGAGGGGGGCAGTATGCATCTTGTAACAAAATGTTTTGCCCAAAATGGGTGGAAAAAAGGGAAACAAATTAAAAGTGACAGATTCCATCCCTGCAGAACAACGGTCAAGTAACAGTAGTTGGAAATTTGCCTTAAAATGATTTCTGCATAATTCAGGAATGCTGGGAAGAAGAGGCAACGTAAGGTGAAGTGATAAAAGAGATGCACAAAGTGTCACTTCAACTGAAAGGGAAGGAGAGAGCCCAAATGCTTCTCTCCGGCTGATCAGTCTCCTAGCACCTCCCTGCACTTGGCAGAGCGGCTCTTCTGGCAAAGCAGTGACGAAATAGGGTCAGCGGTTTCCCATCCTGGGACCCCGACTGAGAAATAAAACCACACGTGCAGAAAAAATGACTTCCAGGAAAGACCCCTAGTACAGGAGGGAGAAGGAGGCAACGTCTGGGGGCCTGGTGGGACTTGCCTCGTGTCTCTGGGATTTGGGAAGTTATGTCAAGAATAGTGTCACTATAATGTTCTGGCAATGAGCAGGGCTGGAGGCACAGCCCAGGCCGGTCAGGAGCAGGAATGCCAGGGGACCCCACTGGAATTTTATCTAGTCTATACTGAAGGGAGTTTCTTTTTTCCAAGATTTCCTAATTTCTTTTTCAAATCAATACAGGCTTCAACATCTGTCAAACTCTTAACTAAAAACCAAATTGCCCTGAGCCTTTCTGCTGGCCAGCCCGGAAGCTGCAGGCGTGGGCTATGAGGCTGAGGACAGCACAGAGGATTCCCAGGCAGCATCCTGTGCCGTCCCCACGGTGGGGTCTCCCCAAGCACCGACTCCTGGGACCCTGTCTCCTAGTCTGCCTCCCACTAAGCAGAGACAGACTGGGCTGCCCCTGACCTTCCTGGGAGGCCAGCGCAGGACTGGACCAAGACCAGGCTCCTGTGCCCAGGCCACACTGCCTTCCTCAGGAGCCTTGGTCATCACAGTCAGCATTACGCAAAGGAATCCCTGCAGCTGTTCTGCTTTTACAATGCACAACGGATAATTTCCAACACACAGCAAAGTTGAACAAGAGACCCACGTAACCTTCACTCGGCCTCTGCTCTGCTGCATGGATTTGAGGGGCTCCTTCATAACTCATCTTGCCAAAGAAAGAGCATCCTTCATGCAGAGGCTGTGGGTCATTTGTGCTGCCCCTGAGCAGGCATCGGGGCTACACTGCCCGGTACTCCTGGCCAGTACGGCTGTGTGGCTTGGCTAGGTCGGAGGGGCTCAGCCTGTCACATGAAAAATGTGCTATCAGCCCCCACCTCACTAGACTCTTGCAAGGACCATCATCTGCAATGTGGCAGTCGCCCCACGGACGGCACCAGTTATGGCTCTAAGTGACACACGTGTCTGCCTAGGAACTGTGCAGAGCGTGGGCCCCACGGCCCACTTCAGCTGCTTCTCACCAAACTCACCTGGTGGCAGATATGTTTCCTGCGCTGGCCTCTCGGCCTCGCCAGCCCTCAGGGCAGGTCTGTGTTTGTGAATGAAGGTGTTTTTTTAAAGCCTTTTGAAAAATTGTGGTGAAAACACACATAACACAAAATCTGCCACATTAGCTATTTTAAAGTATACGGAGTCTCATAGCACGGAGGACATTCATATTGTCTGGCTGCTACCACCACTGCCCACCTTCAGAACTCTTTCCTCATCCCAAACTGAAATGCCACAGCTATTTACTAGGAGCCCAGCCCCGCCCCCGCCCCCATGCGGGCCCCCGCACTCTACTTGCTATCTCTGTGATATGCCCACTCCAGGGGACAAGCCTCAGTGGACTCAGGCAGTGTTTGTCACTCGTGACTGGCTGAAGTCAGTGAGCACAGTACCCTCAAGGTTCAACTGTGCTGTAGCAGGTGTGAGTGTTCCTTCCTTGTTAACGGCCAATAATATAAATAGGGGGTGCCGAAAATGTGTATGCATTGTAAGAGATGTTATCTGTGTGTTACGTATTATATTATGTATACACTTTGAACACCTCTTGGAATAGCAGAAGTCAAATGTGACTTGTATTTATCTTTCGTTACTGGTATATATTGAATATTATAATTTTAATACAGTTTTTTCCTTTCTTAAAAAGTGTGTACAGTTTTTGGTACCCTTTGGGTGTGTGTTTATCTATGTGCATGCGCACACGTGTATTTTTTTGGACAGGGTATCTTTCTGTTGCCCAGGGTAGAGAACAGTGGTGTCATCATATCTCACTGCAACCTTGAACTCCTGGGTTCAAGACTTCCTCTTATCTCAGCCTCCTAAGTAGTTAGGACTACAGGTGTGCACCACTGTGCCTGGCTAATTCTTCCTATTTTTAGCAGAGACAGGGTCTTGCTATGTTGCTCTTGTGTGTGGGTCTTGAATTCCTGGCCTCAAGTGACATTCCCACCTTGGCCTCCCAAAGTGCTCAGCATGAGCCACCACACCCAGCAAAGCTAAATAATATTTTGTTGAATGTGTGTACTGTGGGTTTATCCATTCACCGTGGGATACTTGAGCTGCTTCCTCCTTTTGGTTATTGTGAATAATGTTGCTACGGACTTCACTGTAAAAATCATCTCAAGTCCCTGCTTTCAAGTCTTTTGGGTATGTACTTAGAATCGACAGATCATATAGTAATCTTATTTTTAAGTTTTTGAGAAGCTATCGTGCTATTTATTTCCCATAGTGGCTGTGCCATTTCTCTTTTTCTTTCTTTCTTTCCTTTTTTTTTTTTTTTTGAGACAGAGTCTCATTAAGTCGCCCTCAGCAAAGTGCTATGGCATCACAGCTCACAGCAACCTCAAACTCCTAGGCCCAAGCAATTCTCCTGCCTCAGCCTCCCAAGTAGCTGGGACTACAGGTGCACACCACAATGCCTGGCTATTTTTTGTTGCAGTTGTCATTGTCGTTTTTCTTTAGCTGGCCCGGGCTGGTTTCGAACCCATCAGCCTCAGTGTCTGTGGCGGGTGCCATAACCACTGGGCTATGGGTGCCGAGCCAAGCTGTGCCATTTTCCATTTCCAGGAATTCCAGTTTCTCCGTGCCCTCATCCATACTTGTGCCCTTTCTTTTCCTGATGTAGCCATCCTAACAGGTGTGAGCAGCATAAATACAGTGTTATCAGAACACAACCAAACTCATTTATTAGGGATTATCTGACTACTTTCCCACTATCCCTACTGTGCTGAGTAGCCTGTGTTGGTTCTTTAGAGAACATTTTTCCAACCCCTAAGAAGTTATGATTCAATCCTGATCTGTCCTCTAGGAAAATATCTGAAGGGTTCCTCATCTATTTTTTTTTTTTAATTGAAAAAGACCTTTAAAAGCGCACTCCAAAGCCTAGAGGAGATAACTGCCCATTTTGATCTCTAACGTGGGGTTGCTGAGTATGGGGATGAACCAGATGGAAACTGAGGTAGGTGGTGGGCAGATGCCTCCACTTGTACTCCAGGCGTCTTGCACCAAGCATGCCTTAACTAACAGTCTCATTTCAGGATCGCATTTAAAAGTCATAAGGCCACCCATTTCCCTGCCTCCTTCCAACACTGCCTGCTTCACCTAGCTCAACTTCACAAGGTAAGTGTTGACAGATTTCGGGACACCCTGAGTAATAGGAAAACGTCTCCAAGATAAACATGTCAGAAGTGCCCACCAGTAAAGAGGAGGAGGTGAGAAGTTTTTACTTCTGGGGGAGGCAGGGAAGAGAGGGCAAAGCCTCACGCTAAGAGCCAATCTTGGCAAATAAACAAGGATCCTGGCTCACCCCAGAGACCCCCACAGCACCACCCCAGTCTCTGTCATCAAGCCTCCTCCTTCCGCTCCCAGGCTTTTCCTGTGGTTCTTGCTAACCGATGAGGTCAAGGACAGCCAGGGATGGATCTGCCTTGGGCAGAGGAGGCAGGGAGGGCAGGGGACCAAGCCCCACCTCTCGGGCACAGGCTGCCTGGAAGATGTGCCTGCTGGTTGCAAGACTGTGCACTGTAGTCCGTCATGGGGTATTTTCTGAGTTCCAGATACAAGGGATTAGGCATAGGTGTGGCAGCTGATCAGAGAGTTGAGTTTCTGTTAGGAGTGAGGAGACATTTTGGAAGTAAATGGTAGTGATGACTGAATAACACTGAGTGTGATGAGTGCCACAGATAAAAAAATAGGAGAAGGAAAGGAAAGAGGGCATTTTCCAGAAACAGCAGCCAAAGCAGTCATGATTTTTCTGTCTGTGTCTCTTCACCATCAATGTGACTCAGTGCCATGATTTAAAAAATAAAAAAACAGGAATAAGAATCTGTTCACTTTATTCTGCAAAGAACTGGGCTGTTCTGATCTGTCAGAGAATGGGTGGGATGTTAATAAATTAGTACACACAAAGACACAAACAGACACTTGATGATGGCAAGGACCACACACCATGCGTCCCTGACAGCCTGGGCAGCCTCATTTCAGTGAGTGCCACACAGGACGGTGGTCACCTCTGCAGCACAGCCCCCGTCTACCGCAACCCACTGAGGCTCCATCTGTGCCAAATCTCATTCCCCATGGAATCCAGCAATGTAGCCTTATGCAATATAGTAAACCAAGCCACCCTGGAGGCCCAGAAAAAAAATTAAGGCAGTAGAGGACTTGAGTGAACTGCACAGCTCAAGGCAGAAAATTAAAAAAAAAAAAGCAAAAACAAAAACTAGAATAGTTAAAAGTATGCTTCTTTAAAGTTATTTCATGCTTAGAATTTATCCTGATTCATTTCTGAGACTTGCTGCGGGCACTGTAATGTTTAGTGCACTGGCATCCTCAGCTGGAGGTGGGTTTGCCAAGGGCAGCGCCCAGAGAGCCCCTGCCCATCGGGAACCGATGTGCTCGAGAATGTTCTGGGAGCAGCTACCTAGCAGGCAGAGAGGTGGTTCATGGGTCCCCATCTTCACTGGTGTCAGAACCTTCTACTCACTACTAATTGCATTTTCCTCTCACCGGGCGCGGTGGATCTCTCTGTTGCTTCCCCTCAGGAGGAGCTAGGGGATCACACAGACAGGTGGAGATGTGGAAGGAGCAGGGGCCCGAAGTCTCTGACCTGTGCCCGATTCATGCACTGTCACTTACAGGCTTGATCAGGTTAGCTAACACCTCTGAACTCCAGTTTTCTTTATCACGATCTGGAGGGGAGGGAGACTGGAGGAGTGTCTGTAAGGAGCCAGGGTGGACTCACTGTTCTGTAATCGGCAGCTCCTCTGTGGAGCATGAAGGAGACAGAAGATGGGGGCCTTCGTCATCTCCTCACCATTGTGTTTCCAAAGAGGTCTCCGAAGGACCTGCTCAGCTTGTAGTGGCCAAAGGAGCATTTAGGAAATTAATGTGCATGAAAGCTCAGCTGTTGTCCAAGATCTTAGGGAAAGAAAATGTCCCATAGCTGAGAGCTTTCAGCGCTTTGATTGTATGGTGGCTTAGAACTACTGTCATTCAACTGTTCAGCATATGGGACATTTTTAACTATCCTTGTCCATGGAGAGTGCACAAGAGAGTGCCAAAAATGTTCACAGGAGGAGGTAACCTGTGCAGGTGGGCCTGGGAGGTCTGGTGACGTTTGCTTTTAGCTTCTGAGACCACGTT
The DNA here is from genome assembly GCF_027406575.1 of Nycticebus coucang. Classification (NCBI taxonomy): domain Eukaryota; kingdom Metazoa; phylum Chordata; class Mammalia; order Primates; family Lorisidae; genus Nycticebus; species Nycticebus coucang. The sequence goes on along the minus strand of NC_069782.1, from coordinate 155,502,689 downwards.
TATTTCTTTTCTTTTTCTTCTTTTTTTTTTTTTTTTTTTTTGCAGCAAAGTCTCACTCTGTTGCCCTGGGTAGAGTGCCGTGGTGTCATAGCTCACAGCAATCTCAAACTCTTGGACTCAAGTGATCCTCTTGCCTCAGCCTCCCGAGTATCTGGGACTACAGGCACCTACCATGACCCTGGGCTAGTAGAACATGTTTCTTAATGGTACTTCAGAGACAGGACACCAGCCCAGGGCCCCAGCTCACCCTCGGCTACGTGCAGACCCTGGGAAGCACCGTCTGTGTAGGTTTTCCGTTGCTGTTTAACAAATTACCATAGAGTTAGTGAACTGAAAAATTGATAATTGTAATGTCACAGCTCTCAGGGTCAGAAATACAGACAGGCTCAGCTGGGTTTTCTGCGTAGGGTCTCAGAGGATGGAGTTCAAGGCGTTGGCTAGGTTGGACTCTTATCTGGGGACTTGGGTCTTCCAAGCTCACCCAGGCTGTCAGCAACGTCCTTGTCAGGGGGCTGCCCTCTGCTCTTGGGGGCTGCAAACCTTCCTTCCCACTGGCAGGTGCCGTCCTCCTGTTTCAAATCTCTTTTCCTTCTTTTGTTTCCAGCCAGAGAAAACTCTTCTTTTAAAGGGCTTGTGTGATTCCCTTAGGCCTACCCAGATGATCTCCCTGCCTTAAGGTCAGCTAATTAGAAACCTTAAATGTATCTGCACGCTCCCCTTTTTGGTGCTAGTTATTATAAGCACGGGAGTGTTAATGTACCATATTCTGAGCTCTGCCCACACTCCCGTAGAAGAGGTTACACAAGGGTGAGAGGCCTGCGGATCATCACCAGAATTATGCAACCACAGTCGGTTTGACCCTTTCCTCACTGACAGCCACAAACCTCAACACCAGACACATTTCCCTGCGCCTTCTCCTGCAGCCTGCGGCCAACCCCAGAGAAGGGCTGTCATCATGAAGGTCTTTCTTCTGTTGGCCCCAGTGCTGTCCTGAGCATCCCTGACAGGATGAAAGACTCTGTGTAGTGAGGAGGAGGCTGGAACATACGCAGGAAGTGCAGCCTGCATGGGGCTGGAGAGGATGTGGTGGCTCTTTCAGGAGGCCGCGCCTCACCAATTCACCTGCGTGACACTTTCTATTAACAGGCAGAACCTTATTCTAAGCCTGTAATGGCCTCTGATTCCAAGCTCATTTGTTTGCTGGATTCAGTGCAGCAACCTGGACCACAGGAGCTCAAGAGCTGGGTAACGGATTTCCGGATTTCCTTCCCATGCAGTCCCAAAGAAATGCCCCCAAGTCGTCCTTCGCGTTTACATAATCCCTCTGAGCCACACTAACGAGGGAGGCTTTCCTTACAGAGAGGCCCACGGTCCTGCACATCCCGTAATGGAACTGGAATTTCCCAAGGTCATGTTAAAACCCTAAGCAGAGAAACGTGAAATTGAACAATGTCACATTCAAGGTTGTTGGCTTGAACAATATCAAATCTCAGAGGTGGCAATGTATAGCTCACAGGCCAAATCCGTGTTACATTTTGGTAATTTTCACAGTATTTCCAACTGTTTTCATTATTATTGTACCCTTTATAGTGATCTGTGACTAGTGTCTTCAGCGTTAATAATTTAACTGTTTTGGGGTGCCACGAATAGTGCCCCAGTAAGACAATTCTTACTGCTCCATTGGCTGGCCAACCCTTGTGACCAGCCATCCTCCAGTGACCGGCCTTTCCCATGACTGGCTATCCTCACTCTCAAACCACACAATGACTCTAAGTGTTCAAGTGCAAGGAAGGGTCTTAATGTCTCTCAGTTTAAATCAAAAGCTAGAAATGATTAAGCTAAGTGAGGAAAGACATGTCAAAAAAAATAGGCTTCAAAGCTGGGCCTCCTGCACCTAACAGCTGGCTAAGTTGTAAACATAAGCAAGTTCTTCAAAACATTAAAAGTGTTACCACAGTGAATGCGTAAATAAGAAAGCAAACAGCATTCCAGCTGAGGTAGATGAAGTTTGCCACGACATTTCCTTACACCAAAGCCCAACCCAGAGCAAGGCCCTCGCCCTCCTCAATTCTGTGAGGGGTGAGAGAGGTGTGGCGGTTGCGTAAGAAAAGTTGAAATCTTGCAAATGTTGGTACATGAGGTTTAAGGAAAGAAGCTGTCCCTTCTGATGGATCTGGGCAAAGTAAATTAAAGACTTCCTGGAAAGGACTCAGATGCTAAGATACCATTCAGAATGTCCATGACTTATGGGAGGAGGTCAAAATGTCAATATAAACAGGACGCAGGAAGAAGGTGATTCCGACCCCCACGGATGACTTTGAGGGGCTCAAGACACACAGCAGATGTGGTGGGAACAACAAAGGCCTGGATTATTACAGAATTGGAGCCTGAAGTCGGGACTGAATTGCTACAACCTCTGATGAAATCTGATGGATAAGGAACTGCTTCTTACAGATGAACAAAGAAAGTGGTTTCTTGAGATGGAATCTACTCCTGGTGAAGAAGGATTTAGAATAGCCCATAAACTCTGACTCCAATGTTGAAAGGAGCTCTACTGTGGGTAAAATGTGATATGAACCAGTATCTCATGCTACAGAGAAGTCTCTCATGAAATAAAGAGTCAAAAGATACAGATAACTTCACTGCTGCCTTATTGTAAGAAATTGCCCCAGCCACCCCAGCCCTCGGCAGCCACCACTGTGATCAGCCACGAGCCACCAAGACCCTGCTGCAGCAAAAAGATGATGACTCACCAAAGGCTGTGATGATCATTAGCATGTTTAGCAATAAAGTATTTTTAATTAAGTTAGGTACATTGTTTTTTTTAGACATAATGCTATTGTATACTTATAGTATAATATAAATATAACTTTTATATGCACTAGGAAACCAAAACCGTTGTGTGACTCATTTTATTGCAAAATTCACTTTATTGCAGTAGTTTGGAGAGAGCTCACAGTATCCTAGGTATGCCTGTATTTTCAAGGAGATAAGATACAACCACCTACCCTTAAATCTAAGAATAGTTTTCACTACTTTCTCCTTAAAAGCTAATTTATTGTTCTATTTTCTAATTAAAATCTGCTACCTTTTACTATTGAGATCATTTGATCTTATATATTCTTTCCTAGACATTGTCAGCATCTTCCTATAGGCAACCCTGAGCTTTCTTTTTAACAAAAGCCTGGGCCTGGAGATTTGGTAGACTGGATTCAAGCCTTGGTTGGTGTGGAGAAGCAGGTTACCATGGTGGTTAGAGCAGGGACTCCAGAGATGACCTTCCAGGCTCTCCAAATGACCAGTTGTCAGCTACTGTATCTATGAAGTGGGTGTCAAGGGCACCTTGGCTTCCCAGGCAGTGATGATTAAATGAGCTAAAATTGTGTACGGGGCCTACAACAATTCCTGACACACCGTAAGTAAAATGTAAGGGTTAGGAATTCTGCACATTGCTCTCAAGTACTTCAATAGAGTGCCGTGCTGTGAACAGTCAGTCGGTCCTCAGCCTTTAATCCAGGGCTGTCCAACCTTTTGGCTTCTCTGGGCCACGTTGGAAAAAGAACTATGGTTTTGGAACACACATTAAATACACAAATAACACTGAACGCTGACAGCACAGGGAAGATCTGTACATAATATTTGAGATAATAAACCACTACAGATAAGCAGAAAATGCCTCACATAATAATCCTAGCCATGCAGTGGCCTGTTCAGGGAGTCTTTTAAAATCACTGAGCAGGTCCCAAGATTACAATCATTAATATAGAAAATATACATATCTAAATAAAATGTCTTTTAAAAAATACTTTTTATTATAACAGTAAAAGAAAAGTGGACAACATAAAACTAGTGGGGTACGTAACACTGTTTGGGAAACTAATGCATCAGTATATGGTTTGACGGAAGCAGCTGGAATTCTCCATGAGTTTTCAAGGTGCACAGCAGGTATTTTGATTCTAATTTTACTCTTAATGTGCTTCATTCTTGAAAATAGTTGTTCACAAATGTAGGGGCTGCCAAAAAGTAATGACATGAAAAAAGGCGTTGATTGCGAAGATAGGGCCTATAAAAGTCCAGCAAAGAGACTGGATTCGATCATGTCAAAATTTTTCAAATTTTTCCTTAAATTGAATGTCAGATTGCAGCTCTATGCATTCTGTGTGAAAACTGGCAGGTAACATGTCTGAAAATGAAGTTGCCAATGCACCAAATATTGATTGTTTTCCTGGAAATTCTGAAATCTGTTTTCAAATTGTTGCATCAAATCGAAAAGGAAGGCTACATATGTTTTGCTGTTCACAGGACTGTGTTTAGCCAACATGTCAAATGCATAAGCTTGTTTGCCTTATTTTGAACTTGCCATGATTTCATGTACATTTGGAATGCTGCTATGGTTTGAAACACTACATCGATAAGTTGCTTTTCACCTCAAAGGCACACATTTAACTCATTTAAATGAGTGGTTAAATCCATTAAAAATGTTAAATCTGTAAGGCAGTTTTCAGCATCATGTTCTGGAAAAATTTGGTTTTTGATACCATAAACCAAATGGTAACATGTTGGGAATCAAAATCTTTTCAACATTTGGTGGCGACTTAGCCATCTAACTTCCAAAAAGTAAATGATGTCACCAGTGTCGGCATCAACACTTTTAAGGACTTCCTGGAATTGGCAATGATTCAACTCCTTGGCTGTTATGAAATGCAGTCTTGACGATGATTTGCACAATATGATCCATTTTTAAAGCTTTTGTGCATACATTTCCTGATGTGCTATGCAATGACAATTCATCAAGTGTGAGTTTGGGATAGAAATTGCATCATCTTCTATTACTTTTACAAGTACCCGTCTATTACCTGCCAGCCCGGAGCACTGTCAGGAACTATACCAGATATTTTGACAATGGACAAAGAAAATTGCTTTAACGTACTTTTTACTGCTTCATATAAATCTGTTGGTTTAGTTGTGTCTTTTAACGGCACTAAAGAAGCCATTTGTTCAGTGACATTATATTCGTCATCAATACCCCTAATAAAAATGACAAGTTGAGCCATATTTGCAGTATGAGCGCTGTCATCCATTCCCAAAGCATAAACTTAGAATTAGCAAACCTTTCTCTCCAAACTTCTTTTGATAGATTTTTCAATTTCTTCATTCGCCTGGCTATAATCTGATGAGACAAACGAATGTGCCCCTTTTTGGTCACGGCAAATTATATCTGCCATGCTTTCCATATACTGCTTAATAAACTCACCATCAGTGAATAATTTTGATTAATTTGCTATTAAATACGCTACCACATAACTAGCTTTTACAGTATCTAAGTTGTAATTTTTAAAACAAATTTTATTGAGAAGACAGACTTCTTTCAGTTCTGTTATGTTGTCCTTATGACACAATTTCTCATACGCATCGAATTTGGAAGCATGTCTTGGCATACAAAGCCTTTTCAAATTATAGTCTTTGAAAACTTGCACAAATTCCCTACAAATTAAGCAGGGTGCCTTATGATTTGCCTTGGGAAAAAAAGGAGTCATCTCTCTACTTTTCCTTGAACACTCTTCCTTCTTTCACAATTTTTTCTGGGAGGAGGTTCTGTTTTCTCTTGAGACATTGTAGAAGCCATGTTGGGATTAAAAAAGTAATAGCAGGGCAGCTCCTGTGGCTCAGAGGAGTAGGGCACCAGCCCCATATACCGGAGGTGGCAGGTTCCGGCCCAGCCCTGGCCAAAAACTGCAAAAAAAATGTAATAGTAGCTAAGACACTATATTTACTTTCATTATGAAAATTAATTGTCAGGAAAATAGAAAGCAAGGCTTAGGCCCTTCCACATCCCGCTGCTAATAAAGGGTGAGGTGGAGGCCGGTTGTCGAGAGTGGCGTAATGTGTAAGGCACCACGGAGGTGTGGAAGTGCCTTCAGAATCAATGAAAACCATGAAATGCCTAATGTTGCCATGGTAGGTTGACATATTATTGATAGCTGCTGCCCTTGCCCAGTTACCACAAGCACATGTGACGTCTGGTGGTGTCAATTCAACTGTGTGTGCTTGGATGACAGCACACTGGAAGCCACCCGTGTACAGACAGTGAGCGCATATGTGTTTATTTTATGTGACATATTGGCACGATGGCGTCATCTCCAAAGTTCACATTTGAGAACCACATAATCCAGTTCCACCAAGGAATCCAAAACAATTTCATAATGCTTTAAATAAGTTTAGATTTTGTGTCGGGCTGTGTGGGCGGTGGGTGGACACCTCCGCTTTGATCAGAAAACCACATTCTTCAAGAGCGACTAGGGCACGTACTTCTATTCTCTTTACTTTGATCAAAAGCAGATACATTAAGACAATAATGAGAACTTATTTTCTTCTGTGAACTCTGTGCTTTCTTTCTGAGTACGATAACTATGAGGACCAGGCTCTTTTTATCGAAATGAAGGCCTTACAAGGCTGTGGATGAGATAAAGGATTTGGGGGACGCTCCCTGGTCATGTGTGAACTGTACATAGGATTTTAAGGAACTCAGTGTCAAGGGACAATGCGCAAAGCCCGATCCACATTCTAGCGAGAGTACCACAGGCTGGGGTACTCAGGGCCTGGCAGTAACTCTGACGAGTGAATCTCCCCTCTGGGGTATTTTCTCAGCCTCAAATGAGCGCTCAGAGCCCAGGCAGCACAATCAAAGCACAGGGACAGAGCTTCAGGAAGCCTAAGGACAGATGTGTGCACTGACTGGGGAAAGTGCTTTTCATAAATGTCTATGTCTGTGGCAGCCTTGGATCTGAGACTTTCTTTCACTACCACCTGATGGCAAAGCGGTGGGAGAATAGCTGACTCACACCCAACTCTAATCATGAGCAACTCACAGAATCTTTGAAAATGACCTAAAGATTGCTCTGGTTAGATTCCACACTGGGGTCTCCCCCTTACAGAGACAGCACAGGACCCAGGAATGGGCTTCAGCGGCCACATATGCAGAATGGGTTTAGAAACAGTGCTGTTGTGGGATGCCACATGCCCGGGTCCCCAGCCCTGCCCTGGGACCTCAGTGGTGGCCAAGTAGAGCTTCTCAATCTGCCCCACAGGAAATCCACTTTCCAGGCGTTTCTGAATTCTAATATTGACAGATGACTTTAAGGAATGCCTGATTATTGGCAAGTATCAGGTGACGGGCAGTTAAGGCCACTTTCCTAGGAGACGGGCGATTTTGAGACGGGTGATTTCTGCTCAGCCCACCTCTTTTTCTTTGTCATTTGAGGTTCAGGGTTGAAGGTATTGGAAGTAGATGCCTCTTCCCACAAGGGGCTCTGTGGGTCAGCCTCTACACCACATTACTTCTCTGTGGCCTTGAGAATATCTTTCTTTTCTTGCTTTTTCTTGAACCCATGACAACTCCTCACTACGCTGGAGACAGCCACTGCTCCCACCTCTTCCAGAATCAAGAAGCCACTCGGCAGATGTGGACCTCACTGGCTCTTTCTTTCTCTGTTGCAACACCTCACCCTGGAGTGATCAAGGGAGATTCCGACACCACACTTGGTGGCGGCGCCACACCGCAGGAAGGGAAGCGCTGAGGATACCATCGGAGAAGAGCAGGCTCTTGTTCTTATGAAGGAGACCAGCATTGACCTAGCAACTCTAACATGCTACCTGCTGGGCTAGGGGTTCACAAATACGCCTTCATATAATCTCCCCCATCTCATGGAAACACGGAATCTACTGGTGCCTTGATGTGGACTTCCCACAGCCTCCAGAACTGTGAGCAATACATTTCTGCTATTGATAGACCTCCCCAGGCCACGGGGTTTTATTACAGCAGGTTAAAGGGTCTGGGGCACCCGCTTTCCTGGGCACCGATATTGCACACACTGGACGAATTAGCCAGCCACATGGCCCTGCACTGGTTACAGTGGCCCCTATCTGGGGTGTGCCAGGCAGGTGGGCTCTGGGTTAACATGAGCGGGAGTCCCCAGGGAAGCACGTGTCCACCTCTCCTTCCCGCGCTGCATCTGGATGCAGGAAAGCAGCGAAGAGGCTGGAGAGAGACTACGAATGCAAGTGTTTGACAAGGGTTGTCTTTAAGTGCTGGGGCTCAGATGTGGGGTGACAGCTGAAGCAAGATTTGTGAAACAGACTGGAAGGCGCACAGGGAGAAGCAGTCGTCAGAGGCCGGACCAGAGGTTTGGCCGCTGATGTGCTATGGGCTCTCCAAGCCCCCTGCAGGGCACCAGCAGGCCACTGGAAAAAGGAACAGGGGGTCAAAGGAGGCCAGGGAGTCCATGGAGAGGCAGGCAGGGCCTTTTGAAGAGCTGAGTGCAGAAGGGAGAACAAACATCTGTTCTCTGTCCTCCAGCCTGAGTCAGGCCACGTGTCCTATGTGTTAAAACATATCAAAAATTTACAACCACAATCTAATGATGTTTTCACATTGAGATAAAGAAAATCCTCATGAAAGTGCCATTGAGGTCACAATCCACAAATGACAAGTTAAGTCAAAGAAGGTACACAGGTCCTGCTTTGTGCCAATTTATTCTCAGGACAACACGGGGAACCCTGGATCCCTGCGTGACCCATGCTAGGAAGAGGGAGCGCCCAGAACAGGGAAGTTGAGCTGATGTAGAGTCAGCACAGGGGCCCTGCATTTATTTTCTGAGCAGGAAATTCAAAAGGGGGACCCGGAGATCTTCCTGAGAGTACCGGACTCCTGTGCTACTGTAAGAGATACCCACAAACACAGCGGGTCTCCTTCCACTAAAACCAATTGTCTAGCAGGAGAGACTTTAGGGGAAAGGCTGCTTGTCTTTTCTGGCTTCTAAAAGTTTCCCACATTCCCTCTATAACCTGAATATCCCTGGCTATACGGCATAAAGTACTAACAGAATATGGGGATCAGGATGTGGGCATGTTTGGGAATTCTGCCCAGCCCTAGTGAGATAAGCAAGTCATCTTGGCAAGTGTAACATCAGCATGAGCCTGCGTGGTGTGTCCTTCCCAGCCCCAGCTGCTGAGTTACTTTCTAAGAGCTTGCCGTTTCTTATTCCTTCTGGGGTCATCCATCTGTCTCCCAAAGAGCAGGGTCTGCATTTGAACCATTTCTGTACCTCCGCACCATGTTTCGTGGAGTAATGTTCCGACTTCTCATCAGAATGACTCTGACTCGTTATGACCAGAGCCTGTGTGTGGCGGGTGCTCACTATTAACAGAGAACTTTCTGTACTGGATGGTTTAGTTCAGGGATCAGCAAACTTTTCCTGTAAAGGACCAAACAGTAGCTAAGTCAGGCTTTGCCGGCCACATGGTCTCTGTTGCCTTTACCAATAAACTATGCTATTACGGTACAAAGCAGCCACAGATAGTAAGGAAACGATTAGAAGTGACTATGTGTCAATATAATTTTATTCATAGGCAGTAAAATTTGAACTTTATATAATTTTCATCTGTCACAAAATATTATTCTTTCCTTTTCCCCCAATCCTTTGAAAGTGCAACAACTCTTTTTAGTTTGTGGGGCACATGTGCACACTTACACGCACCACACAGAAGAGGTGGGGGGCTGGATTTGACCCGTGGGCTGCACATGTGGCCACACCCCCCCACGCCCCTCAGTCTCCCTCCTTTGTTCTTTAAGGAGACTGAGCATCCGCGGTACACTGGGAACTATGCTGGTCAGGTCTGGGTGATGAACTGGATTTGGGGAGAGGTGAGAAGAAGGCGGCTGTCATTATACCGAGGCCTTCTGCCTGGTGAGAGGAGGGGAAGGAGCCGTTCCAGGCCATGGGAGTGAGGCCTGAGCATATCCCCTGGGCGTAAGGTCCTGTGTTCAGCCGTAGAGACCAGTGTCAGTAAGGTCTGGGACCAGGAGAAAGGTCCAGGGTGGGGTAGATGTTTGGGACTTGCTCTGAGTCCACTTACAAACAAGTCCTTGGAAACAGACGAGAGCCCACTGCAGAGAGACTTTAGAATAAAGAAACTAAAAAGGAAGACCAAGAACAGAGGCCTGCGAGACTCCAGCATTTCTTCTGGGCAGAAAAAACTGAACCTGCATGGGAGCTGGGGGAAGGAGCGAGGGAGAAAAGGAATCAGGCACACGGAGGGAGACAGGAAGCTGGGGATATTTAACAGAGAGGACGCCATCAGCCTTGACCAAGACCGGGGAGGGTGGTGTGGTTTGACGAGGACACCACTGGTAATCTTAGTAGGACAGATTTTGGAAGCTCATAGGGAATGAATGGCCTGGGAGCAGGGTAAAGAGGGGATGAGGGCTGGGGACCCGGGGACCACTCTGTAATCTGGCCCTGAAGAGGAGAACAGAATGGGGGTGTCCGAGGTGGAGCCAAAGGAGCGTCTGAAGAAGGAGCTGTAGGCTCCCAGGGAGGACGAGGGGCTCAGTCCTGGCTTCCTGGGGGCTGACCCATTTCTACACCTGCCACACTTCATGCTTTGTAAATATTTCCACACAACGGGATGCCCAAATAAATGATGGCATAGCCAAATTTTAAACTTGGCATTTGCCACCTTACCACCTATTGCTGTCACCCCTGCCACTTCTCCCCCCACGTCCAATTTCCGGCTGGTCATTGCTCCCTGGGACACCTGCTCACCTGCCCTCCTGGAGCCCCTCTACGTGCTGCTCCTGGGGTACGGCCTCCGCCTCCCTTCCCTGGCTCTGACTTCTTTCTGGGCTCTCCACCCCGGTGCATGGTGTCTGATTTGATGCTATCAAACCTGACATGTTCCTAGCCACGTGGCCATGTGCAAGGGAGCCCTGGGCACTTGTTCTACTTAGCAACGCAATGGCTTACGCAACTGCTCTTGGGCTGCACGGCCCCGGTGTGTTGGCACCATCCTTCCCAGCCAGCCTCTGGAAAGGCCGGAAATAGATTCTTCAACCAGCTCCACATCTGCCTCTGCTCCTGCTGCCAATTCCTCTCCCGCGCTCTCTCTCTCTTTCTAATGACCCCTTTATTTCTCTCATGCTCTTATCTTAATCACAAAGAGGGAAGGGAGTGAGTCAAAGGCCAGTGTTAGCACAACCAGGCCCCAGAATCTTCTGCTGTGTTGACGGCTCTGGGAGGAAGAAAGGGATGAGGCGACGGAATGAGGAGAGAGGAACACCCAGGGCTGCACCAGGCGCTGCCTGCTGTCCTGTCTGCTCCTGGTGGTAGTAGTAGCCACAGAGGCAGACCACATTGCCTGGAAAATGTGAGGAGTAGGCTCCACTTCATGGGGTGATTTACGATTAAATGAGATCCAAGACAAGTGGACAACTGGTCAAGGGCTAGCATCTCACCCTCACTCCCTGCCAAGCGGTAGTGAACAACTCCAAGGTCGTGCCAGAAGTTTGTCTGCCACACAGCTTGTACCAGATGCAATTAATGAAAGAAAAGCCGCTTGGACACATGGCCACATATGCTTTGTTCCCAGACAACATCGCAGGGCAGTCCAAAAGCCAGCTTTTCACCTGACCATGAACTTGGGGAACGGGCATTACGAGGCCTGGAGGGGACAGAAGGCAGGATGTCCCTGTTCTGTCTGGTGGGTCATATCCACCCGCGTGGCAGCCCCATTTTCCTATCACTTCCCTTTTCAGTACCTGAACACAGCACAGCCACGGTGCACATCCATTTTGCCATTAACAGGAGGCAACTGGGTGATCATGGGCTAATGATCGTCTACCTCCTTAATGCTAAATGACTTATTACCATAAACACACGCAGGAAGTGCTCTAGGAAGCTCCCACCAGCCGCACACATGCAAGTTAAGCTTCTTAATTGAAAATATAATCTGTATTGCAGAGATTAAAATATATTGGATTCATTTTGGCTCAATTCTTCCCCATTGTCCCACATACATTTTCTTTATGCTACACAATCAAATTAGTTCCCCTGCTATGGAAATTATTTCAACACAATAAATCAATTTTATAGCAAAGCTATGACTGAATGCCCTATTTAAAGGAAACGCAAATCAGGGATGGAAATAATTTTCTTACTGATGTGATCAGTATTTGCACGGTACGCTTTTGGCAATCTCTATTGGTTTTATCTTTTTGATTTCTTGGTTTTCTTTTCTTCCCCTCTGTCGTCCTTGGGGAAGGCCTTTATTTATGTGTGGTGGGGAGGACACGGGTAGGCAGATTCCTACCCATCTGCGTGCCAGGGCAGGGAGGGAAAGCTTGGAAGGGAAACCTTGGCAAGGCTGGCTTCACCTTTCCAGCTGCCGGTCTCAGGACAACCCCATTGCCCACCCTCCAGAGCGGGTCTCCAGAGCTCCCCAGCATGAGCAGCGCCTGGTGCCAGGTGCCCTCTGGCTCCTTCCTGTACTTTATGATACTCAGTAATCACTGACTTTATGCGACCTACTTTATGTTCATGGTTGATGTGTCTGAGCCCCCCTGCCCAAGTACCAGGCAGACTACACAAAAGCAGGGGCTGGGCCAGTCTTATCCAGCATTTGAAACAGGGCCTAGCATAATTGTCCACATATAGTCAAAACACCTTAACATAGCAGATAATATCACCACACTGAGGCTAAAACTCAGAGAGCTTCATTCTAGCTGCAGGGGGTGGGGCAGGGGAGGTATTCATCAGAGCTGGCCTTGCAGCCCCAAGCCATGAGTTTGTAGGGTGAACACAGCACGGTGCCCTCCCCTCCCCGCTTTAGTCCTTCTCAGGCCTGGGCCCTGGCACAAGCTGCTGCCTCTCCCTGGAAGGCTCCTGCCTCAGGTACACATGGTTAACTCCTTCCAATTTCTCCACTCCCGCCACTCGAGATCAACTAGTCCCTTTTGACATACTTTTAGAAAACCATGTGCCTCTTCTTCCGGGTGCCTGCGTCACACCTGTCATTACATCTTTGAGCAATGTCCAGTGGGCCACAACGCCCTCCTTGTAGACGCTCAGCTCCCTGGAGACAGTCTCCACCCCCATCTACTGCAGTTCACACTGGTCCCAGCACCCAGCACCCTGCCTCCCCACCCCGCTAGGCACCTGTCGTACACCTGCATAGAGAAGGAGTGATCAAACATCGCCATGAACATGACCCTGTAGCTCATTCGTCACCTTCAGTTTGAAAGCCATTAAACTCAGCACCAAACCCACTCGAACTCATCGAACCGTTGAACCTAGTCATCGGTTGGGTCCTTGTGTGTATGCCTTCTCCAAGGTGGGAAGAAAAGAAGGGAAATAACTACTGAGCAAGGACTGTGCCCCAGACGGCATTAATATAAGACACCACCTCTGTGAAATATAAGGGCTTAGTCACTACTCCAAGGCCACAGTCTTCTTGACTCCTCAACAGAGTGAGCTGAGAGCCTCCAGGTGCGAATCCCACTGGTGTCAACCACTGCTTATCTCATGGCACAGCAGCTGCTGTGGCTTAAACACCTTGGGGAGTCAAGGTAAGAACTCAGGTGTCCTCCACAAACACAGGGAATGGCAGCACCACAAGGGCCATGTGAGGGGCATCCACAGACCGCACTGGCATATTTGTAAGCTTGAAAGACTTAACGTTATAGGCTTTTCACAGCTGGCCAAGTTCATCCCCCAACTAACTGAACGCCATGAGATGGCTCCAGCGGGTGTTCAGTCGCTACTATTCAGTTGCAGTGGTCATCTGCTCCACAGACCCACAAGCCAATGTGAACTGGAGTCCAGAGCTGCTGGCTCCACACCTGGTGTTCTCACCACCTCTCTATGGATTCTGTGATTATAAACTGTCTCTGGCGAACAGAGGGGCATGACCTTGCATGATGAGGAAGACACCTGGACTCCAGGGCAGGCCTTTGGGAATTACCTGGGTGGACACGGCAACCAAATGAACACAGGAAAATCTGTAAGATGTTAACAAATCAAAGGATTCCATATTATACTCTATTTTAGGGGGGGGGAAATTGTTTCAGTGCTTTTTGGTGAAAGGTTGTAGTTGACTAAGCCTTTCTCTCCTGGTCCACACTCTGGTGCACGGACATGACCCAAAAGAGCAGAGTTGTTTTTAACTTGGGATTCTTGAGGAAGAACAGGACACGTGTCCTTGTGCCCACACCCACAGGCTTATACAAAAATACTCATTTAATGAGGTCACAGAGTTAATATTGAAATGTCTGAAATACATGGTGTGGGCCCAGAAAAACTGTCAGCAAAGTCTCAAAATAGCTCCACTAAGGTCTGTCAAGTTTGGGGAAATAATCCAGGAAAATGATACGAGCGTGTATACGGAAGAGTCAGCTCCCGTTAGCTAATGACAGCACAGGGAACAAGGTTTGGGGTGAAATACTTGATTATTGGGGGAGAATTTCTATGTTCCAAGCTGGCATTTTTCTTGGCCTTGCCGACTCTTTGTTCTTGGTGGGAGAGTGGCCATGTCCGCCCTCATGTCTGATTTCAAGTGTGTAGGGGTCTGGGGAACATGGAAAGTATAAGTGGGGAGGGGCGGCTGAAGAACTGCTGTGTCAAGTGTGTTTTCCAGGTCTGTGCAGTTCAGTTTTCCTGCAGAACAATGCCACATCCTAACCCCACCCTCAGCGACATCACCAACCCCAGGTCTGTGAGTTGAGGGTTGTATGTTTTTGCCAAAGTCACCTACAGTCCCTCCAAATAAAACCAAGGTATCACAAAAATAATTCAAACATGACACTTTCATTTATGAAAAAGAAAAAAATGAAGGGCCTTTTGTTTCTAGGACTCTATTAAAAATGAATCCAAACACCAAGACAAATAGAGCACAGAGGGCTTGTTCTTACTGTTTGTTCATATGATTTCTGACTTCTAGAAATAAAAAGGCAATATTACCTCCTCCTAACAAATATTCTATTGTTTCATCATTGGATCAATACAGTGAGTGCCTCAGTCTCCACTTCCTCCAAAATCTGTACCCATTCGGGGGCTAGGACTATGCAAATCGTCTTTTGGAAAGGAAGGGAAGGAAAGCATGGGGGTCACATTTAGTGGGAATCTGAATAGTCACCAGCACCGAGCCCCCTGCCAGTCCCAGAAGGGGTGCCAGGTCCAGACCACCCATAAATGAGCTTCTAGACATCGACAGACAAGGTTCCTCACAGCCACTTACTGGAGGAATCTGGGGAGACTTTGAAGATTGACAGCTATGGAATGTGCATCCTGGTCCATGTGGCTCTTCCTGATTTGAGGATACGGGGATTTTGTGACATTGTGACTCCTAGTGATTTTCAATAAAACCCCATGCTAGAGGCAGGATGTGGGTGGGTCTGCCTACATATGGTCGGTCTCACCATTCACAGTGACGTAGAGAGGCCAGCAGGGTGTTCAGCGTAACTCACACCCGAATGAAGCCCATTTATAACAGAAGCTGCTCATGGTGTTCCCAAGAGTCCCCCAGCACAATGAGGTGCTCACCACAGAGGTCGACAGGTGTGGGGTCCCCAGCTCACCAGAACCCACCCCGCTGCCATGTGCCTGCTGGCTTCGGCCCTTTGTTACTCTTTTTCCCTCTTCCTTAGCTTGTAGTTGAGAATAACAATCTATCAAATCCTACTGAAACACAGATATGCCCAGGCCCACCTAAAAGTAAATATTTCACTCCAAAGGAAATCATTTCCACCCAGTTTCCACCCTGTTTTCAGGATGCACTAAAAATAGATACTGTTTGAATAACCCAGGTCTACTGGGGAAGGTCACGTCCTGAGCCAGCTCATCAGCCAGTGTGAGAACAGGTGCGTGCAGATGCTTCTGGGCTAAGAGACGTGTTTCCAGTTTTAACCCTCACGGGCATAAAAGGTCATTTTCTCCGAAGGGTGCAAATCTCTAAAAAAACATCACATAAAGTCTGTTCTACGCAAAATATCTGAACAAAACAAATCAATGTATACATCAGAGGGAGTACCTATGAAAAAATAACAGACCTGTGGACCTGGATCAAACAGAAACACAAACAAACTCAGCTGTGCAGAGGCGAGTCAGGAGTCCCTGGGGTTGCCCCTGCATCTGCCTCATAGCACAGCAGGCTCTAGCATCCCCTGTGTGCATGTCGAAGGGAAACTGGAGAGGAAGGCCAGGAAAGGAGCCCGAAGATATCTGCAGCACCTGGGGGACTGCGGTGACAGGAGAGGACACCATGGAGGATGCCATCATTGAAAATGAGGAACCTCCTCTCAGGACCTTGTTCCCCTGAACACATCAACCTGTGGGGAACCCCTAGAAGGATGTCGTTAGGTCCCACACAAGCCCCCAATGACATCAGAAAATGGGAAATCAGCTTAAGGACCCACAGAGCAAATAATTCATTTGACAAAACCTCTGATAGTGTGTGTGAGTTTTGGAAATATCATTAATCATTTTCCTGCCATTGTTTAAATACTGTTCTCTTAAGTCCAGCACTTGAAGCAGTTGAAGGTACCGAGTGGTGACATGTTATTGCTCATTCACCCACACTTCCCTTCTGCCAGGGGGTACCACTCACAAGCTTGTGTGTGTCAGCTCTGTAGTGTTACCTACAGCTGCACTGGGGTGGAGGATGGAGAGTACATGTCGTCTTATGGAAATGAAGGCACACAGAGGGCACGGGGGGTGCACAGTTAGGAAGACTCCTGAGGGGATCTGGCCCCGCGCGTGTGCCACACAGCTGAGGTCTGGTTGAAAATGAGGTCTAGCAGAGAGGACAGCCTGGGCAGAGGCTGAGGGTTTAGGTGACCTAGAACTTTAGTCTGTTTGCAGCCCAGGATTGGGAGAAATGGGTAACAGAGGGGCCAGGCTTGGGCAGGCAGGCTGAGGGAGGAGAGGCCTCCAGCAAGGCAGAGAGGCAGCTGGTGGGAACACGGTAGAGAACGCATGAGAAGTGGTCGGCGGGAGGGAGTGAGGGCTGAGAAGGCAAGCCAGTCCCACCACCAGGAGAACGATGTGGAGGAGCAGCAATGAGGGGGGCCCCAGCCGGTGGGGAGAGAAGACAAATATCATTCTGATACCCAGAGCAGGGAAAGGTGCTCCACACTCAGGCCCTCCAAGTTGACCCTTAAGAAATTTGTTGGGAGCCAGTCCTCAGGGATTTGGGGGTAGGAACAAAGACAAAGAGGACCTTGTGCCCAGTGAAACTGGTCCCCAACCTAAAATGCCACATGAGCAAAGGAAGTGTGCAGCCCTCCCTGGGGTCCCAGGGGACTTGAGTATATGAGAAGCCGCCCGTGTCCTGCAGAAACGCAAGGGGCCTGAGAGCTCAGACTTCTGGGGTTAGCAGCTAATGGCAGGGCAGTGACAGCCCCACGGGCAGCCCATGCTCAGGGGAATGAGCCACTGTGTTCCCTATGCTGGGATTTCACTTCTGAGAGCCTGGTCATTGCCATTGAAGTTTCTATGACACTGCGTCCCAGGAGTGCCGGCTGGGAAACATGTAAATTGGGAAACCTGTAGGTTTAACAACCTCAGTTCTCTCCTTCCCAGGCAGAGCACACTGGTCATGAGCCCTGGTGAGAAAGAGTGCCACCAGAAGCCAACGGCCACCATCAAAGCCACCGAAACACATGCTGCACATCTAGCAGCCAAATTAAGAAACCCTGGGCAGAATCTGCTCTTTACTCTGAAATAAATGTGGAGGTTTGAGACACAGCTCCAGGTCAGCTCTGGGCATCTGGGTTCTGATCTTAGCCCTGTCCTGCACTCTCTGTAGGTCCCTGAAGGTCACTTCACCTCTCCAAGCTCAGTTTCCCTATAGATAAAGCAACAAGATGAAAGAGATGACCAAGAACTTGATCCTTGGACAAGCTATGAGTCGCCAAACCCTCCCACAGCAACGTGGGCTGCCCTGTTACCAGCTGCCACCTGCTGGGAGGTCCTAATGTCTGCTCCTGGGCTACTGGGGTCACTGCTGTGTCCCCACAGGAGGCATCGGGAATGCTGGAGACAGTGGAGCGATGTTCAATGTGAGGATGTAAAATGAGAGAGCAGGCAGCCCTCACGCTTTCTTCTGACCCGTGAAGCTGCCCATGGATCTGTGACTTAAATTCATTTTTCTAGGATGGATCAATGGAGGAAGCAGAGGAGAGGACATGAGGCTTTATCAACACTGACACAGAGAACCATAAATAAAGTGCTATTTTCATCCTCATCTCTCCATTCGGACAGCATTCTTTCGGCCTAACTCAGGCCTCTGTTAACTCTTTCCTCCCCTTTATGTGGACCTACAACATGATGTACTGACCTTAAGGCCGTGACTAAGAATCCCTTAGTGCTGAACAGAGAATTCCTAGAAAAATCCAGTAAAACCAACACCACACGTATGCACCATTAAAGAGGAACTAATCGATGAACACTTACGCACATACATCAAAAAACACCCATCGAATTCTAACGGGGGGAAGGGAGAGGAAGAGATGGGTAAAATCACACACCTAAGGGGTACAATCCGTGTACACCGACAGGCACACATGACTTTTATTCAAATGGTACAAAGGCAATGTTATGTAATCCAAACGTTTGTATCCCATAATATATATATTTTTAAAGCCAATTCTTAGGTGGTGTGAGATACAGCAAGCTGCTGGGCACAGGGAGAGGTCAGTCGGGAGTGGCCAGTCACCCATGTCTGGTAATGACACTGGGAGCACAGGTCAGCGGGCTCTGTGGTCTCACTTCCACGGGGTCACCTGTGCTTATCTTCTCCTCCCAACAAGGGGAACTCTGCAGGCAAAGAGCAGCTTGGGAGGAACAGGTGCTCATGGCCGCTCTCTCTGCTGAGGGTGAAGAATCTTGGCAAGAGCAGAAACGGCCTTTGTCTTTCACATGAAGGGGTTCAAAAACTCAAACGTAAGGCATGTGAATTACTTGAGGTTGCTGTGAGCTATGATGACAACATTGCACTCCAGCCTGGGCAACAGAGAGAGACCCTGTCTCAAAAAAAAAAAAAAAAAAAAAAAGCCCTTCCAACTTGAGGTGTCAGCAGACTATTTATTGCCTTTGTACCCAGCATGAAATCTCCTTAAGTTTGCTCTTTTACAAAGAGGTAGCCAACACATAGGGAATATTTTGTAAATATCTTACAAAATTTTGTAATGACTATTTTCTAAATAAAGGTAGATTTAGCTATAATTTCCCATTTTCCCTATATATGGTGACTTTGGAGGTGACTTTTGAGACACCCTGTAAACCAAAACAGCTGAAAGGAGGCACCTGATGAAACATCTATATGTTTATACGGTGTTATTCACGGGAGCTGAAAGATAGAAGGAGCCCAAGTGCCCATGGATGGCTGAATGCTAAGCAAAATGTGGTATATATCTGCAAGGAACATCATTCAGCCTTAACAAGAAAGGAACCTCAGTCACGCGCTACCACATGGATGAATTCTGAGGATTTTATGCTCTGTGAAATAAACCACTTAATTAGTACACAATTCTACTTACAGGAGGTTCTCAAACTCATAGAGGAAGAATGTAAGGTCCTGGGAGGGGAAGTGAAGAATGGATGTTTCCTGACTACCGAGTTCCAGTTTGGTGATACCAACAACGTTAGAGTGACAAATTTTATATGTGTGTGTTTTACCATAAGTTAAAATTAAGAAATTTTTTAAAAGGAAAAAGGAAAACGGTCACTACACCCATGATGTAATAAGGGTCCAGTAAACGCCACCCATAGTCGGTGATCAGCAGCACACGTGTGAACTTCGGTGCTGGACCCCAAAGCCCCATCGCTGCTGATCTGGTGGAGTGGCCTCTGTTTGCAGGCGAACCTGGGAAAGCCTCAGCACTGTGGGTGAGAGGACCCCTGGCAAAGGACAACATAAGGATGTTTGATCACCGGCACAGGCCAGAGAGCCTCTGAACACCTGGAGAGAACTTGGGGGTATGAGGCCTGGGCCGCCCACTGACAGCGTGATCAGAGTAAAGCCCGGGGACCCCCGAGGGAAACAGCAAAGACAGCTCAGGCCTGTGCAGAGTCTGAGGGAAGCAGGAGGTCAATCAGTTCAGGGAATATGGGGGGGGCCTCCTTCCCTGCACTGAGGATGTGGCCAGTGGAGAATGAGCTTGAAGAGAAATAGGAAATCCTGCTCAGAGGAGGAACAGGTCCCACAGCGGGTGTGAAGAGTTAAGACCTGAACACTCAGAATCTGCTGTGGCCCAGGTGGAGGACAGTTTCGTAAATGATGGCTGATATATAAGGGAGGCAAAGGTAAGTTCATACCCCTGATCCAAAATGCTGGAGACCAGAAATGTTTCGGATTTGGGGTTTTGTTGTTGTTGTCTGGTTTGGGATTTTGTACTACTTATCAGTTGAACATCCCGAATCTGAAATGCAAAACCCCAAATGCTCCAACGAGCACTTTGAGCTACACATTGGTGCTCAGAAAGATTCAGATGCTGGAGCGTTTTGGACTTTCTGGATTAGGGGGCACTCAACCTGCCTCATATAAAGTAGTGGTCCCGGGCAGCGCCTGTGGCTCAGTGAGTAGGGCGCTGGCCCCATATACCGAGGGTGGTGGGTTCAAACCAGGCCCTGGCCAAACTGCAGTAAGAAAATAGCCGGGCGTTGTGGCGGGCACCTGTAGTCCTAGCTACTCGGGAGGCTGAGGCAAGAGAATCACCTAAGCCCAAGAGCTGGAGGTGGCCGTGAGCTGTGATGCCATGGCACTCTACCGAGGGTGACAAAGTGAGACTCTGTCTCTAAAATAAATAAATAAATAAAGCAGTGGTCCACAGCCTTTTTGGCACCAGGGACCTGTTTCATGGAAGACAACTTTTCCAGGGATGGGGGTGGTGCGGGATGAGGGCAAGGCAGGGCTCTGCAGCCAGCTGCCAACAGGCCAGGGCTGGGGACTGGTTCTGGTCTGTGGCCTGAGGGTTGTAAAGGATGACAGTTAGCTGGTCTGCAGTTCAGCCTGCCACCAGCAGTTAAGGAGTAGAACTTTGATCTTCAAAGTATGGCCTGGAACAGCAGCCTCGGACATCCCGGAAACTTGGCAGAAGTGTCAAGTTCCAGGCTCCTGCCCAGACTTCCTGGGTTAGAATCTGCAGTGTAACAAGATCCCCAGGGGACCCTAGTGCACAGCAAAGCTTTGAATTAGCTTAAGCTGCACAGGAGGTAGAAGGCTCCTGGCCTCCTCTTACACCCATTGCATCCCAGCTACCTCCCTCTGTACTAACAGAAATAAAATGCACTGAAGGAGGCCTGGGCCAAGCTCGACTTGAACTTCAGAAGGATCCAGGCTTGCCAGCATCACACTCATTGCAGAATAGTTTTCTGCCATCGGTTTTGGTTATCTTTTTTAAAGATTTGCTTCTTCTGAATATCATCTAACAAGACATAATGGAAATAAGTCAGCCTCCTGGTCTGGGGCATTAAGAGACGGCTGTAATGTGGTCTAGCAGCTCACTAGACTTTATTTCCTTCTATTTCACGACAACTAGGGCATTAAACGGCCTTAAATCACCGGGCTGTCCCTTGTCTGCTCTGTGGCCACTCCTGTGGCTTTGAAAATGCAATATGAGAAATCGCTCTTTATGGCAGCCTCCATAGCTGCAAGCAGAGCAATTTAGAGAGCAGTTTCTACACGTCCTGCTTCTGTTACAAATTACTCCTCGCACTGACGACCCTTACAAAGTGCGCAGTTTAAGTAATACAAATGGCTTATCAAATTTCCCTGATGTAAACAGACAAAAAAGAGGTTTCCTATCAACAAATCCATAACAAGCAGTGACGAGGCTGCGCTGGGCATCCAGTCACGCCAGCTAATTTGCCACTCCTCTACTGAAGGAGCTTTAAACCCATTTCCTTCGTTTTCAGAGGTAATTTGCTAACTTGCGATGCGCTGTTTTATCCCTTCTTTAGACAGGGACCCTTTGAGAAGACGGTAGGTGGCAGGAGACCGAGAGCCAGAGAGAAGCCCCGCAGACTGAGGGTGGGGCCGGCCTTGTGCCTGTGAGCCCTGGAGGGCGCTGGGACCCCAGGCAAGAGCAGGGCCCCACAGGTGAGGCCGGGGCAGTTTGCTTCTCAGCTGGTGGGCATGTTTATGACAATAGCACATTAATGTTAGAATTTCCGTCGAGATTCACATCCAGTTTTAGAGGCCAGGTCAACATCTGAGACACCTAAGAGAGAAGAGAGCAGGCAGGGCAGAGGGGATGTTCCTGCAGGAAAAGTGCAGAATCTGAAAAGGCAAAATGTGCAAATACCACCCTGGGGTGCTGTGCGTCAGGATGTCAGGCCCTGCACGGGGGCAAAGGCCCCCAAACCTGTGAAAAAGCAGGAGAGATTTTCACCTCTCTTTCATGAAATGACAAACTGTCAACACAGAAAACTTTTCCAAGTGACAAAAGAACAAGAAAACAAATGATCCTGTAAATCTGATTAGCAGAGTTCCAGGGGGTTCTAGAAAACGTTTTACCTGCTCTCAAAGCAACATAACATATTGAAAAGTAATATAAGGAAGTTATCACATTACCATTACTAGAATGAAAACATTTTCTTAGAAATGGATCTTACTTTTAATCCTAAAACAATTCCCACACGATTGATAGCGTTGTTGCACGCATCTCTTCAATTATGGCTAATTTAACAGCTATACCTTGCACATTATACTCGTAAATATTTTCCTTAATTCTTATCTAGAGAAAGATTATGGTAAAACTCCTTTTAAGAAACCCAGACTTTCAGATTCTCAAACTCCCATTTTAATGCCCCCCATTGCTTTACTTGTGGTTTAGTTTCATAATAGCTAGAAGTTTATCACATAGAAATAAATGTAGAAGCCCCCCCAAAACAATTATCCAAGCTTCCCATAATGGATTCAGTATCAATAAAACACATTTGCCCGAGAAATTCCTGAGACCACAGAGAAAAGTTGACCTAATGCTGAACTGAGGACAGAAAAATGTTCTTATCCTCTGTCGACCTCCAAGATGCCCCAAGAGCCCCACTGCCTCTGAAAGCTGTGCTGCTTCATACAGCTGTGAATCTGGTTTTAAGATAAACACCCACACTCGCAGCTCCTGAGGGCTGGAGCCAGGCGTACTGCAGTAGCCCGGACTGTGGAGAGTTAACTCAGCCCACACAGATGAAGTCAGTGAACATGGAGTCGGGCTTCTAAAATGCAGTATTTTCAACAATACACTTTTGAGATTTTCAAGCTCTTCCGCCAACCCCAAATCAAACATATATGTGTGTGCAGCACCTGTGGCTCAAGGAGTAGGGCGCCGGCCCCATATAGCGGGGGTGGGTGGGTTCAAGCCTGGCTCTGGCCAAAAACTACAACCTGCCCCCCCACCCCCCCCAAAAAAACAAATATATGTGTACATCACACTTGAGCTAATCACACAAAATATGCAACCTCCAACTAACACATTGCAACACATAGATACCACAATTCTGGGCCCAAACCATCTGGTCAACCCAGCAGAGGTCAGGTAAGGTCCTGGTGAAAACATGAATAGAAACGAAAGAAAACTACTTTTGAAATCAGAAGAAGCAAAGCATTAAACTTCTACTTCAGTACAGAGATGCCATGGAAAAGTGACATCTCAACTTTACATCATATGCACGCTCCTTTGGGATCTATTCTGACTGCAGGGTAATTGTAAAATGTTGTTGAGCATCAGTTTGTGAGGCTTGATCGTGGGGGTTGCTACCCTCCCATTGGCCCCAGGAGCTCCTTTCTTGCCTCCCTGAGGGCACATCTCACATTTTTTTGCTGTGACCAGATACCATGATGTCTGTGTATGGGGCTATGAGATGAGACCAGGTCACACATGTCTTGTCGTTCCCCTAAGGCCTGGCTACATGGGTTGGGCACCAAGGGCAGTAGAAATCATCTTAAATGATTTCCAGGGAAGCAAGTCCCCGAGTTACCTAATGCTCTGCAGGGCCTCAGTGAAACACACCGGCCAGTGCCCGGGCCACGCTGGCCACCCACAACCGTGGGCTTCCCCTGTAGCACCCTCACCAGGTGCACAGCCATGGTCAGTGGGTTCCACCCAGGACTTTCTGCCAACTCTGCTTGCTACTGCAGTCACGTAATTCAATTAGACATGATAGGAAACAACAAATTGTAAGTACAAAAGGGAAGGACCGTTCTTAGAAAACTAAATGGAATGCTTTACAAAGGCTATAAAGGTAAGTAGCTAAAAAATATGCAAAATAAGGCATGGGTGGGATGGCTGGAAAATCTGAAAAATCTCCAGACACGGCTTTAAGGAAATTTTAGATAGACTCGTAGGTTCTGCATTGTAACAGTTAATCAGCACAACCATATTCAAAACCAAGCATTGGGCCTACATAAAAAGGTGAGAAAAAATAATTAAAAGGAAAAGAAGTCAAAGGTACACATATGTTTTTAAACTAAGAATCAAATACTTAAGGCATGTGATAATCATAAAAAATAGTTCCCACTGTGCTATTTTATCAGCTCATTTCTGGTCCTAACCACACTATGGAAGACTCCTGCTCTGTAAGATTTTAAAATTTAACTGAAAGTCATAAGTAGATATAAGAAACTTCAGGAAAAGGACTAACATTTTTCTCTTTGTTGAGGTTAGTGAAAATGCAAACACATGTATACACTAGAACTTTTGCTAATCATAAAAAAAGGAATTTATTATTGGCTTGGTGCCTGTAGCTCCGTGGTTATGGCACAAGCCACATACACCAAGGCTGGCAGGTTTGAACCCGGCCCGGGCCAGCTAAATAACAATGACAACTGCAAGAAAAAATAGTTGGGCATTGTTGTGGGCACCTGTGGTCTCAGCTACTTGGGAGGCTGAAGCAAGAAAATCGCTTAAGCCCAAGGGTTTGAGGTTGCTGTGAGCTGTGACACTACTGCACTCTACCGAGGGTGATATAGTGAGACTCTCTCAAAAATAAAAAAAAAAAGGGAATTTTCTTTTGTGTGTGTGTTTTGATTAAATCATAGCTGTGTACATTAATGTGATCATGGGGCACCATACACTGGTTTCATAGACCGTTTGACACATTTTCATCAGACTGGTTAAAAAGGCCCTTTGGATCCACCGCAAGTCCCGGAGGCTGCAAATCAAGTGGCTGGGATAACACAGCTCAGAAACACAGGGTGGTTTGGGGTCTTCTGTTAGTATTCATAGGGGTTCTCTCTGCCTCCTCGAGGGTCTCAGCTCCTCTCCTCATGTGTCTCCTAGGCTCTGACACAGCTCTGTCCCCTGGCAGCAGTGGACCAAGGAGCTTACACTCCCATACGCAATGGAGTGGGACAGGCTGTTTCCTCACCCTGGAGCCCTTTCCACTTTCAAATACTTCCATCCCAGCAGATTGTTAAACTCTCTTAAGAACAAGCTCCACGGTAGCTTCTTTGCTGAACTGCTCTGGTGGCCCAGAGTAAATCCTTCCAGGAAACAAACCTACACAGGGTTTGCACATAATCCCATCCTTGTACTTTTTGACACACTCTCTCTCACCCTCCACTGAACTTGCTTTTCTAAAGTAAGTGCCTCACCCAGAAGATGTCAGTCACTGATGCATGGTGAGGCCTAAATCCAGTGCTGACGAGGACCCTCTTCTTGACCAGACCTTAGCCAGGGTTTCCTGGGCCCTCTTGTCAACAGCTGTGTGCAAGGAAAATGCTCTCTCCTCAACTAGGCCTTGACTGTGGCCCTGTCAGTTTACACAGAATGCCCCGCCCTTGATATCTGATCAAAGTCCTCATCCTCCACCTTTGGTGTCTGAGCCCTGGCCTGTCCTCACCAGGAATCCTGTTAGGTTGGTTTAGCAGTGATCCCCCTACCTTGAGGTCTCCTCTTAGTAACTCTCCATCAGCTGACTACCCCCTGCCCCAAGCTGCTTGGTGCCTATAAATCCCTGCTATTCTTGGCTGCTCTGGTTTTACTCAGAGTTGAAACTCATGTCTCTCTCCTATGACGAAAGACTTGACATCAGTTGTGACAGTCCTGGAGAAGGTCTTCCCTGTCCTTGTAACAAGTGTCAGAATGATTTTTTTCTTTAAAAACCATGCATGGTTTTGTTTTTGATTGCAAACTTAAACATAAGATTGTATCATGCTATGTTTTGGAAAAATTTTAATACTACACTGGTGGTTTCAAGAAGATAGAAATTCAAAGAATGATGCAGCTTTTCCAGTGAAAGGTACTCAAAGGTACACTTTCATCGCACACAGCTGTCGTATGCCACACTGTTCTGACAAGGACCACTTGGAAATGTTTCTTGTCTGTTGGTTTTCGACCACACTTCCCCCTTTCAGGCTTAGCATCAGGAGAGGTGGTGCCTGTGCACAGACTAGCTTGCACACCATCCGCGGTGACCTCAGACTTGAGGTGAAGTAATACATTTAGTAGGTAAAAGAGTTTGACGTGCTCCTTTGCACACCACCTCTCCCAGCTGCAGGTGCCATGCTGCGGCAGATGAAGATAGGATCTGGGCAGAGAGCATCTTTGCCAGTCTCAAATGGCCTCAAAGCAGCGGTGGCCTTTACCAGGAGGCAGGGATGTAGAACGGAGACTTGCAAAGTAGGCTCAGAATCCGCTCAGAAAGAAGCTCCCGCCCTAGCAGCTGCCCACGGTGCCCCACTGGCCCCTGCAGTGAGGTCTGTGCACACCTGTGTCCTCAGCCGCCTCGTTCCCAGGCCTTTCTAGCTGCCCACAGGTGGCTGAGTAGCGGGGAGGCGTTCTCGGGCCTCAGGTGCCTGGCATACGTGGCTGACTGAGGCAGACTCAAATTCCACCGGGGCACAGCGGGAGCAGGAAGCACAAGCTGCGAAAGCTCCCGGCCAGAGAGGAATCCGGCCTGGAACGCAGAGCTTCGGCTGCACCCTAGCCCTGCTGGGGACAGCCTGGTCATGCCACCGGGGAAGAACACTGGCCTACGGGACCAGCCCGAAGGGAAGTCACAGAGGGCTGATGGCAGCAGGCTCTCGGCTTGGTCAAAAGCTTGCATTTCATGCCTAAGGACTCGTTATGAACCCTTGTCCACAGTACATTTGATCTTTTAATAAATCCTCAAACCTAGATGCATAAAGGCACAAGGGGTCACAAAGCCTTAAGAAATTCCTACCCCATGGAGTGACAACAGCAAAGCAATCCTGTCTGGCAAATACCCTTCATTCCTCCCCATCAAAAAACAAACAAACAAACAACAAAAAAAAAAACCCAGAAAAACTCTGTTAGTACAGGGCTCATTAAAGTGTGCTTCACACACACACATTCATTACATTAACCAATATTTAGGGTCATTTTGCTGGGTCAATGCATATGGCTTGCAGCTTCAATGAAGGAAGCAAAGTTTACCTTTTTTAAAAAATAATTTTTATCTTCTGGTAGAAGGACAGCAAAATTTACTTTTAAAATCACTTACTGGCTCCAGCTGGTGTGTAATGCAGCCTTGGAGAAACCTCATCATTAAGGCTCTGATCCAGAGAAAAGCCACGCTCCGGCCCCGGCATCCGAGTGACCTTAAACCGAGGCCCAGTGCCCACTCGGAAATAGACTCCAGCCTCTCATGGTAAATGAAAAAGGCTTCAGAAATTCTCCTCTTTGTGGACCTCAGCTTCTTTTATAGAGATACAACTGCACAGATGTGCGCTGTCTCTACTAAGACAGAAACATTGACTCCTCTTCCCAGGAGAGTTGTGATTCTGACATCTCTCAAACAGTCAAGTGTTTGAACAGCCTGGAAGGTGAGGGAAGGCTAGTATGTGTCTTGGAGATTACAGTGAGAGGCTGTGCCCAGCCCTCCCCACCGGCCTGCACTCATGTTGGGGTCAAAAGTGCATATACGGTTCTCTGTCCTGTCACCATCTTGAAAACGGCAAGTGAAGGAAAGCAAAGGAAATAGCTCACCCACAGACACAAAGCAAAGCAAGCCAGTGCCCTCGGAGGACAGGCAAGCCTGTTCGAGAATTGAGAACAACTACTAGACAGAATTCAAAGGTGGACATATAAGGAATTGGAAAAAAAGTAAATTGGAATATTTATAAAAGATGTGATGTAAAGGATCTCTATAGAGAGAACTATGAAAAGTTCTCTGAAAAAAATAGCAAAGGACATTACAGATGGAAGAACATATCATACTCATGGCTTGGAAGAATCAACACTGTTAAATGTCTATAATTCCAGAGCAATCTACATATTTAATGCAATCCCCATTAAAATGTCAATAACATATTTTGAAGATTTGAAAATAGTTTTACATTTGTATGGAATCAGAAAACAACAGAAAGCCAACACAATTCTATAAGAATAAATCTGGAGGCATCACTTTACCAGACTTCAGATTATACTACAAGTCTATAATGATCAAAACAGCATGGTATGTACATAAAAGTAGAAACATACATTTGGAACAGAAGAGACAATCTAGAGATGAAACCAGCCTCATGTTGCCATCTGATTTTTAACAAAGCAAAACATACACTGGGGAAAAGAATCCCTAGTCAATAAATGGTGCTGGGAGAACTGGTTAGCCACATGTAAGAGACTGAAACTGGACCCATACCTCTCACCATTTACAAAAATTAACTCACAGCAGATAAAATATTTAAATCTAAGACATGAAACTATAAAAACCTAGATGATAGCGTGGGAAAAACTCTTAATTGTATTGACCTAGGGAAAAAATTTGTGAAGAAGACTCCACTGGCAATTACAGCAACAACAAAAATAAATGGGACCTGATCAAGATAAAAAGTTTCACAGCTAAGGACACAATCAACAAAGCAAAGAGACAACCTTCAGAATGGGAGAAGGTATCAGTGTGCTCCAAATCTGACAAAGGGCTAATTTCCAGAATCTATAAAGAACTCACACAAGTCAACAAGAAAAGAGCAAACAACCCCATTAAAAACCAGGCAAGAGACATGAATAGAATCTTTTCACATGAGGACAGGCAAATGTCCAATAAACACACGAAAAAATGCTCATTATCCCTAATCATTAGAGAAATGCAAATCAAAAGCACTTTGAGATATCTTCAGTAAGAATGGCCCACATCACAAGGTCTCAAATCAACAGATGCTGGTGTGGGTGCAGAGAGAAGGGAACTCATCCCTGTTGGTGGGTCTGCAAACTAATACAGCTTCTATAGAAAATAGCATAGAGATTCCTCAAAGAAATAAAAGTAGATGTATAATTTGATAGTGAAATCCCATTACTAGGCTTCCACCCAAAAGAAAAAACAAAAGCTTTTAACCAGAAGGACATTTGCACTCAAATGTTTATAGCAGCTCAATCCTCAAATCACAAAGATGTAGAAACAACCTGAGTGCTCTTCAACACGTGAATGGACTAATAAACTGTGGTATGTGTATGCCGTGGAATATTATTCAGCCATAAAAGGATGGAAATTTTGCATCTTTTTAAATAACCTGGACAACTATGGACAACATTCTCATAAGATGGAAAAATAAGCATCATATGTACTCAGTACTAACTTGAAACTAGCAACTACATGCTCACATGAGGAAAAAAAAACTCAATTAAATTCAAGTAGGGGTGTGGGGAAGGGATGGCAGTAAGTTCATACCCAATGGGTACATACATGAGTATAGGGCATGCTTCCTAGATGGAGAAAACAACTATACCTTGGACTTAAATCTTACAAAAACAAAGTATGTAACCTAATGGTATGTACGCTCATGTTAATCTGGAGGAGGAATAAAAAAAAAAGGAAAGATGTTTCTTATTACTGTCCAAAGTTGTCAGAATAAGAAATTATAAAAAGTTTCAAAAAAAGAAAAGAAATTGGAATATAATTCCTGGTTCTAGAATGACTGGTAAAGTTGGGTACATAGAGGGGAGGAGGATATGCCTCTTTTCTATTGCTTGTGGCCTGACACTACATCCCTGGAGGGTGATACCCAAGGAACCACTGTCTGCCTATATAATAGGTCTCTGGAAAGGGAAGCTGACTCCCTTTGGGGGTCCCCATGCTAGAAAACACTGACCTGTCCTATTTTGGCCATCTTAGTCCAAGCTGAGTCTCTTGGTGGCTCATCTCCTGTTTGGCCTTTCCCAGGAAGCTTTACAGAAATATAAAGAAAGCTTTACAGAAATATCCAGAAAGCCCAACAAGGGTGAAGTTACACAATAGAGAGAAGCTGTAGAGAGGAGTAGGTGCTGACCAAAGTGGAAGTACAGACCAAAGGTAGGCTGCCTTTAGTCTGTGCTTCCACCTTCTCCTTCAAGGCGTGGCCTCCACTCAGCAATTCATAAGAGTTCGGGTGAGAACAAGTGCTCCCTGCTGCCACCCTCCAACAAAGGCCATCAGGGCAGAAGGCCAGCTCAAACCTAAGGCTGTGGAATGCTCCAGAAAGGAAAGGCCAGTATTTGCTGAGCTCCTTGAGTCCACCAGTCACCCTTCCTTCCATGGGTCTTTCTGACCTCCCCTCAGAATCACTGCTTCCCAGGACACAGCCAACAACAGGGGAGCTTTGGGAAAAGGTCGGATCATTGAGAAATGACAGGGAGTCTGAGCTAAGTAACTCTGCAGGGATACTTTTCTTTCGTTAAAACTCACATGCCTGGAAAGGCGTGAGAAAAGGGACAGGGTACAAAGTTTAATCTTCCCAGGAGGAGATAGGTCTGGGGTTATAACTTAGTTGAACTGACCAAGCCCCTCTGTACCCATCTGACCACACCTGGTGGTCTACCAAAGTAGCCAGGATGGGCCTGGGAGGTCGCATCGGGACAACCAGTCACACAGAGACATATGTGTTTGTTTCCTAACAAGTGACCACAAACTAGGGGGCCTCAGGAAATAGAAATGTGTTGTTGAGGCCACAAATCCAGCCTCAAGGGGCAGGCAGAGCCCTCTCCCTCTGAAGCTTGTCTGTGATAATCTGTCCCCTGCCTTGCTCTTGGTTTTTGGTGTTGCTGGCAAGCCTTGGTGTCCCCTTGGCTTGTAAACTCATTACTCCATTCTCTACCTGCACTGTCATATAGCGCTCTCCCCACAGGTCTGGGTCAGTGTTTTGTCTTCTTATAAGGACCCCAGTCAGGACCCACCCTTCTCTAGCAGGACTTCATATAAATATCTGATTACAACTGCTACATCCTTGTTTCCAGATAAGGTCACGGTCACAGGTACCAGCACACCTTGGGGGAATACAATCTTTCTGGCAATAGACCCCTGAGCTGGCCATACTGTATCTCCCCTGACCACCTCGAGATTGTCTGAGTTCTTTAATGAACGAAACTGTCCCCTTTGTCACCTTTGTGTAGGTTTTTTCCTCTCTCTCAGGAAAGGGCCCTTCATGGGCCTCATAAAGTCAAAACACTGCTGAAGTTCTGGCAAAGGTGCCCAAACGCTTTTAAAAAATGATGATCTGCTAACTGCAGGGCCTAGGCCTTGTGATGTAAACCCAGACACGTTTGCTAGGTGTTTCTACTGAAATCAACCCCGTAACAATTTTTATGTGTCTTCATAAGATTTAAAAAGGCCCAGCTCTGAGCAGATTACCAGCCCCTGGGTTCTGGGGAGCAGACAGTAATCTCAGTCATGAGAGGATTTATGGCCCAGCTGGGGAAGAGAGAAGAGCCGAGGGGAAACGCGTTCCAGTTGACAATGGCCAAAGCAATTGCTCCTCACTCAAGGAGAACTGAAGGATACGCCAGTAAATTGAAAAAGAAAGGAAAACTCCCTTATTAACTGAACCATGAAAGGTAATTTAATGAAAATATTTCATTTCAGTTAATGAATGATTTATTGAAAATGCAAACAAATTCAGCCCTTTGCTACAATTATCACTAGAATTTCAAAGTAGGGGACTCACTATCTAATTAATCACAGATTCATACTAACCCCCATCCCCCTACAGAAAGGGATTCATCTGTGAAACAGCTGACTGGCCGACCTGTGGTTTTTGATGCTAATTACATATAGACATTATTTGTTTGATATTAAGGTTTTAAGGTTACAAATGATGGTAAACCAAGCATGCATGAGCAAATACTAAAATTATGGTGCTCATAATCAGGAACCAATCTGATCTTAATAATAGTTTTTAAATTCACATTGATTCGCACTTAATGGATTATTGTCCCTACAGATGGCTTATTACACGTGGTGGGAATAATTGCTTTTCCAATATTATGTTTGGTGGGATTAATTAAATAGTGTTTGTTTCCCCTCAAGATAATATAAACAAAACCTTGAAATGAATAATATTCAGATTAGGACATGGAGAAGAAGCCTCCCAATAGGTAACGGGTGTGGGATCACGTCTGAATAATGCATAGCTTCAGGGCGCTCCTAGCCATCATCACTTTCTTCTAAAAATGCTTCCCTCATTTCCTCTCTCACTGAACTAATTTTCATTGCAAGGGTTTCCCAAGCTAATGCCAGGAGGGTTTGGTTTATGTTTTCAATATTCCAAGATGATAACACATAACTACAGAGAATTACAAAAATTTATTACCATAAAATTGGGAGGTGGCTACAGTGTGATTGAGAGGTGCTTCATGTTCCCGAGGAACATGTTGGTTAATTACAAAAACTTGATGAGAAAACATCACATCACACGGTCCCTTCCTCAGTGTGACTTGCATAGCTCCCGGGCCTCCTCTATCCCTTCCATGGTCACTGTCTATCTCTCCTCTCTTCGCTATGCCCTCCATGACACCCACGTGACAATGGTGTGTCCCCACTGCTCTTATCATAAAAGGCAGCCTCTGGAATTAGGGCTCATTATTCTATTACCTCTTGACTCCCTATCATCTAGCCAGTATAGCAGATCCCTCCAAACGCCACCTGCTTACCAGCTACAGACCTGCACCTCGTCTCCCGCTGGTCAAAATGTTCAAAATCAAATTCATGACCACCTTCCTCCTTTTATCTGTGGTGAACTTGTTCCACCTGGTCCATCCTGGCCTCCTGCCTGCCTTTCTTCCACAACTAGCCCATGGGCAAACCCCTCTCACTTCCCTCCCTCTGGCTGATGCTTTGTGAATTGGAAATTGCCGCTCCACCTTCTTTGCCAGCTCTCCAGTCTCCATGGCCATCCCCACACAAGGCCACAGCAAGTGGCCCAGAACACCTGGGCAAGTGACCCAGTCTCTTTCTGTGTAGAATTTGAGTGACCCCACCTGCAGACCCCAACAAGGCCTGGCTCACATTTTACAGGGCTGATGGAGCCCCAGGGGTTGTATTTCCAAATTGCCCCCTCCTTCTGCTGTACTATGAGATTCAGCCTCTCCAGAATCCATCCTACTGTCCAGAACACTCCTTCCCTTCAGCTTATTCCTGTCACATAAAGGGTCGCCCTGTATTCTTGCCATCTTACCATGGTCCTGGAGTTGTCTGCGCACCCCACTAGGTGGGGTATGTAGACAGTTGGCATAGGAGCAGGCAAAGAAGAACATATGCTCCGAGGCAGATGCTTTCCAGCTGCGCTGGACCTGGAACTAAGCAAGTGAGCAAGAACTGGGGACTGTCCAGTTAAACTGAGTTTCATTTGTGATGGAGAAATCAAATACTTTAATGACATAGACATGTTGAAGAAATTTGCCATAACTAAACCAGCTCTCTAGGATATTCTCAGACCCATCCTCCATAACAACCAGTGCAATGCTCTACCTCCAAAGTAAATTCACCAAGAAATTGTTGAACAAAAGCCAGGTTCCACAGTGGTGAAAGGATTAAAAATGTACACTGGACATCCAAAAATTATGACACCCAAAACACAACTAGGCTTATCAATTATTTCAATTAATGTGAATGGTTTAAATTGTCCTCTAAAGAGGCACAGGCTGGCTAACAGGATATATAAACTTAGACCGGATATCTGTTGTATATAAGAATCTTGCCTTACCTTAAAGCATAAAAATAGTCTTAGGGTGAAGGGATGAAGTTGTCTAATACAGACAAATGGAAACCAGAAAAAAGCAGAGACTGCAATTTTAGCAAGTAAATTGGCTTTAAACCAAAAAAAATAAAGAAAGATAAGGAAGGTCATTACATATTTGTCAAGGGAAAAACCCAACATGAAGAGATTTTGATAATTAACATTTATGCACCCTACCAGAATCGTCCTCAATTCATAAAGCAGACCCTAATGGATATGAACAACTTGATATCTTTTTGCATTATAATAGTTGGAGATTTTAACACCCTTTTGACAGTTTTGGATAGATCCTCCAAGAAGAAACTAAACAAAGAAATATTAGACTTAAACCTGACCCTGGAACAAATGGACTTTACAGATCTCTACAGAACATTTTGCCTTAATAAAACTGAATATACATTGTTCTTATCAGCCCATGAGTCATCCTCCAAAATAGATCATATCCTAGGACACAAGTCTAACCTCAGCAAATTTAAAAGTATAGAAATTATTCCTTGTATCTTCTCAGACCACTATGGAATAAAAGTTGAACTCAATAGCAGCAGGAATCTTCATACTCAAACAAAGTCATGGAAACTAAATAATCTTAGGCTGAATGACAGCTGTGTCAAAGACGAGATTAAGAAAGAAATCACCAAATTTTTGGAACAAAATGATAATGAAGACGCAAATTATCAAAACCTATTGGATACTGCAAAGGCAGTCATAAGAGGGAAATTTATAGCATTAGAAGCCTTCATTAAGGAAACAGAAAGTGAGGAAGCCAACAACTTGATGGATCATCTCAAGCAGCTGGAAAAGGAAGAATATTCCAACCCAAACCCAGCAGAAAAAAAGAAATAAACAAAATTAGGGCAGAATTAAATGAAATTGAAAACAAAAGAATCATTCAGAAGATCAAGGAAACAAAAAGTTGGTTTTTGAAAAGATTAACAAAATTGATAAACCTTTGGCCAACCTAACCAGAAACAGAAAAGTAAAATCTCTAATATTGTCTATCAGAAACAATAAAGGAGAAATAACAACAGACACTTCAGTAATTCAAAAAATCCTCAATGATTACTACAAAAATCTCTATTCCCAGAAATATCAAAATCTGAAGGAAATGGACCAATACCTGGAAGCATGCAACCTTCCTAGACTCAACCAGAAAGAATTAGAAATCTTGAATAGACCCTATATCAATCATTGAAATAGCATCAACAATATGAAATCTCCCAAAAAAGAAAATTCTGAGACCAGATGGCTTCACATCTGAATTCTATCAAACCTTTCAAGAGGAACTAGTACCTATAGTTATAAAACCTTTTCCAAAGGATAGAAAAAGAAGGAATACTTCCCAACACATTCTATGAAGCAAATATCACCCTGATACCCAAACCAGGAAAGGATCTAACAATGAAAGAAAATTATAGACCAATATCATTAGTGTATATCTATGCAAAAATATTCAATAAGATCTTAGCAAACAGAATTCAACAACACATCAAAAAAATTATACACCATAATCAAGTTGATTTTATTCCAGGGTTACAGGGTTAGGTCAACAAACACAAATCAATAAATATAATACATCACATCAATAAAACAAAAAACAAAGACCATATGATTCTCTCAATTAACACAGAAAAAGCCTTTGAAAATATCCAGCATCCTTTCATGATCAGAACACTTAAGAAAATAGTCATAGAAGGGACATTTCTTAAACTGATAGAGCCCATCTAAGGCAACCCACAGCCAATATAATGTTGAATGGTGTAAAATTGAAAACATTTCCCTTCAGATCAAGAACAAGGCAAGGATGCCCACTGTCTCCACTGCTATTCAACATAGTAATGGAAGTCTTTGCCATCGCAATCAGGTAAGAGAAGGTGATCAAGGGTATCCAAATAGGGTCAGAGGAGATAAAACTCTCACTCTTTGTTGATGATAAGATCCTATACCTGGAAAATCCCAGGGACTCAATTTCAAAACTCTTAGAAGTTATCAAGGAATACAGCAGCATCTCAGGATACAAAATCAATACTTACAAATCGGTAGCTCTTATATACGCCAACTATAGTCAAGCTGAAAAACAATCAAGGACTCTATTCCTTTTACAATAGTGCCAAAGAAGATGAAATATCGGGAATTCACTTAACAAAGGATGTGAAAGATCTCTATAAGGAGAACTATGAAACTCTGAGAAAAGAAATAGCTGAAGATGTTAACAAATGGAAAAAAATACAATGCTCATGGTTGGGAAGAATCAACATTGTTAAAATGTCCATTACTACCCAAGCAATCTACAGATTTAATGTAATCCCTACTAAAGCACCATTGTCATACTTTAAAGAACTTGAAAAAAAAATACTTTGTTTTATATGGAATCAGAAAAACCTCAAATAGCAAATATATTACTCAGAAATAAGAACAAATGAGGAGGTATCACATTACCTGACTTCAGGCTATACTATATATCTACAGTGATGAAAACATGGTACTGGCACAAAAACAGAGTGGTAGATTTATGGAACAGAATAGAGAGCCAAGAGATGAATATAGATACTTATCGTCCTTTAATCTTTGACAAGCCTATCAAAAATATTCAGTAGGGGAATGATTCCCTATTTAACAAATGGTGCTGAGTGACCTGGCTGGCGACCTGTAGAAGACTGAAACTGGACCCACACCTTTCATCATTAACAAAAATTGATTCTCACTGGATAAAAGATTTAAACTTAAGACATGAAACTATAAAAATACCTGAAGAAAGTACAGGGAAAACTCTTGACGAAATCAGCCTGGGCGAATATTTTATGAGGAGGACCCCCTGGGCAATTGAAGCAGCATCAAAAATACACTACTGGGACCTGATCAAAGTAAAAAGCTTCTGCACAGCCAAGAACACAGTAAGTAAAGCAAGCAGACAACCCTCAGGATGGGAGAAGATATTTGCAGGTTATGTCTCCGACAAAGGTTTAATAACCAGAATCCACAGAGAACTCAAACGTATTAACAAGAAAAGAACAAGTGATCCCATCTCAGAGTGGGCAAAGGTCTTGAAGAGAAACTTCTCTGAAGAAGACAGGCGCACGTCCTACAGACATATGTAAAAATGCTCATCATCCTTAATCATCAGAGAAATGGAAATCAAAACTACTTTGAGATATCATCTAACTCCAGTAAGATTAGCCCATATCATAAACTCCCAAGACCAGAGATGTTAGCGTGGATGTGGAGAAAAGGGAACACTTCTACACTACTGGTGGGAATGCAAACTAATACGTTCCTTTTGGAAAGATGTTTGGAGAACACTTAGAGATCTAAAAATAGACCTGCCATTCGATCCCATAATTCCTCTACTAGGTATAAACCCAGAAGACCAAAAAATCACATTATAATGAAGATATTTGTACTGGAATGTTTATTGCAGCCCAATTCACAATTGCTAAGTCATGGAAAAAGCCCAAGTGCCCATCGATCCACGAATGGATTAATAAATTGTGGTATATGTACACCATGAAATATTATGCAGCCTTAAAGAAAGATGGAGATTTTACCTCTTCATGTTTACATGGATGGAGCTGGAACGTATTCTTCTTAGTAAAGTATCTCAAAAGCGGAAGAAAAAGTATCCAATGTACTCAGCCCTACTATGAAACTAATTTATGGCTTTCATATGAAAGCTATAACCCAGTTATAACCTAAGAATAGGGGGAAGGGGGGAGGAAGGGGAGGGGCAGAGGGAGGGTGATTGGTGGGACCACACCTATGGTGCATCTTACAAGAGTACATGTGAAACTTGGTAAATGTAAAATATAAATGTCTTAACTAAGAAATAACTAAGAAAATGCCAGGAAGGCTTTGTTAACCAGTGTGATGAAAATGTGTCAAACAGTCTATAAAACCAGTGTATGGTGCCCCATGATTGCATTAATGTACACAGCTACGATTTAATAATAAATAAATTTTTAAAAAATAAAGATTTAAGTCAGTAGACACAGAAAAAAAAAAAAAAGAATCGGGGACTCTTCATCTGGCGTTGATGGAGTCTCCAGGGCATCCTTTGAGGCTTCCTGACCTCCGTTCCAAACGGCAGGCTTCTGGCTGGCTTGCTCTGACAGCCGCGGAGAAAGAGAAGCAAACTCGACTGCTGAATCAGCTTCTGCTTTGCTGCTCAGACCGCAGCCAATCTGGACTAGAACATTGGCACCACCTGGCCCAGGACGGGCCTGCACACTGAGACACTTTCTGGGGATTGGGCAGATGTAGCCCCCACTGCCCGGGGAGGGCACTGGCTTCAGGCACCATCCCCCCCACCCCTTCTGCCTTCGCTTGTGAATAACCAGGATGTTTCGCTTGCATTCCCCAGCCTATGAGCTATGCACGGCATACTGAAGAAGGGAGCATGTGATAGGATGTGCTCTCATCAAGGGTCTTTGGGAAAGTAATTGGCTGGCCTGCTGCTTCTGTGAAAAAAATCTAATGCCCTCGCGCCACACGCTCAAGGGTGGAGGTAATGTGGCCACAGCACAGAGTCAGGATGTGTTGAGTGAGAAGGGGCCTCAGAAGTCAGAAAGCAAAGAGAATATCTGCTTATTTCATAGGTGGTGGAAGGAAATCCCAGCGAGGTTAAGAAAACTTCCCACAAACCACACAGCATGGTATGAGAAGGCAGAGCCTGTTTCACCAAACAGGCCTCTTCTGTATTTACTTTTATGTACGAGTACAATTACCAGGATTCAAGAGTAGAGGTTAAAATATTTACCACAAACTTGAATTTAGATTTTTCATCTTGTCAACACCTTCCTTACACTTACAATATTTTCTTAAGAACAAAAAGGAACTTAATACATCACCGCTCTCCAGCTGGGGAGGCTGCGATCCCAAAGCTGAGCTGGCACAGAGCTGCAGGCTGCGTTTATTCAAAGGGCTCCTCGCTCTGGCCCCAGATCTTTCCAATCACAGCTCTACACGTGGCACACTTATTAGAGAATAGGACACCGAACATAAAATACAAACAACATTTGGTGTTGTCTCTTGGGAAAAAGACTGTTCAACTTATAAATAAAAACTGTTCTAGCCCAGGACAAGTACACCTGACAAAGGCCTTAAAACAGGTGGAAAGACCACCCAAAGGAGGATGAGGACGGAAGGCAGGTGGCCAGATGGGCTGGGCTCAGTGCCCCGCACCTGTCCCAGAGGGTAGCCTGGGTAAGCACACACAGCATCTCCCCATCTGCACGTAGCTCCCATTATCCCTGCGGCTTCTCCTGGGAAGGGTCACATGCTGGAGGTAGCCAGATGGAGAGGATGGTGCTAAGGGGATGCTGGAGGCACAGCTAGGGGGACGGGACTCTGGCAGAGGGCAGATCTTATCTGTCCCCCCTGGGATTTTAACAACAAAGAACCTTTTCTTTTGTGCTGTTTTTTTTTTGTCTACCCAGTCATCCCACAAACGTGCACTGAGTTTCACCAACATGCTAAGCCCTGTGTCCTATCTAAGGGTGATGTGGTCCCAGGCTCTGTTGCCTGGGTCCAGAGGGGCTGATCTTTTGGCTCACTGGGAAAGCAGGCTGAAGAGGACAACTAGCCCACATGGGGTGAAGTCAAGGATACGCTTCAGTCAAGGACACACATCCGCCTGGATGGCAGAGCCATCCCTGTGCTCATCACTGAGAAAGGACTGTGAACCCATGTGGGCTGGGTGCACTGGGAGAGGAAAGCAAAAGACATGTGAAAACTGGTCATGACGCTGCAGGGTCCGGACAGCAATAGCAGCGTCCCTTCATGGGCCCCAGCCACACAGCTGCACTCAGGCCTGAGTGTTCTCTGTGTGGAGGCAGGCCTCTGTCTGCTCTCACCGGTATTAGCATCTCCTGTGAGATAACAGATCAGCTGCCGTAACCCAGCCTCTGTGGCCACTTTCGCTGATCCTGTGCATCTCTGGAGTAGACAGAGCAGCTGAAGGACATTTCCTGTCTCTGAAGCTTCATGACCCCAGGCCCCCACCAGGCCTCTTCTCGGGACTCCTGGGTACCCCACAAAAGCTCTCCCCAGCATTCTCGCCACTTGGCTTCCCTCCGTCTTGCTGCGTTTGGGGCCAGCGGGTTTGACGGGCAGCTGCCTGGGCCTTTACTTTTTGTGTCAGAGCCTTTCACATGATAAATTGAACCTGTCAGGTTGGGGCTTCCCATCCCTGTTTTTAATATCCCTACCAACTCGGAGGTGGCAAACTGGTGACCAGGAGACACGACATGAAATTTGTCTGCCAATATCAACTCTCGGCGGGTCGAATGTTACTTCACATCATCAGCAGGTTTTTCTTGGGAAGCACAGAACACAAAGCCCATCACTGCAGGCAAGCTGTGCGAATGACTTTATTTCTTCTTAAATAAACGTGATCGATAAGCACACCCAATGAGCAGGCATGCTGCGCCTTTAATCAATAACAGGAGCACAAGATCACACGGAGATGTATGATCGAGGCATCTGAGGACATGTCACACCTGCAATTTGTCAGTTACCAATTTCCTTTCCTTCTCAGCCTGAGTCCCACTGCCCCAAGGCCCCTGTTCCCTGCTCTCTTGGGCACGTCACCTTGAAGCTCCTGTGGTGAACACTGGTGGCCCGTCTCTCTTGTGAAGGTCTGGTGGCCTTGTTTCATACCACTGTGTTCCCTAAAGCAAGAGCTTTGTGGCAGAGGTGGCCAGAGGACCAGCAGGACTCTGAGGTACTGACATTGAGGCTGGTACAATGGGTTAAACAGATCTCACAGGGTCTGAAAGGGTATTTGCAGGCATGGAGGCTCCAGCAAACATTTTATAGATTTACAAAGAAAAAAAAACAAAAAAACGCAGAGACCTGGAGGGGTCGTACTGGAAATGCACACGGTGAAAGTGCCCAGAGTCAGTGGTCATTAGAGACGCTGACAGAGGCTAACGGTGACTCCACTCAGGCAACTCGATGAAATATATCCAGAGGCGCTTTGGACACGCAGATTTTCCAAGGACCCACTGCTTCTTGCGTCCTTGTCAAGCTGCAGAGATTTGCTCCAGAGTAGAGCCTGGCACGGAGCCTGGCTGAGCCCTGCA
This sequence comes from Nycticebus coucang, assembly GCF_027406575.1. NCBI lineage: Eukaryota > Metazoa > Chordata > Mammalia > Primates > Lorisidae > Nycticebus > Nycticebus coucang. The sequence goes on along the minus strand of NC_069782.1, from coordinate 155,461,836 downwards.
TTGCCAGCACTCTGGGAAGAAAGGAGGGAGCCGGGAGAGCCCATTTCCTCACCAGGACATTCTGCTGCAAACAAACCCTTGTTTAATAGGCTATTTGTGGCTGCATCTCACTCACTGTGGCTTGTCACCAGAACCACTGTCTGTCCCTCAGTGTGCGATGTATCGACCGAAGCTTGTCACCAGAACCACTGTCTGTCCCTCAGTGTGCGATGTATCGGCCGAGGCTTACCACAATGGTAGAGCAGAGAGGTCCAGCTCTGGCTCCATACTGAGGAGGAGGATTCAGGAAAACACCAGGGATTTGGGCTCAATAGCCATGCCCCTGCCTGACCTTGAGCAAGCCCCCTCCCCGCTCAGGACAGACGACTGACGCCACAGGGGTGACAAGTCATCCTCTGGCACCTGCTGATGCCCAGGGTCGTGTTGCAAAACCCTAGCACTGGCCGTGACCAACAGAACTGGGCCTCTGACCCACAGGGGCGTTCAGGGTCCTGCCCTAGGACTTCAGGAACTCCGAGGAAGGGACTGGCAGGAGTGGGGGCAGGAGTGGCAGGGCCCATGGCGGTGAAAGCCCAGCGGCCTTATGTTGCACCTGCCTCAGGGAGGAAGGGCATGTCAGCGGGCAGGAAGGAAGTTGGCACAGGCTACACGGCAAGGGGGAGACTGGGTGTGCAGGTCCTTGATTCTGACAGTCCCTGATGGCCAGGTACCCCACTGCCTTACAATAAATGTTCCCGTTAGTAAATGCACCTATGCTTAAGTGGCTCCAACCTGTGGGCTGCCCTCCCCCAGTGAAAGTCTTGACTGAACCAAAAAGTTTAGACAAGAGAACATGCCATGTGTTACCAATCCTAACCTAAGCAAGGCACACAGGCTCTGGACATGGTCACAGCGGACACAGTCGGGGTGCAGAGTCCCAGTTACAGTGCACATCCCTGAGGCCCCCGCAATCCTGGAACCCTGCCTCCCAGTCTCTCCTAAACGAACAAGCAGTTACCACAGGGTCCAGTGCTGCTCTCCTGGGCATTTATCCCAGGAAGAAAAGAAGTTATGTTCACACACACAAAAAGCTGTAGTTCACAGCAACATTATTCATAATAGCCCCAAACTAGAAACAACTCAAGTGTCCTTTGGGTTAAACAAAAATATGCTACTCCAAACGATGGAATATTACTCAGCAAATCACTGCTACAGATAACAACCTGGCTGGGTTCCAAAGGAATAATGCTGAGTGGGAAAAAAGCCAGTCGCAAAAGGTTACCTAATGTACGATCCCATCTGCATAATTCTTACAATGAAAAGATGACAGAGCTGGAGAGGACTTAGTGACTACAGGAGCCAGGCAGGGCAGGTGTAATGCTATGATCCAGTATAGCTACACCAGCTGTTTCCACCAGGGGGAGCCGAGGGAAGGGTCTGCAGGACCCCTCTGTATTATTTCTCATAATTTTTCTTATGAAAACCTATAATTATATAAACATACAAAGGTCAAAAAATGAAATAAAAATCAGCTTTCCACTCGAAATTACTATAACCTTCATAGTGAATTTCATAGAAAGTGGGGTTTAATAGTACTACATCAATAAACACAATATAAAAACACTGGAAATGAGAAAAAGTAAATATAATCTAAGACATCATCAAGCCCTTAAAGAACCCTAATTTTTTTTTTTTTTTACGTATGATCTAAAGTATTCATTTCAGAAAAAGCAAGGCATACAAGAAAAAAAGGTGTGGCCACAAAACAAGACTCCTTCCCCCACAAAGGTCAAAAGACCCATCAAGAGTGTTCAAGGACAAAATAACAAAATGGGAATTCCAGAACAGAAACTGAGGACGCAACAAATGGGTTTGCCGGCAATCTACATGACAGATAAAAGAAATATTAAACTAGAAAATATATCTGAAAAAGATAACTAGATTAAAATACAGAGAGAAAAGTAATAAAAAATAATAGTTAAAAAAGGGCTTAAGAAATGTACGCGATGTAGTGAAAAGGTCTAACTAATACATAATTAAGTTCCAGAAGAAGAAGAGAAAAGACATGAGGTAGAAGCAATAATAATAGATAGGGGCTGAGAATGTTCCCAAATGTTATAAACTCTAAGCAGTACAGAAACCAATCAACCAAACAAAAAAACATACATCGAGACATACAAATATTACACTGAGATGCCATTTCTCACCTGATTGGCAGAAATTCAAAAGTTTGGAAAGGTTGGGGGAATAAGCATGCTCATCTTTTTTTCTGGAGAGAACAGACAACTGAAGAACCAACCCTATCAAGTTGAACTGGGTATTACTTCCCAAAATTTTAATATGCATTTGCCTTCCACGTCTATCTAGTCAACCCATTGCAAAGAATCTACCACAAAGATATACTGGCAAGACCATGAAAAGATGAGTGCCTAAGGCTATGAACTGAAGAACCATCTGTAATAACAAAAGACTAAAAGGAATTGCATGTCCCTGATTAGAGGACTGGCTGTGTGGAACCTAGTAAACACACGGACTGGGGTATGAGGCGGTGGTGGAAGTGACGAGAAACAGAGCTACGTAATGCTACACGCTAGTCTCCAGAATGCAAAACTAGATGGAAAAAAGAAGGATGGAAAGAAGTATTCACAAAACAGTACCATCAGATAACAGTAAGAATAGTAGGAATACGGGCGGTGCCTGTGGCTCAGTCGGTAAGGCGCCGGCCCCATATACCGAGGGTGGCGGGTTCAAACCTGGCCCCAGATGAACTGCAACCAAAAAATAGCTGGGCATTGTGGCGGGCGCCTGTAGTCCCAGCTACTCGGGAGGCTGAGGCAGGAGAATCGCCTAAGCCCAGGAGTTGGAGGTTGCTGTGAGCTGTGTGACGCCGTGGCACTCTACCGAGGGCCATAAAGTGAGACTCTGTCTCTAAAAAAACAAACAAACAAACAAAAAAAAGAATAGTAGGAATACAATTATGTGTATTTACTGATTTTAAAAATGGAGCAACAACATACAGATGAAAAACATACTAATAAAAACGGTTTTCTGTAGGGAAAAGGAAGGGCAGAAATTAAAGTACGATGAAAAGATTTTAATACATTTGTGTACATAATTACATTAAAAAGGTGGAATCACTACAAATGAAATCAAATTATCCTAAATAGCAAACTGATCACTTTAGCCACACATGAGGAATCATCTCAAGTACTTAAAAACGCAATGCCTTGACTGTGTGTATCTCGCAGTAATCCTGAAGAGAAAACAAACTTTTCAAGAAACAATTGGTATTATTATTCAAAAGCTATTTTACATAGCTGTGCATGTGTCTACGCATGTAAGAAATATAACGTATGCTCTATGCTATGTGTTCTAGATATGTGGCATGTATTACAATTATATATCATATATGTGGACAAAGCAACTGATAATCATGCTGATGTCATTAAGAAACCATTTTTCTGTGTAAGAAACAAATGACAAATATAAAGTCAAAGAAGATAAGTAAAATCTCTAAAATCCTAAATTGAAGATGGAAATTCCAAAATGTATTTCCTCACCTTGCCCAATAACGGTCTTGGAAACAAAGATGAACACAGGTGCAGTCAGCACCCTCCTGGTTTAGATCATGACATCTAAATGCCTATTACTTCCTTGGCGTATTCCAGGTGTCGGGCAGGAAACGTACAACATCAGCCTGAGACATTTTGTCCTATCAAAAACCCAAAGCCATTTAAAAAGACTACTTGAGCTGTGTGGTAAGAACTCAGGAAGCCACCTGAAAAGATTCCAAGATCTTACGTTGTTCCCAAGATGGAACAAATTGAGCAGCAAAAGGAATACTGACCACAGCATGATAATTCATAAAAATATTATAGGAAAAAAAAAAACAAAAAAACCACTGGTCATCCTTGGAGGGTGCTAGGGAATCAAGTCACTAGTTGAAAAACAGAAAATTAGAAGAGGCAAGCATTTATTCCCCCTTTCCTTAAGAAGTGCTCTTCAGGATACCAAATATTTTTAAGGAAGAATCTTCTACTCTGTGAAAGAATTCCAGCTAATAATGCAGACAGAATAACATAAGTAGAATAATACATTTTTGGAACTCCAAAGGCAATAACGGGTCTAGTTAATGATCATCCCTGGCTGTTATAACAATTAGGTAGAAAAGCTGCCCTATACACCCATCTACCTGTACTGCATGAACACCACCTACCTACCATTCTTGCCAAACAACAAAGAAACAAAAAGCTCAGTCTCATTGAGTATGTAAATCTATTAGTTAATAGATTTACAGTCAATGCCACAAGAAGAAGAATGTGTTAAATAATGCCATGGGGATCCCATCTGCAAAATCCAGAATGCGGAAATCCTACAGAGCAAACATTGTGACACAAATTGTAAGGTAAAGAACTACAGAGTGAGCCTAAACATTATGAGAAGCTTAGTAGATAAAACAACAGGCAATGTTTGTACTTTGTTTAGATACTGAATTAGGCAAACCTTAGAAAAAATATATAAAACAATGTTTTCTCAAGGGTAATAATGTGTTGCAGTCATGTTAAAAAATTCTTATTTTTAAGAATTACTGAAATTTTTACGAATGACATAATTCTGAGACTTGTTTCAAAATAATAATGAGAAAGATAATGCTAGGGTGATAAATCTAAAAATCTTAGCCATGGTTGACAGTAGTTCAAGTTGAATGAGGGTTGTGGCAAGGAGTCATTAAACTATTTTCATTTTGTGCATGTTTATACATGCTTCCATAATAAAAAGTTAAAAACATAAACAACAATAAAAAAAACCCCACTAGGATTAAAGCCCCACTGGAGAAAACCACCCATTGCCTTAACAGAATAATGAAAGCTGAAAGACAGTGGAATAATGATCTTTAAGTTGCTGAAAGAAATGAAGTGCCAACCTCAAATTCTGAATCGAAAATATCCTTCAAAAATGCAGTCAAACCAAAGAGGTTTTCAGACAAGCAACAAAGAGAGAGTTCAAAACCAGCAGACTCGGGTGTTCCTCAAGCAGAAAAACACGACCACAGATGGAAAGTAAGGGGTACATTATCGAACATCCATGGAGAGGAAAGAAGGTGGAGGCCTAAACTGGGAGTGATCTTGGGGACTGCAGGAAAGGGGGGATGTCAGAAGGCACAGAGGGACTGGGTCCAGTGGGAAATCTGACGGGAGAAAGGCATGCTGGGACGCCAGCACCAGCCAGGTGCCATGGCTTGAAAGTGGAGAGCCTGGTTATATCAGATGAGCTGGGTGACCCACCTGTGTAGAAAGTTTCCTCACACCCAGGTGGAAAAGCCTCTTTCTCACAAGCCTGTTGGTGGGGCTCTAAAGCTTCTTAAGAGCACCCTCAAATCCCCCAAGTCCCATCACCTCCCCAGCAGTAGCACCCAGAGGACCTCCAAGTGCCCACTCCCTGGGTGGGCTTCCTGTGTGGTGTGGGGTCCCTTTTCCACCTGTACCCTGAGGGGGAGGAAGCTGGGAAACAGCGACCCCTCTGCCAAACCCTGGCAAGGGAAAAGGCAGGGAGAGCCTGGAAAGTTCCACATGAGACTGCCAGCAAGAATCATTTGCCGAGGGTGACCCATTTTCTTCCCATCTCTTACTATTTTCCATAATATACATGATTTCCTTTGCGGAACAAAGAAACATAATACACTGAGGATGACATTTAGCACCAAAGGATGTGTTTGTTTTACCCTGAGCTTTAATGCAAATCGAGTCAGAATTTGGAAATAACCTTTCTTATGGACAACACAAAATGATTTTGGTAGAATAGGTTAGACTATTAAAGAAAAAGCAGAAAAAGAATTTAAGAGGGAGCCGGCTGCTAAATTTCAAACATAGCATAAAGCCGTAATAATTAAAACAATGTGGTGTGACCCAAGAAGGAAAGGTTGTATCATTGAAGGAACAGATTGCCCAGAAATTACCTCTCATAGTATGTAAAATTTCAAAAAAAAAAAAACAACTTTTAAACTATCATGAAGAATTATTTAATAAATAGTGCTGTAATATAATAACTACTTACAATTTTAAAAATCAATTTATATACAATGAGCACAAAGCATTAAATTCCAGATAAACTAAAAGTTTCATATAAGATAAAATAATAAAATCTTAAATTGAATATCAAATTTGTGGAGGGAAGGCCCCATTGTGTGGAAATCATAAAGAAGGAGAGAGACACATGTTTCACATTTGTAGGTGGAACAACGAAAGAAATTGAAAGGCTCGGCGCCTATAGCTCAGTGAGTGGGGCAAGAGCCACATGCACCAAAGCTGGTGGGTTCCAGCCTGGCCCGGGTCTGCTAAACAGCAATGAGAACTCTAACCAAAAAAAAACAGTCAGGCATCGTTGTAGGCGCCTGTGGTCCCAGCTGCTCAGGAGGCTGGAGCAAGACAATCACTTAAGCTGAGTTTGACGTTGCTGTGAGATGTGACACCACTGCACTCTACCGAGGGTGACATAGTGAGACTCTGTCTCAAAAAAAAAAAAGGAAAAAAGAAAGAAATTAAAAAGAAAAAAAAAAAAAAAACATAACCAAATAACATGGCAAGCAGCGACTTAGAAAAATATTTATGAGCCGGGTGTGGTGGCTCATGCCTATATGGAGGCTGAGGAGGGAAACTGCTTAAGGCAAAGAGTTTGAAACCAGCCTAGACAGCACAGTGACACTCCTCAAAAAAAAATTAGCCAGGCATGGTGACGTGCACCTGCCAGCTACTCCAGAGGCTGAGGCAGGAGGATCCTGTGAGCACAGGAGTTGGAGGCTGCAGTGAGCTATGATGACACCACTGCACTCCAGCCTGGGCGACAGAGGCAGAATCTGTCTCAAAAAAAAGAAAAAAAGAAAAGAAAAGAAAATGAAAAAATATCTGTGGAAATACAAAATAGGCTACAGTAGAGTATAAAAATGTTAATAAAATTCTTTAAAGAAACACTAAAACCCAATAGATAAATGGGCAAAGTATGTGAACACTTTATAAAATAGAAATCACAGTTAGACACAACATGAACGAAAACTGTTTTATCTTGCAAATAACTAAAGAAATGCAAATTTAATCAAAATAAGGCAACTTTTTGCTATTCTATTATAAAACTTTTTCTTTCTTAAAGATACACATGTTACTAAATTCTGGCAAGGGTGCAATAAAATTCTTCTGAAAAGCAATTTTACAATGGGTATTAAGCCCCAGTAATCCCAGTTCTGGGAATGTGTCCTAGAAAATGATCCAAAATATAGAAACCATATGCTCCAAGGCACCTGCTACAATGTTATCTGTAACAGATACAGCTCCAGAGCCACCTAAAGACGGGAAAGTGAGAGGATGTGTCATCGTACTGTGCTACGCCACTGGAGAGACCTCCCTGGCCAAAGAAAAATCTGTAGTAAAATGGAAAAATGCTTGTGATATACTGGTAAGCGAAAAACTTAGTAGACAGATGATATTAAATGTGATTATAAAAAAGTAAAATAACCATGTACACAGATGTGCTGGGAACCAAACTGCAAAGAGCTGCAATCGTGTTAGAATGATGGAGTACGTGTGTTCTCCATCCCTATTTCTCAGGTTAGGTAGGAGATGGTTGTATTCCCTCTATAATCAGTGAATATAATGCATTCAAAGGAAACAGCACTCAGTGCTCCTTCCCCTGTGAGGATGAAGCAGGCAAACGCCTTCTATTCCTGTAACGTCTGTGGTCAGAAAGGAGTCAAAACTGTAAAGTGGGGCTCAGCCCGCGTTGAAGACTTTGCTGTGAACTCCCTGGCTTGCTTGGCTACGCCATGCCCTCCTCCTCTCCCTCTGCCTGCAGCACACAGCAGTTCTTTCCAAGAGTTGGGGCCCAGAAGCACAGCTGGGAGTCAGAAACTATGATTCTAGGTCATTGAGCGGAACCCCAAAGCTGTGCCCCATAAGCAGAATTTCAACTCGCAGCCAGGGTCTCCTTCCAGAGCACAGCAAAGGTGCTACAACTTGACAGTGAACATCCAGAGCTCCTTGTCTTTGCCAAACAGGCCCCTTGGCACGTCCTGTTCACCCACCACACTGGGAGCTCACAGGACACAGAACCCTTGTGTGGACAACATTCTCTGTCAGCTCCACACTTACTTGTTCTTATATGGTAGGAGGAAAGAGGTTGTAAAAATAGTTGGTAAAACCCTTGAGATCCCTGTTGCTCCCTCTCAAGGCTTCCTGCTGTCAATCTCAGAGACAGCCTTCTCTTCTTTGTTTCTTTGGAAAAAAAAAAAAAAATCTGCCACTAAGAAATGACAACTGGATGGCACCAAAACAGAGCCTGGTCTCAGGTTTCAGGCAGATGGCTTAACAAGCTGAGGGACAGAGATACGCAGCCAGGTGAATGCTCTTTGCCTACTGAAGGAAAAAAGGTTCATAAAAAGTGTGGTGTGTGATGGAAAGGTGGAGGTGTGCGGTGGCTTTGCCTAGGTGAGCTCCCCTGAAATTACATCAGCCTTTTAAAATTCACCTTTGAATAGAATGCTGACCACTATTCACTCCTGGACAGATCACCAGCTGGGGGGTTGAAGTTTCAATGCATCTGAGAATAGGTCACTGTAGGGCGGCTGAGGCTGGGGCCTTGCAAAGCACAGCAAGGGGACAATGTGCCTGCGCCTCTCAGGTGAGCAGGAGACCACCTGGCTACAGTGTAGAACCACGGGGCTCCACACAAGTCAGGTAGTCTGCGACTTTAGAAGAAGAAAAGAGTGTAGCAGAGGCCAAAGGCTACACACCAATGCTCTTTATGCCCACAAACTCTGAGCATTCTTTGAACTCACAACAGGAATCACTGAAAGATGAAATGACATATGATTTCACCAGTCCAAAGAGGAGAATGGAACTTGGTCAAGGTGCATCTCAGGATTGTAATCATACATTCAAAATGTGTCCACCGAGCCTGCAAATGGGCAGCAGCGGGTCACACTCACTCTTCCAAAGTGATCTCAAAACCAAGCAGGTTTAGAAAATAACGCATCAACTTAAAATGGGTGAATTTTAGTGGATGTAAATTATACTTCAATCAAGTTGATTGAATGATAAAGGAACTAACCCAAACTTCACTACAACAAGCAATAATTGGTTCCCTAATTTCCTTAGAAGAACAGTAGCTTCTCCTTAGTTTTCCTAAAGAAAGTTTAACCCCCTTCCAACCTCTCCCACCCGGCCAAAATAATAAAAAAAAATGTTTAAAGCCACAAAAATAATAATTACACCTAAAGATCACTTTAGTCTTTGCTATGCAAAATTCTGTAACTGCAAAAGGAATTGTGTCTTTCTTAACTTATTTTTTTGTTTTGGTCAATGTCACAGTTTGATAAGATTGAATAAGTGTAAAAACAACTCAAGTTGATTGGCTAATCAGAGACTCTGACTTGACCGTGTCAGGTAAGAAGACATCTCAACTATTCCAGGGCAGGAGAGTCAAAGGAAGGGGACCATCCCCACTGAAGACTGAATGGGGTTTAACTTATAAGGAAGGAGAAGTCGTGAGCAGTACCCCCCCCATAAACCCTGTACCCAAGCTTCCTAAAGTCTGTCTCACGAAGTACTTCAGTGGCAGAAAGGAAATAGAAAAGCTCACATTCATTATGCACTTATCATGTGTCCCAGGATCATTTTGTTAGTACCTACTAAGTGTCAGGCCCTGCTCTAGACTTTCACATGTTGGGATTAATAAGAAAACCATTTCCGTTTTGGTAGGCAGGAAGATGGACACCAAGACATCCATGTTCTACCCCTCGGAAGTGGTGAGTGTGTCCTGACATGTGGCAGGGAAGATTAGGCCGCAGGAGGCAGTAAGGTTTCCAACCAGACGACCTCCATAGGAGGAGAGCAGCCTGGCTTACCCAGGTGGTCCCAGTGTGATCACAGTGGTCCTAATACATGAAACAGGGAGGGAGGAGAGTCTGTGTCCGAAAGTGTAAGAACGATTTGATTCGTCCTCACTGGTTTTGACGATCTAAGGGCTGTGGGCCAAGGAATGCAGATGGCCTGTAGAAGCTGGAAAAGGCAAGCAAACAGATTCTCCCCAGAGCCACCATAAAAGAATTCAGCCCTAGTGACACCTGGCTTTTGCCCATTTCAGATTTCGGACCTCCAGAACTGTACGGCAATAATTTTCTGATGTTTTAAGCTACTCAGCTTATGGTCCTTTTTATGGCTGCAACAGGAAACCAGCACACTTGCCTTTACCAACTTGGAAGTCACTTGATGGCTCTTTCTGGAAACAACACACCCTGAGTTCATCAGGCAGGGCTCCTGAGATCTGTCTGAGAGCCGCTCTCCAAGGCCTCCTCCTGCTAACTCCCACACCCCTCCGCACAGTCACACTGGGCTACCAGCAGACCCCCTGACATAGGCCTCGCTGTACCCCTGGGCATTTCACAGAATGGTGCCCCTGCTTCTGCCTAGCAAGCCCCACTCCCCACGAAGCCCCAGATCCCAGATAAACTCTGCATGAAGCTTCTCCTGAGCCTCTGGGCAGGGGCCCTTGTGCTGGTGGCCACAACGCATGGCATGTTCTTCCCTTTGGCCTGTGTTTCTCCTTCAACACAGTAGTTTAGTCTTGAAACTCCCCAAACAGAAGGTTTTCCAGAGTGAGAAGTGAGAGGGAAAGAGGCAGAGGCTGACAGCCTGTTCACTTTCAGGCCCCAACCGAGCAGGAAGCTGAGGCATCTCCTGTGATCTCGCCCCAGAAGTGACATGCCACCCTTGACCGTGGGGTGGCTGGCATCCTCCTCATCCCTTCTCCCAGCACTGTTAGCATCTGCTCAGCTGAGACAACACCTGCCCAATGCCACTGGTTTCTCAAAGTCCCCAGGTCAAGGAGGCACCCAGCTCTGGAGACCAGATGAGAATGCGTGATCATGAGATTCACTCAGGGAGTTTTCTGGCAGCCTCTGGCCACCACAGTCTCCCTGGGTCACCTCATCAAGGCCGGCGAATCGCAGGATCATGGGATGAAGAGCAACCCAGTCTCTAACGTGTGGCTAGGGCTCCTCTGGGGACATCACAGACCTGCAGCCCATTCCCATACACAGCATTGATTCCTAGTAAATAATGAAGAACATTCCTTTGAATCTTTTCTGGAATGATACATCCTTTTATATGCTCCCCCAGGAAGGTCAAGAATGGTCCTACTGCAAATAGGCAAATTCTCCCAGCAAAGATCTCTTTGCGTGGGGGCTTGCTGGTGCCACTGCCATGGGCTCACTGTGGAGATTAAAACGGTATCATTTTCTCAACAAGGCATGAAACTACTTGAGACCATTACAGTTTCCTATGCTGTGGCTCAGCGAGCTAATCCCTCATTCTTGCTAACTTTCTATCAATTATGACTTTGGCAGTGCATTTTAGGAAAGCCTCAGCTTTATAAATTTGCTTCTTGGAGGACATTAAACAAATCCACTTTTCAATTTCAAACTAAAACCGTATCATATGGCAAAATCCTGGCGCCCCTACTACAGCCACACTGGGGACATGGAGGCAAAGTCTCTGCCACAAACCAAACAAGGAAGCCCAGGCAGTGATTTAAAACAAATACTCACTAAATGGAAATATATTAAATATGACTTTACTGTAAATTCCAAAGGAGTAGTTTGCTGAACTAAACAGTGCTGGTGATCTGCTAACTCAATGAATAAAAGATGGACCATGGACTGAACTAATCTCCATTTCCCCTGCCCTATTTTACAAATGGGAAAGTTGAAAGTATTCTTGGAGGGAAAAATAAAAAGGAGGAGGAAAAAAAGACAGAAAGACGTCTCCAATTCTAAGCCAACACAGATGTCTCTGCAGGATTAGCCCTCTCAGAAAACTCTGAAGAATGATGCATTTTGCATTTCTACGCGACAGCCCCAACTCACCTGCACGTAATTTGCCTTGGCAGCCATTGATTTCTGAACTATATTCCAGACCCCTCTGATGTCAAAGTGCTCAGCATGTGGCTAAGTGCTTGTAAGAACAATGAACAAATTGCCAACTTTGTCCCAGGAGTTGTCAGGAGTGAATTCCCTTCATTTTGGCCTTCAATTTTCCAAGCGGCTGAAAGGTGTCTGAATGCGAGGTGATGAGAAGGGTGAGTATGATGCTATGTGAAGAGTGTGATATTTTTGTCTAAGTTAAAAAAAAAAAGAAAAAGAAAGATATTCACTCCCTGGCCATTTACTCACAGAACAAAGGCTTGTCTCTTTTTAAAACATAAAAATATATGAAGTGAATGTTTAAAACTGCAGAAGTTTCTTAAAAAAATGTGTTCTCAAAATATGACATTTGACTCAATTTTAAGGTCACTTTTTCTCGGCTCTATTGTATGGAGATATTATGTAAATGCCACTTCTATGGATGAATGAATGAGAAATGATGGAATAAAACAAATACTGCCTTTGCATGCGATAATCCTTTACAAATTGGCAAGTTTTCTCATTCTTGTCACCTGAACTAGGAGAAGGAACAGGACTGTGGCCTCTTAACAACTGCAGTCTCCAAAAACCCCTGGGCCTGAGAGTGCCACGCCACGGCGGCCTTCACTGCCTACTGTGTGTCCACAGCGCATGGTAAAAAAGCAAGGACAAGACCTGCAGAGCACACAAACTTGTTTCTTTGTTTGGATTCCAACTTTATATTTATCCCCCAAATATTTACTTAGCTGGGAGACAGTTAAATTGGCACAGAAATTCTACATCAAAACGATAGAGGTAAAAACGTTATCCAACCAATTTTCTTACAGGATAGGTAACATGCTTGGTTCTTTCCCCAACTCGCCCCTAAAAGAAGGTAAAAAGAAAGTAAAATGTTAGTAAAAAGAAGAAATAAAAAGAAAAATAAATAAATAAATAATTGGAGATTTAAAAAGCAGAGCATGGACCTGGGAGCCAGCTGAGGCTGGTTCCTCTCTGCTCCCTCACCTGCAAAGGAAGGCTCAAACGGTGACCTGCCCTTTGCAGCTGTAGAGAAGATTTTAAAAGATGATGCAAACGGAATGAGTGACCTGGACTAACGCCTCAATAAACACCCCAGGCTTCACGATCTTCATTATCCTTGATAATAAGGAATGAGAAATCCACTGACAAGTTTCACGTGAAGCTGTCGTGAAGCATAGCCAACCCTGTACCCTATGGTGGGAAAGGCACCTGAGTGGATTCCTACTCCACTATGAGAAACAATACACTGGAAAATCATTAATTAAATAGGAGGGACAATAGAATTGGTCAATTCACCAAAATAGTTCTTGGGAACCCAGAATGTTCAGGATACTGAGCCTCTGTTATAGGGCTGCAGCAGCTGCCTTAGCTGGTGAGGCAACAAGCTGGGGTTTCTGCTGGTCGGGGCTTCAAGAGTCAGCGTACACTCATCTTTGCTCCCATCACCTCATCTGGGACTTATCTGAACACAGTGCCCCCTCATCCCAGGGAAGGAAGCTCTCCACTTGATAAACAATGTTAAGCTGGTTCACTGATTTGCTAACAGCAGTGGTTGCATTTGACAAGAAAGAACACATCTTTTTGAAGGGAGACAAAATAAGTTTCTCTCCCTTCCCCTCTCCCTGCCCAGCCAGACCCCTCCCCTGACAGTCTCCCAGGCTATGTGGTGCTTTGCAAGGTGAACAGTTACCCTGGCTCAATATCTTGGAGTTAGGAGAGAATATAAATTTTAAAGTTAAGTCCACTTTCTGCTATGACTTTGCAAATTATGTGACCTGGAACTCCTTCACCCTGTTTAATTCTCACTCAGACTCAGGGAAAGGAATTAGGCAGAGAAGGGAGAACAAAACCTTCTGGTCTGCAGAGTTCTAGTTCTGGTTCCTTGATTATTTTTCATCCAGATCTTAATACAGCTGGGTCTCATTTTCTGAGGATCTGGCTCACCAGCCTTCCATCCCTGAGAGTTCAGAGAAAAGCTGGTTAGCAAATATCAGCAGCTGTGTGACTGCCAAATATCAGCAGGTGTGTGACTGCCAAATATCAGCAGGTGTGTGACTGCCAATCCTTTCCTCCTGGCTAATTTAAACACCTCAGTGGTCCCTGCTTGGAAAGGACCACCCCACAGGAGTGTAGGTCTTTTCCTTCCAAAAGTTAACTACACCGATTCAAGTGCAAAATCACGTACACCCAGCACCAACCAATGAAAATAATAATTTTGCATTACCAGGATTTGAAGGACACTGTGAGGTTCCATTAAATAGCTCCCCTGCTGATGGTGTCACGTGGTATCTACAGCTAAAAATGAAGCTCTGTACATGTATATGGTTGTATGTGTTGCCTGTCGAGTTTATATCAATTAAATCTATTACTATAATTGCATTATGTAATGAAATAATTATATAAAATAAAATTCTACTATGAAAAGAAAATTCACTTTTTAAAATAATTTTTTGAGACAGAATCTCATTCTGTTGCCCAAGGCTAGAGTGCTGTGGTGTCAGCCTCGCTCACAGCAACCTCAGACTCCTAGGCTCAAGCAATCCTCCTGCGTCAGCCTCCCAAGCAGCTGAGACAATAGGCACCTGCCACAATGCCCAGCTAATTTTTCCTGTTTTTAGTAGAGATGGGGTCTTGCCCTTGCTCAGGCTGGCCTCAAACTCCTGAGCTCAGGCAATGCACCAGCATTGGCCTCCCAGAGTGCTGGGATTACAGGTGTGAACCACCTCACCCAGCCCACAGTTCCCTTCTACATGAGAATGAAGTTAAAAGTTTTGAACAGAATAAAGAGATGACTCACTAAAGTGCCAGCAAATCAGATGGGTGTGAGACAAGTGGGAAAATCATAAAACCTGAGGGAGTTCGGACCGTGTTAGGCATTGTCTTCATTCCACTTGGCTTCGAAGGAATCAAAACAGACTCACTGGAGGTGTTTGGTACCAAGAAGACGAGGAGAAACACTCACCACCATCTCAAATCAAAGAGACGAACCAGGAAACACAACTGACAAGTGAATACACCTCATGGAATGGACAGACTTCAAACCAAAACAAAGTGTGCAAGGCACACGCTATGTTTGCAATGATCTATCACCTTATCAAACTTTTTTTATTAGAAACCAATGATATTATGGTTGTATTAGATGAAATGCTTCTCCATTTTATAATGGGGTATTTTTTTTTAAGTCGAAAGACCGTTAGAATGACTGGTGCTCAAAAGATAATTTCTAGACAAATATTATTCTCAGAAAGGGAAACTGAGGCTGGACCAGCTGTGCTGCACACACTGGCAGCAGCTCTGGGGCTTCCTTCATCATGGCTGTCCCAGCCAGCACTAGCATTCCCAGCTGTTTGCAGAGCGATGAGGCACTTTTATTACGGATGTGATCAGTAAGATGCATCTAGTCCATTAGCTTTACCGGCTCTGTGCACACTGGCCTGGTGCTCGCTGGCACCAGGGACATTCTTCTTATGTCTTTGAGGAACTAAGAAGGTGAAGTCAATGAGAGCAAATGGCCCATGATGCTTACCACATGATCTCTCGGATCCCTTCATGTTCCTGCAGCAGAAGACCAGAGACAGCGAAGGCCTCGTGGAGATCACAGTCACTGGCATGACGCAGGAAGAATGTGACTGTGTCTGAGCTGTCCAGGGCCTGATAAAGGACTCTGATCAGAGGTGTACATTGTATGATGCCGAGCAAAATGGACAAAGGATGGAGAACCACCTGCCTGAAGTGTACAACAGCCAGGATCTGAAGCGTCCATGACATCTCAATGTTCCTTGAGTCCCTGGCTTGGGTGTCCTTGGGCACTGAATGCAAGAGCAGAATGGGGGCCCTGGCCTTCCAGAAACTTCTAAGCTGAAATAGCAGAGAGGCACAGCAGGGCAGGAGGCTATGGAAAGACCTGGCAGGGGAAGAGGGCCAGTGAAAGGGCTGGCCACCTACTCCCAAAAGGAACGTCCTTAAGCCGAGTGCAGCAGAGGAGATATAGATGCACATGATGGCCGCGCCCACGCAGCGCGGAGCTTCAGAATCATCATGGGACTCAGACGAGTCACCTCTCGGTGGGCTCTGGTCCCCACCTACACAGCCAGCACCCACCCCGCCCTCTCCTGTGGCCAGCCAGCTGTGACGCAAGTGTGTAGGAGGAAGTTTGACAAGGGCTATTTTGAGAGACTGGAAGGTTTTGATGGCTAATAGGGTTTGTTGAAGCTTAAAAGGCAAGACCCATCGGGAAACGTTCACAGGAGGCTGATTTAGCATGAGTTATTTAAGGCAATATTATCGTTTTAGACCTCTCTGCTGGTGAGGCCTCTCCCAGGCATTATATAATAAGGCTGCATAAGCCACAGGGATATAAACCCAGCCTGGGCACCGCGCGCGTGTGGGCATTAGCAGGGAAATAGTTGCAGGGGCAGTGTTAACACGGGATTCACACAGATTCAGATGTATCATAATCTCCCCTGCTCTCACACCCTTCTTACTAATAACTTGGTTTTATACCTCAGTGAGAAATTAGAAGCCAGCCTGGGTTTTGCCTCAGCCTCTCAACACAAATTTACACACCTGTTGACACCTGTCCTTACCCTGTCTTCTGTCCTGCCACAACAGATCAACTGTCTTTGTCCCTGTCCAGGCCAGGCCCTCCCCTGCTCGCCCTTCCCAGTGGGCCTCACCAGCTGCATGAGCCTCCATGCCGCCATCCCCACCCTAACCCAGCATCTGTCTCTCTCTCCACTGCATCCCTCCCAACAAGTCTGAATCACGAGCAAATCCCTAAAACCCTCCTGGAATCACAGCTGTCTACAGACCTCACTTGTCTGGCCCCTTGCACCACAACGATGGGTTGGGGCGCCCGCTGTCAGGGCATCTGAGTCCTCACAACCTGCACTGTCCATGACCCAGGTGGCTGGCTTCCTCCCCACCACTCCGCTGAGACTGCTCTGGTCTGGTCATGGCAGGGACCCTCCAAGAGGCCAAATCCCCTCTCACTTCTCCACGCCCTCTCCACAGAAGTCAGGCCTGTGTTCTCCCCTGTCGTCAGCTCTACCCCACCTGTCAGGGTGCCCGGGGCAGCAACTGGGCCTGCTCTTCCTCCCAGCGGCCTCCTCTCCCCAAGTGGCCTCAATGTCATCATCCACATGCTGAGGGCACCCAGAATTGTACCTGCCCCCCTTTCCTTCCTTCTGAACGCTAGCTGCTGCCGGCACCTCATGATTAACCAGGCTGCATTCTCCGCGGGGTCCCGTCTCCCCTAAAGGGAGAAAATTGGTTCTTGGGGGTCAGGCCTGTGGACCTTTACATTGCCTGTGGCCCTGCAAGGTACACCCTACCCTACAAAATCTTATTTCTTAACATTTAGTTTCTCTTCTTAATTAAATTTAAATTTAATTTAATCCTTCTCCTTAGGAGGGTGATAATGGGGGGATAAAAGGTTGAGAAGCACTGTGCTAGACCAAGACAGAGCCATGAATGTCCCCTCCTCCAGGCCTGCTTCTGGCTCTCATTAACTGTTCACTAATCACTTTGGCTCAAACCAAAAATATGAAGCCTTTTCCTGGATTGTTTACTTTTCTTCACCCCTTGATCCTCTTTATAACAGTTCTGTGTCAACCTGCTTCCAATACACACCCCAAATCTCCCCCCCAATCTAAGCCTAAGACACGGCGGCTGATGGCCTCCCCATCCCCACCCCCGCCCCAGGCGCTCTGCTCTGCATGGTGGCCACACAGTCTCCTGAAGACGGAGCGACGGAGTTACCCTCTGTTAAAGTTTCCAGCAGCTCCCATGTCAGTGGGTCTGACGTGACAGCAGGACTAGCCATTTTCGTTCCACCTGCTCCCTAAAGTCCCTTCTTCACCCCAAAGTCTCCACCTCCCAATAGGCACATGTGGTTTCTTCAAGCTGAAACCCAGCCCAAATCCCCATTCTCAGTGCTGCACTGGAGAGGCGCTTTCTGGACCACGTCTGTCAGTATTAGCATCCACGTCAGCCCACATGGCTTCTCAGGGAGCAAGGTCCACGGGAGAACACCCAACTATGTGAGTTCTACCCCGAAATGCCTCCGTACATGACAGACAAATCACGTGTAGCTCCAAGTACAGGTCACAAAAGTGACACACTCTATTACCGTACATCCAGCATAATGTTCAGGTATAATATTAAAAATAAAGATGTCTACCCACCACTCAGCTTGCTTCTTATGTTCCATTTCCAGATCATCTACAGGGTAACAGCTAATTAAAAACACCTTCCCTTACACATAATACGCGGCACCCTCAGAAGGTGACCAGCAGCCGCTTACTTCAGTCAAGGGGTAACATCCAGGCTGTAGGATCAAATCAGATTCCCAACCCCTCAGTCCTGGAGGCATCGGGACAGCAGGGAGGAAGCAGCTTGGGGTTGGCAGGGTCTGGAGTTGGGGTGACTTCCAGGAGAAGAGCCAGAACTGCATGGCCACCACGCCCTCCTCAGCCAAAGGGAAGGCAGAGTCCTAAGGAAGGCGTTAGGGCTTCCAAGCAACCCGCAAGCACGATGCACATATGGTTCAGCCTCATCAAAGGAGCCCGGCCCTACAAAACACTCACTCGCCCTTCCAAAACACCACGCCAACCCCTCCCCAGAGCGTCATGGTGTGGGGTTCAGTTTGATAACTTAGGACCTTCCAGCTTTTGCAGGAACCTTCACTTGGTGTATCTCCCCAAAAAGAATAAGAAGAGAAGGTGAGGCCACCCTGAGCGATCACAAAACATCAGAGGCTCGGCCACTTCTGCACCTCTAGCTGCCAGAGTCACTGAGGAGAGGACAGCCAAGCTCACCAACTGGGGAAAGAGCTTCTCTCTCTCTGAAAAGTAGACTGTGTGCTGAGAGAAGTGGCAGGTGCTAAAAGTGACCCATTCAGTTAGGCAGCCTGAAACTCCTTCCCTTTCTGGGGGTGGTTAATATTTATATTTACAAATATTAGCATTTAGCATGACTATCTCTTCCTAGGATCCCGTGTATCCATGACACGGAGTCGCGTCTTCCTGAACAGCCTCATGGCAGCATCTCTGATAAAACAACCAGAAAAGAGGCTTTTCTTTCTTTCTTTTTTTTGGGCGGGGGGGAGAGGGGGGAAGCAGGGCTTTTTGTTTTGAACCATTAGAATCCACTGAACTGAAAAGATCAAGCTGTCAGAGTTCATTTTCTTCCTAAATCAACCAAACTGTGGAATAACACAAAATATTTCACTTTACAACATAATTTGTATCTTCAATTTACTTGCAGCTCTGAGAATTTGACAGGTACAGTATTAAGTAAAAACCCTTCTCTGGAGCCTTATTGGAAAGGTTAACCACAAAACAGCAAGTTCTGGTGCACGGCAGCCTGCCTGGTGCCCGCAGACCTGCGGCTATGATGCCAGCCTGAACACACAGGTTTTTGTGGTGAATTCAGAACTATTTTCAGCTCAGGAGTTCGTCCTAGCTAACAGATCTTTAAGAGAATAAGAGGTGCTCTTTGTTCACTGACTATTTACATCTGAAATTATTACTCTGTGGATCCAAATATCAAAAGGGTGACTGTATTTTATTCCTGAAAAGGAAATGCTACATGTATTTTATCAATTGATTTTGTGATAAAGAACATCACCCCTTGTCATTGCTTCTCTCGGTTGGGCAGTTGGACAACCGCAGTTTGTTGGGTACTTTGATTCTATGGAGAAAGTATAATTAAACATTACCATTTCTTTAGAGCTCTGAAGGTGTACCATATATGTGACTATTTTAAAATTTAAGTATATCATTTTCAGGCTTAGCTGGAGATGGTGACAATGTTACTCGATTTTATTTCCAATCTTATGTCTAGAAAATAAGCAGGAGCCTGATAAAATAATGGTGGGATTCCATGAGTAGTTTTTTTTTTTTTTTTTGTAGAGACAGAGTCTCACTTTATGGCCTTCGGTAGAGTGCCGTGGCATCACACAGCTCACAGCAACCTCCAACTCCTGGGCTTAAGTGATTCTCTTGCCTCAGCCTCCCCAAGTAGCTGGGACTACAGGCGCCCACCACAACGCCCAGCTATTTTTTGGTTTGCAGTTCAGCCGGGGCCGGGTTTGAACCCGCCACCCTCGTTATATGGGGCCGGCGCCTTACCGACTGAGCCACAGGCGCTGCCCCCATGAATAGTTTTTAAGATAACTGAATTTTAAAAAATATATTTCATGGCGTGTACACAGAGAAAGAATGCTAGCCTGGCTACCTGGACAGTCACCAGCAGACAAGGGCATTCAGTGTCATTCTGGAAGCGTCTTTAAAAGAATTTTTAAATGTCAACTAACAAAAAGTACAATTAAGGGGGAAAAAATTGCAGTCACGGAGAGGGTAAAGGTACCTGCAGCTGTATGCTGGGGCAGGGCTATTTCCAGATTACATATGTGAATGTGTGTGTGTGTAGTATGTTTACACACATAAATGAATATATGGGTATATATGGATATATAATATATACAGATATATATTAAACTCTGACAAGTACAGAAGAAAAACATACAAGGGGCTTGAACACAACAGAAAAGAATAATATAGGGGGAAGGTGGGTGGAGGGAGGGTGATAGGTGGGATTACACCTGCGGTGCATCTTACAAGGGTACATGTGAAACTTAGTAAATGTAGAATGTAAATGTCTTAACACAATAACTAAGAAAATGCCAGGAAGGCTATGTTAACCAGTGTGATGAAAATGTGTCAAACGGTCTATAAAACCAGTGTATGGTGCCTATGAGCGCATTAATGTACACAGCTATGATTTAATTAAAAAAAAAAAGAAAAGAATAATAATTTCTCATAAATAAGCACAAAGTTGCCCAAGCTAAACAGATATCAAAGAAACATGAATTTAATGCGATCCCACTGCATTCCACTGTATTGGTTAAAATAAAGAAAAAATCAGTCTGATGGTGTCAAAGATAACTGGGGGTGGGAGGGAACATAAAAAAGTATAAGAAACCACTTTGGACAATAGTAACCCCTTCTTGGAAGTCTGGCTGGGAGGCGACAGCAGCTTTGGCAGGCCCAGGAATAGGAGCCAGCACACACCTAAGAGAAGAGCTAGGGTGGCAGCAGTTGACAAGCCACAGGCACACAAGGACACGGCACTGGAGGAAGACAGGCAGCAGGGAAGGCCACTGGGCAGGGCCTTGTACACATTAGGATAATGGGCAGAATGTGAATAGAACAGAATACAATAGCATAAAATGTCAGACGGCTGCGCGTTGGGGGGGATTTGTATTTAGCTCCATCTCCTTGGGGGTGAGAAGTACACTGGGCTGTGATCAAAATGTGTTTCGTACTTGGGATTTTATTCAAAAAGCATGGGAGTCACTGCTTACCTTTGCTCCTGAGCAGCCTGTGGAGGCTGAGCGTGGGAGGGAGTGCAAACACCTATTTGAGAGGGACACAGCCCGGCCACACGAGGGAAAGGTGGGCAGCTCATAGGAGCCTCCAGGGTTCTGAGAGGGGGACAAGGAGAGGAGGCAGGTGGGGCCTACAGCGCTGTGCTTGGGAGGTCCTATAGGCAGAGCCTCTTCCTGTCGTCAAAACTGACTTGGTCAACACCACATGATGGCAGGAGCTGGCATGCACCGAAGGCCTCCAGGTGCCCAGCTCTTTGCTCGCTTTACATCAGGGGGCAGTGAGGGTGGCAAACATTGCCGTCCACATCTTACGTGCTCAGCCTCACTCATGGGCCAGAGCAATGCCTCTGCCCTGCTGCTCACATACCAGGGACCCTGCGTCCTTCATTCAACCCTCCTACATCCCAGAACCTCTTCTGCCAATGAGGGATGTTACATCCCTGAGGCCTGTGGCTCTTTCCTTCTAAATGTCAGAGAAGACCGGATTATAGTTTGGTGACCAATGCTTCTGAACAGAGACAGTTACACAAGACCCTCTGTTGTACTGAGTTCTAGCCACGTCACATAAAGTAATTCATGCATGCTACTTCTGTGAAAACAGAAGCAAAAATGGTTGACTTAATTACCTATAAATCAAGGAAAATCATAATTTGAACATATATGAATATCCTCATAAAAAGGAAGCGGATTAGAGAAAGCAAAAAATCATATTGCTTTATGATATAACTTCTCAATATGTCTGCAAAGTGTTCTGAGTCTACAAGGCAAAGTCTATGCTTCTAATCACTATCTGGGGCGGGAATTCTCAGCTATGGAGGAATGACAATATACCATCACCTTCACAGAAACAGAAATAGCTGCAGACATAGCTTGTTGAATGGCCACTGCAGGTCAGGCTCTGGGGGACCTCCCCCCACCCCACATGCACTTCCTCACTCATTCCCTACAACACTCCACCAAGGGTTGACTTCAGTCTCTAGTTTATCAGGAAGAAACTTCAGCACTGGATAAATGAGCCAAACTGGACAAAGCTGACTGGTGGTGGAGCATGGATTCGCCTGGACCAGCTGACGCCCAGCCACACATTCCTGTGCTGAAGGCGCCTCTGCTTGGAGAGCAAAGGCCTGTGGCTCCTCCTCAGCCCCAGGCTCAGCAGAATGGAGGTGCAGAGGCTGGTGACACAGGTACCCTGAGATGAGACACTTGCTAGTATTTTCCACACATATCCTATAAGCCAGGCACTACTAGGGTGGCCCTGGCACCTAGATTCATGTCAGTGTGACTACAATGCTATCCTGGTCCCAACCACTACCCAGCACTCAGTGACCCTGGACCAGGCCAGCCAGGATCTGCTGCAAAGATCGCAGAGCACCTGTCAGGGGACATCGTGGGGAAAACCACCTCCAGTTCCCAGACACCACCCTATGAAGTCAAGGTCAAGGTCAGTCCTGTATCTTTGGCAAGTGGCTGCCATTATTTATTCCAAAGGACACTGGTTTTATTGGGGTTACTCGGCAGAGGAGAGGGTCGGGTGGCGCCTGTGGCTCAAAGGAGTAGGGCGCCAGCCCCACATACTGGAGGTGGCAGGTTCAAACCCAGCCCTAGCCAAAAACTTCAAAAAAAAAAAAAAAGAAAAAAGAAGTAAAGAGAAGAGGTTCACTGCAGTGAATCTCATGTTTCTATTAATTAATTAGCATCACTGAGACAGTTTTTTTCAATCATAAGATGGAGATGCTGGGGACAGTTTGGATGGAATGCAGCAGGGAGCTGCGCTGTGCACTGAAGGGCACCTGGAAATGTCCCTGCTCCCTATCCTCTGCTTGTCAGGAGTCCCCTGCTCCCAGCTGTGACAATACAAATGTGCCTGGTCATTGCCAATTTTCCCCTGGGGGCAAAACCACTCCTCATTGATAGCCACAGAAAAGACACCTGAGTCACTGCCTGGGAGTCCAGTAAGCGCTCAACTGACCTGGCTTCCTGATCTTCCCCATCTAGACTTAAAAGCATCACGCCGGAATCACACACTGCACAGGCTTCTTCCAAATCCCAATAGTATGGGGTAAAATTTAGGACGTGAGGACCTGGCAGGACAGCGGTGATAAAAGTGCATTTCCTTCACTGTGCTCTGTGCTGAGAGGCGTTGCGTGCACCACACAGAGACGGCACTTGGCCTTAGCACTTGTACATGAAGCGCATCGTCCTGCAGGGTGTCAGCCCGATACTCTCAACAAGGTGCGCGCAGCCTCTGAAATTCTCAAACAGACCTTGCCCTTCTCAAACTTCCCTCTCCAGCGAGCTTCCCTAAATAAGAGTCTTGCTGAGGGCTCTTCATCACTGCTATTCCTCTGAGAGCTGTCTGATTTTTCATCTCCGAATTAAACAGGCAATTTGAATAACATCACACTGTATGAAATATGTAGGCTACGTGCACACAGTAAATCGGTTATGAACAACCAGGTAAAATCTGAAAATTATTTGTTTTAGGTATTACACAAAGAGCAAAAGCACACATGCCATGGAACAACTGTTATGGAAAGGATTTAAAATGATTTATGCCAACGCCATAAAGGATAAACAGAACTCTGTCAGGTAGCATTAGGTCGCAGGGTATCAGTATGGTAGGATGTTAAGGGCTTCCACTGCAGGTGACATGGGTTGACACACCATTTGCAACCCCATCCAGGGCCAAAAGCTGCTGAAAAATGTCCTCTCCCTCTCTAAAAGCATCCTCTGAAGCTAAAAATGAAATGAGAACCACCAAAGTACCATGTGTGGGGGCTCTACTCGTGCAAGGGCTCCAAAGCCCCATTTCTGGATCCAAATCAGTATATTTTTTCCCGAAATCCTAGTGTATCAAGATGGTCAACATGTCCACAAGGGGATGTCCCATGTGCTTCCCTTGGAGACATTCCAGAAAGCCAGGAGGTGTGGTTCCAAAGTGGCCCAACCCAAGAAGCAGACCTGTGGCCTCAGAGCCTACAAACTGGGGTCTCTGCTCTGGGCAACATCTGGCCAGTTTTCTAAGAGAGAATTAAGGTTCAAAGAACAATGTTATTATGTGTAGAAGATGGGGCACACTGAGTTCAAGGGAAGTTTTCACTCCAGAATGTTTTCATTGTACTGACTTTGAACTCCTATTTCTTCACTGAAAAAAGAAGGGGTGTGCGTGTGTGTGTATTTTTAATTTTGGTACTTAGCTAGCGTTGCTATACCATGTTTGTGTCAACAGCTGCTGTATACTATTTCAATGGAAAAAATAATTCTTAGGTGAGCTTAAAATTGTCAAGTCTTTGGATGCAAAAAACCTCAATCGTAAACCAATATATTTAAAAAATAAACTAATTAAGTGAAAAGTAACAACATCAACTAAAACCCCAAGCATCAGGGAAAGGAAAAAAGATGCTGAGAAGAACCCAAGAATGTCTCAAGCCCCAGTGCTCTGTAACCATACTTTCAACTTGCCTGGACATTTTTCTACTGTGGTCCCTTTCCTGGGAAGCAGAGGTGTGTCTCAGGAGGAAGAAAACACACAGTCCCCCCAACTCGGCCCTCATCAGGCTGTTGCTGGTGCCATGGCTCTAGAGGCAGGTCCTCAAGACGTGGGCACCCGCACTTCTCTCTCTCCCATCCTCAGGCAAATGGTGCTATTTCTCTGACCCAAACCCTCAGCACACTGCTGCCAAGGACTAAAATTCTTTCATTACAACGAAACCAACGGCAAGGTACCTGCAAACAGCCTACCCTGCAAATTAGCTTTGTGAGCCCTGGCATGATTTATCCCTCAGAAACCTGGCATGTCCAAGGTGGAATCCCTTTCTAAGGCTTAAGTTCTGTCCTGACTACGTGCCAAATTAATTTTGGCAGGAATATCTGTGAGCTTGCCACTCTGGGCTCTGATGCATCTCGTAGATAACAACATGAGTGGGGAATGCGTTATATTTAAAAGGAGAGAAGGAAGCATGAAAAATTATCCTCACGGAAGGAGCAGCACATGACTGAGTACTTCTGCACAGGCCAGGCTGGTTAGGTTGGTGAGAACCTAACACGCTACACTTTTACACACCCCGGAGGAAACACTTGCTAGTCAAAAGATGGATGAGTCCGGTGGAGAGAGGGACCCACAGACATGCGCTGAGGTGGTGATCGAAGGTGCTCAGAGGAGTAAGGTGCCCTCGCCCTTGCAGGCTGCGAACACTGTTCTGGGCTGTTCTGGGAAGGTCTCCATAAGGAAGGGGAGGACAGGAGAGAGAAAGGGAGGGGAGGAAGAACACATGGACATAGGAACAGCAACACGACCTCACAAGGTCCAAGTGGGAATGAAATTTGAGTTCACAAGGACAAACATAAGACTAATTGACGGCAGATAGAGCAAAACCAGTTGCTCTGGTTTTTGACTATGCTCGCTAAGGTCCATATGGACAGTGACTGGAAAAGACTAATCTGAGCAGGTCGGCCAGTCCACTACACGTGACAAGCTAGTCGCCCAGACAGGTCCAATTTAACTGCCCATTGTTATAGCAACATGCAGACTCGTAGTATCTTAAGCATTTCAAAACTGAAATAATAACCTCTTCCATTTTCTGTGGGCGGAATTTTAGATTCTCAGCAGATTCCCTCCCTAAGGTACTCCCTTGCTCAGTGTCTCCATGGAAAGATCTCCAGCACACACGGCCAGTCTCCTCCTAAGTGGCAAGGATCCCTTTTACCATCCAGCGAGAACTTGGCACCTGCCTTGTTTTCCTTTACATTTTATCTCCTAGTCAGGGCCGAGCCTTTTTGCTTCTGGATTTTGATTTCTAGAAAGCTTCACATTTTTTCTGTGATTGTACATGATTTATTTTGTATTCACGGTCTATGTCATTACTTGCAAAACATACCAAACCCTCCTCCATGAAGGTGTGTAGGATAAACCACAAATCGTACACGTCATCACCTTCAGGCCCCCACCCACCCGGGGAACACAGTGTTTTCCAACAGGAAACCTAAGACATAAAATCTACGCTGATGGAGGGGACCACAGGAGAAGAACTGGTAATCACAGTTGCAAACCACGCTAGCTCTGAGAAGTGAAAATGCTGGTTTCATTTATTTTTTACCCCAAGAGAGGAAGGCACAGCATGTGCTAGGTCCACGGAGAATTTGAATTGGGGTAATTGGGGCTGAATTTTTGAGACCTCGGCTTCAAGTCTGAACAGTTGACAAATGTGGATACGGTTTTGGTACACGCTATGCCATCAATATGAAAAAGAAAGGCTAAATCTAAAAATACGAAAAATTATACTCAGGACTGCCCTTGTTCTTACCCATTCCATTATGCATTATAGAGATGACTTTCTTGAGTGAAATTAAAAAAGTTAATAACAAATGCATTCTTCATGGTGAAAAAGGGATTTCCTATCCAGTCATTCCTATTGCTTAAAATTCTAGTAGGGAATTATTAGTGTACAAATGCAAGGGTTCTACTGGGGTGGATTTAAAGCCTAAGAAGAAACATAGAAATTCAACCAAGTGGTGATATTACCACTAACAACCAAAGAGAAAAACCTCTGGTAGCCACAGCGTAATATTGGCTCCAACCATCAGACTACACGCCACATACAAAGAATAAATCTGAAAAGGTGAGCTGAGAAGACTTCCTGGGCGGGCACCAGCACATAGGTGCTGAGAGGGAAAGGTCTGTGCTTCCAACACGACCTGAGAGCTTCCATGGAAACTCGGCTGTGGGTCCCCTCTGGGAAGGTTAGGAAGCACTTCTGGCTGCTGACACACAAGCACACTTCTACTGTTTCTGAACTGTGCTTATCTTAAATGTCATCTTGCCATCTGGCACTGCCACATCCTGGAGCCGAGCTGAAACGTCAGGCCATTGCCAGTCAGGTCCTGTCTTGAACATAATACTAAAGCCACAACTGGCCTTTGGGGGTATTCATGAAATCCTATAACTTTGATCCCTGATTGACAAGTTGTTGCACCAAAACTAACGGATGCTGCTGTCATTAATTACCTTTTGCAAGCCCCACTCTGAGGAACAGTGTGCCCAAAGAGACAGACATCAACAAACACACAAACACTTAGGAGACCGCGAGGCTGATTTCGTCAATTTCTAAGCCATGGGTGGTAAAGCTGCAAGTCCAGCTGTGACATTACAACTTAAATACAGAAGATTCTGGGATGACTGCTTATCCTACCGAGGCAAGAAAGTCTCTGACGCCTGGATGGAGGTGGGGAAACGGGGAAGTTTGGCAACGTAAAAAACAGTAACCTGCTAAGAAAGAGGCAGAAAAAAATACATGCAGTATATACTGTGTAGAGGGTGCCAAAACCGTATACCCATTTTAAGAGATTTTATCTAAGTATTACTTTTTGAAGTTGAATTGAATGATGTCACCATGCCACAGGGAGGACACAGTTGTCCTTAGAGGACAAATGCGCAAGACCATTTTGAAGTGGTATTTAAAATTTGAGAATGTTTGGAAGTATGTCAGCGGAAACCTGAGCGAACCTTCACCAGCCTGACTGCTGCAGGCTCTTGGGATGCGTCTGAGATCTGTTTTGCTGAGTGTGACGTGTAAAGGGAAAATCCAAGAGGCCCGGCCTGTGGCTCAAGAGGTAGTTCTCCATAATCAGAAGCATCTGGACACTCCTGGTAGCCAATTTGAGTACCTCTTGTGATTGCAGGAGTCGAATGTGACTTGTGCTCATCTTTTGTTATTGATATATGTTGAGAAATACAATTTTAATACAGATTTCTCCTTTCTTAAAATGTGTATACACTTTTTGGACACCTTCTGTATATGGCAAATAGACAACCATGTTATACGGTATGGATATGATCTCAGAGATGGCACTGTATTATTACAATGTCTGGCATGTGGGAGGCACACCAGATACCAGCCCATCCTTAGCTCTGGAATGTAGCACGCGGCACGTCACCAAGAATGAAAGTGAAATAAACTCCTCATTTTGAGGCTGGCATTTAAGCAAAGAGGCCAGAGAGCCCCAAACAGTCACCTGCCCAGCCATCTCCAGACTATTCTAAGTATTTGGCCACATGGAGCCAATATACCTGCCTGATTCAGCTCCAAAAAATCAATGCTGTTTACTGAACAGAAGGAGCAGAACTTGGGGCATTAGGATGTGGGAATAAAAATTACAGTCATGCTCCCTGCAGCGTCCAAAATGCCTCCTCCATGGCTTATTCTTCTGCTGTTCATGTTGGCTTAGGAACTTGTTCATGAGGAACGTGTCAGCTATGAGAGGAATGTGCATTTGTTTGAGCTTCTAAAAGTCAGAAGCCCTGCAAATAGAAGTCCCTTTACTAGGAACCAACACACACACAGACAAGTCCCCGCACACAGGCACACACACCACTGATCTGTAGGAAATTCTAATGCAGAGAGTGCTGTCTGTGGAACGGCTTGGCCTCAGAGTCCTAGAATTCTTGATTAGATGGTTCTACATCACACTGTATGTAAAACATAAGACAAAAGGTAGGTGTTCCCTTTCAGACTGCGTCCCTTCCCGGGGTGCCTGTTAGGGCGGCAGCCTTTGTGCACAAGAAACAGGAGAACGGGGTGGGCTTCAACACCCTCCAACTGCATTACCTATGCGAGACTTTATCCTCAGAGCTCTCACTGTTTCACCTGGTCAGAGCTCACTGAGCATTCTTGGGCTTCCCTCCCGTAGAGTTTCCTTTCCCCCCAAAACAAAAGATTCTTCTCCCACTTTCTTAGGTTCGAAGGCTCTGGTCCAAGATGCCGCTGCACCAACCTGTTCTGCAGCCCCTGTCTGTCAGGCAGCTGTGCCCTGTGGAGGTGCCACTATGAGCAGGGACACAGGAGTGCAGTGGGAGAAGGTTGCTTCCCATCTGCACAATCCAGGGAACATGGATCAAGCTACCTCCTCACCCCCAAAATTGCACAGTGTCCTCAGAGAAGCTGGAGAGAGTCTCTGGAGAAGAAAAGCTGGTCCAGAGAGCTCCAGGTTTGAGCCATAGACCACACAATGAGTGATCATTGTGACTCTGCATCACATACAGCTTGGGGGCGGCCCTCATATAGCTCACGCCTGGTGGTAGGAGACAGATTGGAGTAGTAAGAAGCGGGAACGATCCGAACATGATGTTCAAACGGACAACCGGCTCTCAATCATCCAAAAAATATCATAAAAGAAAATAGTTTGGGCCCTCCTTGATAGACCGACAGCAGTTCACTTCGGTGGGGACCCTGGGAGTAGGGGCCCCACAGAATACAACTGCAGGGAGCTGGCCACATCTGACCTTTGTTGCAGTGGTGCCCACCGGGGGGTGTGGACTACACAGTCTGGGCACCAGGGCACAGCTCCTCTGTTGGGAGGCTCAGAGAGAGTCAGGTCTACACCAATTGCCTCCCATTCTGTGTTCAGGAGCTGACTGTAGCCACATCTGTCACTCCTGGTCCATGACCTAATAGGACCTGTGTTTCCAGGACAGTAAGGATTCTGTTATTGTTGTTGATTTATGTACTGGTTTTGTTAGGGGTGAAACACCACCATTACAAACTTACGGCTGCAGCTCTTTAGAGTCATTCTAATTGTCAGAAAAGTCAATCCTAACAGAAAAAAGGAGGAGGATCCAGTGTTTTTATAAGACCCTCATTTTCTAGATGAGGATTCAGACGTCAAGAGAGAGCCACATGAATAAGGTAAAGCCACACAGCAGGTGGCTCGGCCGGACGCAGAGGCCTGGCCCTGCTCTGGGCCGGCTCTTCTGGGCTCTACACTGTCTTCTCAAAGGTGGTCTGTGACGGGTGGAAGGGGACACTGCCACAGCAACCCCAGACTCAAGATGGGCAGCCCTCCCTCGTGCTCACCCCCAAGGAAGGCTTATGAGGCCAGCTCGTCCCTGGTGTCACAGAAAGGAGCGGCACCCACCAGAGGCTAAGGGAACGGCTGCCGGTGCTGTGGTTTTATCCATGGGGTGCACAAAAGGTCCAGCCCACAGCTGGACCACCATGGAAATTCAAATGAACAGCATAGGAGACACTCTGCACACCTCCCATGACAGCTGAAACAAGAAGCAGCGACACAGCAGGCTGGGTGTGGTTGAGCTGAATCACTCCCACATGGCTGGCAAGAACGCAGGACGGTACAGACAACATAGGACAATTCCTTATAAAGTTAAATGTGCAGTTACCATACGACTCAGCATTTGCCCAGGAAGGCATTTATGCCACAAAAACAAAGAGTTATTTTTGCCCCAAAATGGATACACGAATGTTTGTGGCAGCTTTACTCATAATAGCCCCAATTTGGGACTAGCCAGGTGTCCTTCAGCAGGAAACAGTTGGTCACACTGTGGTCCATCTGGGCCACAAGATGCGACCCAGAAGTGACGGATGTACCAACAACTCACATGGATCTTCAGGGATCAAGCAGAGTGAAAAAACCCAATCCCAGACGGTCATATTCTGCATGGTTCCATGACAGGACAGTTTTGAAATAAAAAACTTTAAGACATGAAGGACCAATTAGTAGTATCAGGGAGCTAGGGATGGTGGAGGGGGCAATAAATGTGATTACAAATGCTCAACGAGAAGAACATTTGTGGTGGTGGCGGCTCGGTGGTAAAGTCTGGAACATTTGCATTTGACAAATTGCACCCAACCAATGAACACGAACAAAACTGGGAAAATCTGAGTCAGACCAGTGAATTGTGCTGTCTTCAACTTCCCAGCTGTAATAGAATACAGTTTTCTAAAGCATTGTTATCGAGGGGAACTGGATATACTGTACACAAGACCTCTCTGTATTATTTCTCATACCCACATATGAACCTCCAACTATCTCCATTAAATTGCAATAGGAAAGCAAAAAAAGAGATTAACAGAAAGTTCTTTTAAAAAATTCCCATGTGATTGAGAATTCTATGGTCATGGTTGGTCCTTATAGAAATGAAAAAAAAAAAACAGTGTGCTACAAAATGAACCAACTGCTCTCCCAGGAAAATGATATAAACAAGCCGCAAGCTTCATATTTAACAAGTATGAAGAAATGCACTTTAAAAAAAAAAATCTGAAATGTAAACACCTATCAAAATCCTAGCACTGAGCTGAGAATGGCTTCAGCTGATTAAAACACATGGTTAAGGTGAGATGGCAAATTGAAGCACAGAGTATGTAGCTGAGCAGGGAGGTGGCTAAAGATTCAAGTTCAAGTTGTTTTCCTCCAACAGACAGAGGCCAAGTTCTCAGTGCCAGAGGCCTGTGTTGGCTTAAAGCAGTCCGCACAAACTCAGGGCCCATTTCACAAAGTAACTGTTTGGATCACAAAAGGGGACATGGGATTCCGCAGGCAAAGCCACCAGGTGTCCAGGTGATACCACGGCTCCCACCAGACATGAGTTAGGCTTCTCGTAAAGGGGAGAGCTGCTCTCCCTGGACTTACTTATTCTGTACCATGTTCATTATCACCCAGTCGAAAGGGTAGACGTTCTTCCCGATGAGGTTCTTAAACATGATGAATGTTTCCATTAGGAAATCCTGAAATAAAAAACAGAACATTGAAGCAACACATCAAGAAAAAGGTGAACACCCCCCACCAATGACTGCACTGTAAGAGACTCCATTTTTTAAAGCTGAATGAAAACATTCCAAAAAAGTAATGAAGATGCATTTCACAGGAGCTGGGAACCAGTCCTTCCTTTCTGTTCATCTGAGAACCTTCGGTAGGAAACCGCTTTTTCAAGGATCTATTCTGAAATAGTCCCTGGGCATATCTCTTTAATAGTTAAAAAGAATAAATCCCCAAAGGTTATAAATATGCATTCAAACCCTTTCTGCTTACAGGAAAACATGAGTTTAATAAACACAGCATGTAGGTTGTAGCTTTCCTTAGGTTTACACTAGATCTATTTTTCATTACGAACAGGCTCCATCAGGGTGAACACGGGATACTATAATCTGTTTCTTTTTCTTATGTAACATACAAATAAAAGGCTCAAACAGGAGCTCTTGGCCCTCTGCACACACCCAGCAGACCTTAAGCCATCGGAGCATGTGGCTGTGATGCCCAACACTTGGATACCTCAGGCAGTTCTCTACAAGTCACAGGTCCTCTCGCAAGGAGCAGGGGTCAGGGTGTGCCCCGCTGCCTGGCCCTGCTTCCACACTGAGCATGCACCTGACATCAGAAAGGGCCGTCTGGCTCCTAGAGACTCCACTGTGTGTCTGTTAGAATTACAAGAATTTCCTATTTTTGAGAAGTGTAAGGAATTTCTGATCCTTGACACTTGCCCTGAGCAAACCTGAACAAAACCAGAGGTTATCCCCAAAAGCACATGTCGCTTGCAGCTGCAGGCTCCCTTAAGACCAGGGGTGGGAAGGGGAAGGGCGACAGAGAACTGATTTAGAAAAATGAGGCGATGGTCAGAGATTGCCAAATGGGTGGATATTTCTCATTTATTTAATCTACTGAACCTTAATTAGGTGCAATGGCTGTGAAGGCCAATGTGGTGAACAGAATTTAAGTAGGCAGGAAAGTGATTCCCAGGACGAGTTTCTAGCAAGCAGCTCCTGCAAAAAGGCACAAGCTCACTTCGATGACAACAACAAGCTGATGTTTAAAGTTAAGATACTTTCTGTGCAACCTTAATAGCGATGCTGGTTCTAGAAACTCATGTTTACTGCACTAGTGGTTTGGTGGGTTCATATCATGAATAAAAACGCAACCAGTGGCTGAGACTAAATAAATAACAGAGGACTCCAGTCTAGGGACCTGGGCAGAGCCTAGAGGGAAAAGTCAGTCCACATCTGCTCTAAACTCTGAGCACGGGTTCTGTGTCCTCCAGCCCCCGACATTGCCAATAGAGTAGAAGCAGGAACATTCTGGTACCTTCTGACATAGTCAATGGTTTCTTTTCCCCATTTAACTACTGAAATTCATATTTCACTACATAGCTTGCCCACTTCCACAAGAGTTCTCCCTCTGTAACGACCAGGTTGCAAATTTCACAGCCTGAGTACTGTAAGTTAGTCCCATCTCTAGCTGCATGAAACTGCTTGTGTTCTTGTTAATCACTTCTCAGAGGCTAATAATTGAGATGCAGCACCTGGTTTTTATTATTCTGGAAGAGAAGCATATTTTCTCAACTCCTTTTCTTTCCTAAGAGACACAGTCCCTCCGTTCATTAGTACGGCTCAGCTGCTAAATTTCGGTACATCGCTGATCACACAAAATGCTGCGTCTAGTGGAGCTGGGGTTCTGCACCCTTGTTGATCCCTGTGATCTAGTAGCTGCCACGGGGGTCCCTCACAGCTGTTTGCTGAGGGGGAAAATGGGGCTTCATAGACTATTATGTTGGGGTGTCCAAGCCACAAAGGATATTTTGTGAAAACTTCATCATTCCATGCTGATCTATTCCTGTTGCATTTTTTAATTTGATTATTCACACAATGCCCTAGATAATAAGTGGGCAGCCCTAACAATAGTCATCCATGTATTTCAGAGGCAAAATCTTCTTGTCAAACCCCATCTGCTTCTTCCCACCCCCAGCCCCGTCCACTTGAATACACAGTCATCCTCTGGCAGCTGGGCAGCCACAGGGAACGCCCAGCCCATCCCCTACATCCATCCTGTCATTCTTTGTCACTGCACTTCACACCGAGTGATCGTTTCAAACTACATATCTGACCGAGGCACCAGAGTGCTTCACCAATCTTGCGTTGAACCCACCCATCCATGGCTTCCACAAAAGACAAACCATCTTGACTTTCTACATCAGGAAATCAGCGTTCTGCTATGCCAAAGAAGTAACATTTATAGAGGAGGACAGTCAATACATTTCCAACCCCTGCAATGGAGGACTGTCAGGATATTCGTGATCATTTTGTGATTGTCAAAGTTTCACCCAAAGAGCACCTTATAATTGCAAAGAGTGTGTATGGGGAGGGGTGTGTGGGAAGGGGTATAGGGGCAGCGATATGTGGGGAGGGCTGTATGGGGAGGGGTATGTGGGGAGGGCTGTATGGGGAGGGGTATGTGGGGAGGGCTGGATGGGGAGGGGTATGTGGGCAGGGCTGGATGGGGAGGGGTTGCACTATGAGGACGGTGGAGAGACCCGGCGTTAGCACCTTTTAACCGAGTGGTCAAACTCAGCATCATCTGAGTGAGCCAGCGTGACAATCCAGCCTCCAGAGGTGACAATAATAGGAGGATTAGGTTGGCTTGAACCTTAGAACAATTAGAACAATTGTTCTTGTTAGAATAATTGATTTTCTTTCCTGGATCAGTCTTCCTGCCCCTGCAAGCTTCTGACTTGCAGGACATTCAGGGGAAGGGAGAATCTAGGAGAAAGGTTACAAGGCATCACTCAGAAAGTCCACAATGGGAGATGGTCTAAAATCTATTGGCTTGAGATTTTTGAAAAAATGAGAAAACAATGCCATGAAAAGAAGGGAGAAATAACCCACCAATGTAACGGTGATGGACTCATTCTAGAAAAGGAAGGAAATTAAAGAGACATAATGACCAGATGCAGTGGGTGAATCAGATTTGATGACGCCCCTAATAGAAGGCATAAAAGTCTGGGGGGCAATGGAGGAAATGTGAATATAAGTAACATGAGAGAAGGTTGTGACAACCCTGAGGAGCCATCAGAGCGCAGGAGAACGTCTTCGTTCCTGAGAGAGGTTTGCTGAACCACGCACCGCAGCAGCATTACAGTGTCAGTGGGGAGTCGGCTGAACAGAGATGCTTAGACACAGAGGAGCAGGTGCACCCAAGTGCTCACAACAGACGGACCATTCAGTGGTAGGAATAATGGCTTTCGCTGGACTGGTCTTTCAGCTTTTCTGTATGTTTGAAATTTTTTTGTTAAATAGGGAAAAGAGTACAAACAACATTGGTGAAATCTGAGTAAGGCCAGA
Organism: Nycticebus coucang; assembly: GCF_027406575.1. Taxonomy (NCBI): domain Eukaryota; kingdom Metazoa; phylum Chordata; class Mammalia; order Primates; family Lorisidae; genus Nycticebus; species Nycticebus coucang. The sequence continues at coordinate 155,426,597 of NC_069782.1, read as the reverse complement.
TGAGCCCTTTACCTTGTGGGATATGACCACAACTCTGGCAGACGGTGTCAGAATCGAAGGGAATTATATGACACTCACTCAGTCGTGTCAGAGAAACTCCCACACATCTGGTCACAGACCCGCTCTGCGTGAGAGTGTAAAGGAACACTGGATGTGTGGTTCTGGAGGGGGAATTGGTGAAAGGTGGCAAGACAATGTTGTCCCCTAAAGAGTCCCGTTCTGTCTTACTGCAAAGACTGAGCAGTTCTCTCTTCCTGATACTGTGACTTGGACTGATGGCAGCCAGATCATCATCTCCACTGCGTAAGAGTCTAAAGACTCCTGTGGCCCATCCTGAAGGGAGGGGGGTGGGTCTCTGTCACAGTGGAGTTTTGAGTTGAGTGTGTCCACTGCTTTTCTTTTCCGGATCAGTCTTCCTGCCCCTGTGCTATACTTAGGTGTTCATAATAACTGCCATTTTGTATAGAAATCACTCATCTAAACAAAAAGGGCTAAATTTGCCAACCTGAAGTGCTACTTGTTAGAAGGAAGTAGTCACATGGAAATAGTTTAGACTATTTTCATACTGAAGTACTAATTAACTTCCAATTATCCCACACAAAATGATCTTTAATTTTTGATCGTGGTCAGAGTAGAAAAATAGCCAAACACTTTCTATGCATAGTTAATGGATAAGAATACCTTTTACAAAGGTTTGGGCAGAGTCATGACAAGAAAAAGGTTTATGGTCTTCACAGTACAGATGTGTGATATTCAAATTGCAAATGACATTTGTAATGCAAGTCAAATTGTAAACAAATAATTGATTTTCTGAACAGCTTTGTCTATGGGAAAAAAATCCCTTGGAAAATGAGGACCAGGATATGTAGTTAATATCTCATCTACTGCTCTAAGCAAAGACAGCAGGCACACACATGGAATTCAGCAAACGATAACATTTAAACATTACTTTTCACAATGCTCTGAAGCTTCCCTATCAATCATACCACTTAAAAGTTCAGGTTAAATGTTTTTAGCAATTGGCTTGTGTGGATTTTGATCACGTGATACTATGATTCAGGACAAAGTATTAATTGAAGTACTAACTTCTCAGGATGGGTAATTCTTCTCATTCTCAAATACTTAATATTCAGCCTGGAATGTTACCTGTCCTCACACAGTTTCAAGCTATGACTATTGTTTCCACTGACAAAAACTACACTTAGGGATACATTTAAGGTTTAATGCAGGCCTTAAAATCTCATTTCACTATGCCATGATTTAAAAAACCATATAAATATGGTACTTTATATGTTTTCACATATACCCATTATAAACTATTTATTAATATTCAGAGAAAACCAAAACAGTCATATAAAACCATACACATTCTTGCTCCCTGAACTTTATTGAAGGGAAACTTCTATGATTTAAAGTTTAGATCCGTTTTTATTTTCCTTATAAATTTTAAAATACAATCATGCACTGAATAACAATGTTTTTTTTTTTTTTTTTAAGAAACACTATTGTATTTCTTTTCTTTTTTTTTTTTTTTTTTTGTAGAGACTGAGTCTCACTTTATGGCCCTTGGTAGAGTGCCGTGGCGTCACAGCTCACAGCAACCTCCAACTCCTGGGCTTAAGTGATTCTCTTGCCTCAGCCTCCCAAGTAGCTGGGACTACAGGCGCCCGCCACAACGCCCGGCTATGAATAACAATGTTTTGGTCAACAACAGATCACTTATACTTCTGTGGTCCCATGGAGCTGAAAATTCTTGTCTCGTGATTTTGTAGCCATTAGATTGCAATTGCCTATATTATTCAGTACAGTAACATGCCACACAGGTTAATCTGTGACCGTGTGTGTGTGTGTATATATATCTGTACACAGATAAAGAAACACACTATGGCTATGTATTTACATGTATAAATATGGTCATGGATGTTGCTACTGTACATTCACGCATACACATATATGTATATATTGTGGCAACAATAAGAACATTTTGTATTAGAAGTAATCCCTTGGGGAAAAATCATTTTTTCCTTTACAGCCCTTAATAAGACAGATAACAAACTCAACAAACGTTGTACTGGAAACACTAGTCAAGCTTACCGTATTCTGTAGGAATCTGGATATTCTACAGGAATGTATAGGTCTTTAGAAATGGAACCTCAGAGTTCAAGACAACACATAATCAGGAGCTTTACCAACAAGTTTGGTTGCAGCTTTGCAGAGATTTGCCATATGGCAATGCAATTTCAGGTCATTAGGGAGACAGTTCCTAAGCAATAAATTCTCCTCTTTTATACTTTTCCTAATTAAGTTGTATCATAGTTTTACTGAGGATGACGAGAGAATTATTTGGAGAAATGCTGATGAGCTTCCATGATTAGAGCTAATTAATAACGGAGTACGATTTAAAGCTGGAAAGTCTCTCTGGCTTCTGCTATTGAAAAGTCAATCAATAAATGAGTAGGTAATAGTAGACTCTCCATAGATAATGTCTCCAAATTTTCAATGATCCCAAAGCACAGAAGAGAAAACCGTGGCCAGAAAAGATAGGAAATTTCCCTGAGCTCAGACCCTGACTTACTCTCCAGTTCAGCACAAGAAACAAGTCTGCAAGTCAAGGCCCTGGTCTTATCAGAGACAAGGCTTCAGTTAGACGTGTCCTGGTCGCTTCTGAAATCGATTAGAGGCAAGTTGACAGGCAAAATCCTATTTGAAATAGGAACACTGACATCAGTGTTTTGTATGAAACATAGTTATGTGAAGAGAATGAAAGGGCCACTCACCACGACATCAGTCCTCATCTTCCCAAAAGTCTTGATCAAGTGGGCGTAATGATAATCTTCCATCTGTCGTAAAATAGCCGTCATGCAAGCCACAAAGTTTCCCTGAAAATGAATCAAAAGATAGAGTTAGGTGGTGAAGAAACAACACACAGGGGAAAAGATGATGTCAGCGCAGAGTCTGGGGTTTCAAATGGCTGGGATTGGCAAGGGGGCCTGGCGGGAAGCCCTGGACGCTGGGGCCCTTGGCCCCATGTTGACCACCCGAAGGTCATAGTCATTTCCAACCTCAGAATCTTTCACGGCTGGAGCTTTTCTCTTTTGTTCTTCCTCACTGCATTAAATGCTTCCTGTTCCAGGGTTGTCCAGATTGGAAAAACACACTTTCAATATTTTTGGATTAAATAGGCAAACATGAAAGACAGGATGGAAATCGCAGGGCACGCGTGTTCCCTGCTCTCTTGGAAACTTGCTGCCGTTATTATCAGGCAAAATGTGTGTGCGGCTCCTCCTCTTGGACCACAGCAAAGGGAGGCCTTTGATTTCTCAAAATCGGCCTGTATTCCCCCTTGGGCAATTTGAAGGCAATCACCACCAACTCCACAATGAGTTATGGCCCAATACTTCTCCTGGAGAAGATGGGGGAGGGATGCAGGCTCATCAGAATGCCAAGTGGGAGAGATGGGAGTTTCTCACACCAGAGAGCACTGGGTGGAAAGGAGAAGGAGGAAAAGAGAAAGCAACAAACAAAACAGACTGAGAAGGTAAGAAGGGGCCGATGCAGTCAGCAAACTGAGGTGCCAGCAGGTGGAGGTGAGTGTGCACTTGTTAATTTGGGCCTTGAAGAGCATTTAATTCAGCAGATGAGGAGGGTCTAAGCAGTCTTGCTGCCATTAACTGCAATTTCTCACTTCTAGGGCTTGTGGCTAATAACATTGTAAAGCCTTCCTTGCTTTGAAATATTTTCATCTGAGTTAATGACATTTTAAGAAACACAGGACATACATTTTCTCCCATTAAACCAGGACAAGTCTAGTAAAATTATAGGATGAGACACACTTTGAGCTATGTCCCTATTTTCCCCTTACTAAATGAGCTTCCAAATCACATTCTTTTACTAACTCTACTTTTACCAGCAATATATTTGAATGCCTAAATGTCTTTTATATTCATTTGGAATATGTGCTTTAAAGTGCAATGTTAAAGTCCGATATTTCCTCCAATCCATTTTGTGTCTATAGAATACGTATAGGCTTCCAAACAAGCCCTCCAAAGACACATTAGGCAAATTGAACAAATACAATAATGATGATATGGTATCTTCCATTTGCCCAGAAATGTAAATTATTTGTGAATGATGATAATTGCTGAGATTCAGATTCCAAGTTGATGTTCATGGAAAGTGCTAAATAAGGCTTGTTTTCCATTGGACGAATGATTAGCAAAGTGGCAAAATGTCTGTTTATGAATACGAACTTTTGAAATACATAAATATTTGGCATTCCACGGAACTCAGGAGAAGCCGTCTTTGTATCTTGTCTACTCCCTAGGACAATGAGATTGTCATAATATCACATCACATGCATGACAAGCACTGTGCTGAGGCTGTCAGGACCACGGCCTCAGTCAGTCACATGACAGAGTGTCTCCCTGTACCACCTTCAAGGCAGTGAAACTGAGACTCTGAAGGAGTAAGAGGGAAAGCTGGGTGTGGAACCAACGCTCCTCAGCTACCAGGCAGGTACTTAGTGGCTGATCTGATATCTTTTTTTCCCCTCTTATCCAGATGCACGTTTTAATTCTTTCTCTAAGAAACCCTGTAGTTGCTGCTGATTAACACTGCTAAGTAGAGACTCACTGGCCCCACTCTTGAAGTCATCAGAGAAAGTTGGAAGAGGGCGACAAAGAACAACAGCCCCCACAGCACTGCGCCACCCAGTCGGCCCCGACACCCTTGCTGTGACCCAGACGCTTCTCCGTGAAATGAGCAGCTTTTCCAGTGCAAGAGGAGGTCTGTGTTGGTCTCCGTGCACCTGGTTAAGTTTTTGCAGATCCAAACAGTTAAATACATAAAATGACTGACATCAGAAAGTCAGCTATTTATCCTCAGAAGCGGTACATGGGTGTGCTTCACTGAAAAGATCAAGTTGATGGAGAGAGAAAAGCAAGACCCTTGAGGGGTCTGGAAATGCTGGGGGCAGAGTAATGTTAATGAGAAAAGCCAGCACACTCCGACCCAGGCCAAATACCTGCACACGGACACACTCAGTTCCGGGAGCAGGTGGCCATGTAATGTGGAAACATTCACGCAAGTCAAAGCACAGGAGAACCAACGTGATGAGAGAATGAAAAGCTCAAGAGCACATAGCAATGTCCATAAAGCAAGTCCTGGGAACACACAAATGCCCAGTGGGGAAGCCTCCTCTGCAGATGAGAATGTCACAGCAAACGCAACCAAACGGCCATTTAACAACGATGGAGACTAATTACAGCAGGCCAGAAGGGCAGGCCCTCACCCCGCACTGGAGGAGTGCTGCCGGGCATGGCACTTGCCCTCTTTACTAAACCCGAGGACACGTTCCGGAAGTAATCTGCACAGATCAGTCTCGCTCTTCTTAGCAAGAAAGCAATATTCAGCTCTTTGCTAAGTTGAAGCAGGACTCCATTTGCAAAGGGGTAACATGCAAGTTAAAATTCAGAGACTGTTCCCCTTGCCTCCCTGTCTTTGGTGAATGGATTCCCATCCTTGGGGTATCAGTATCTTTGTGGGGGAAGCTTTGCAGACAGCATGAAGCTTTCTTGTTCCCATGAACACGGCACACTTGCAGGTTTATAAGGAGGTACTTACCAGACTAGTCACATGTTAGGGACACAAAATGGAAGAGAATTGTGAAGAAAACTTTTATTCTGTAAGCTCAGAAGAAAATTACTATTCTTTGCTTTAATGGATTTATTTTAAATGCATTTGGGAGTCATATGAAGCTGTTATTTTTATTAATATTAAATCATAGCTGTGTACATTAATGAGAACATGGGGCACCTTATACTGGTTTTATAAACAGTCTGACACATTTTCATCACACTGGTTAACATAGCCTTCCTGGCATTTTCTTCTTAAACAATGGTAGCTCAGCAGGCAGGTAGGTGGCAGCCTCCCTGCAGAGCTTGTCCTGGAACTTAAGCCCCCAGACTGGGCTCCAGCCCCAGCTGCTGAATAAAAGTAACTAAATATGTAAAAATAAAACATATTGCTTATAACTTCAAAGCAATGCAAAACAGAGGCCCAGAAGTCAGAAAATAACTTGCAGAAAATTAAAAACCAGGACATTGAATGCCTAATAAACAAAAAATGTGAACCTTATTAGTAATCAAAGATGAAAATGATATATCATTATTTGCCTGCCAAAATAGCAAAGAAGTATTTAAGTGATGATAATGTTAGCAAGGGTGCAGGGGAATGAGGACTCTTATACGCTGCTGGTGGGAGCGCAAATTGCTATAACCTTTTTAAAAAGTGATTTGGTGATATGTTTGAAAAGTCTTGGAAAAAAAAATACTCATCTCCTCCTCAGTAATTCCACTTCTAACAATCCACCTAGGGAAGTAATTCAAGGTAGAAAATTGCATAAACTAAGATGTCCACTGCATCACCGCAAATATCTAAATACCCAACAACAAGGAACCGTAAATAATATGATGTTTTGTACAGTTGCAAGATAAAATACAGGGTGCCCAGTTCCTCCTGAATTTCAGATAAACAAGGAAAAATAAGTATGTGATAAATATTGCCTTAGAAATACTGAATGGAACATACATATGCTAGAAAACATGATTTGCTATTTGCCAAGTTGAACTTGGTGTCCTGTATTTTATTAGCTGAGTCAAACTTCCGTACCATCATGTGCAACCATTAGTCCTTAACTATTAACTATGCAAACATGAAATATTTTAATAATGAGAAAATATTTTCAGAACAAAAAAGGAGGAAATTATATATACACATTTTAGTAATTTAAAGAATATATAGCACAGGAAAAATAAACAAACAAAAAAACAACTAGACGAAAAAAATACTAAATAGTCATTGAGGAAGAGAGAATGAGCCCAGATTATTTTTATAAAGACAAGACATATTAACATTTTAAAAGGTGGTTGTGAAAGAAAAAAATCTCCACTGGCCGGTGGGACCAACATTTCCTGTCCTGATCCTGCGAATCCCAATTTTTTATCCTCATAAATTTCTCTCGCAGGGCTCCCCCTGTTGGTGTGGACTTGAACTGCCCACTAAGCCCTGTACTGAACTCACCCCTCCACCCAACAGCCTCCTGCAAGGACCTCAATGCCGCCGTTTTAAATCTGTTTGGGCTCCCAGTTCACAGGCAGGTTGATAGAATGAACAACAGGCAGAATGGAGGACAGAATGGAGGACAGAATGGAGGACAGGCAGAATGTCTGTAGGGAGGACAGGCCCAGTGGAGGACCGGCAGAATGGATGAGCAGTAGAAGTAAGGAGGTGCCAGGTACTCCGAAAGGCAGGCGACACGGGAGGTGAAAAAACAAGAGTACAGATGGCTTCGAAATGTGACCAGCCTGTGCGGAGTGTGTCCAGCCAAGGAGCCCTCCCCTTCACTCCTAGGCAGAGAACCACATGTCAATTCTGACAGGGGAATTGCCTGAAAGGCAGGAGAGAGCCTGGCAGGAGCCGCCTGGCTGCAAAGACCTCAGGGTAACAGCCCAAACTGTGAACCCCGCTCTGCCCTGCTCACTTCCTAGCATATCAGCAAGGAGGTTTAAACGACCCTGCTCTGCCAACTTCACTCCCAGGCCAAACCCAGGAGACTAGAAGACTCCTCTTTGGGAAAACTGACCAGCCAGAGAACATGTCCACTAATATGATGACTGAGGTTCCAGAAGTATCAGAGGTCAGCCCACCTGGGCTCCCGCAGGATGGCCCTCCAGCCTCCAAGCTCTGTGCACGCTCACAGATGGGTCTTGTCGAGAACTCAGGGCCTCACGCAGAAAGCTCCCCCACCATTGATAAAGCAGATCAAAACAAACAAAACCAGAAGCCACAGAAAAGAAAGAAAATTTAGGAATTGTGAGAGAACAAATGAACGATAATTGTCACCCTCAGGTAGGTATGAGATTATATCCGTGAAACAAGAACATCATGTCACAAAAGAAAAAGGAACAAAGACCAAGAAAGAATGTCTGCAATATTTAAAATATGTTAGGAGAAATAAACAGAACTCCTGGGAGATAAAGTTGGTGAAACCCTGCAGAAAGCACAACAAAATCGCACACAAGTGCACAAACACACACCAGTGTTCACACACATGCGTGTACACAGGGGTGGGAGAGGGAGAGAGGCAGGGAGGTGACGAAATCAGAGAAGAAGAACGTCAGGTTCACACTTAACGGGGACAGCGTTAAGTGTGTCTGAATGATGGACACACTTCGAAGTCTGACTCAAAAGCAACTCATGCAACCAAAACATTTGTACCTATGTAATAGTCTCAAATTTAAAAAAAAAAATTAAAAATTACACAAGATATAACTTTGTAGGAATTGCGTGAAAGGCGAACACGACTATTATTAGCAACTTTCTGAGAATCCATTATTATTTCAAAATAAAATGCAATTAAAAAAAACCTTAAAGAGGGATCCTTGACTGGATACATCCTTGCTGCTATTTTCAGAGGGACCTTCAGCCAAAGACATTTCCTAATGGGATTCTCTCAGACTGATGCTCTTTCAACATCTAAATTATCTATGCCTAAATTCATTAAAAATACATAGTGACAGGCTGGTCGTGGTGGCTCACTACTCTAAGTCCTAGCACTCTGGGAGGCTGCGGTGGGAGGATCCCTTGAGCTCAGGAGTTCCAGACTAGGCGAAGCAAGAGACCATATCTGTACTAAAAATAGAAAAGTAGCCCAGCATTATGGCAGGAACCTGTAGTCCCCGCTATTCAGGAAGCTGAGGCAGAAGGATCTCTTGAGCCCAAGAGAGTGAGGTTGCTGTGAGCTATAACACCACGGCACTCTACCCAGGGTGACAGAGTGAGACTCTGTCTCAACGAAAAGAGAAAGAAATGGAAAAAAAAAAAAAAAAAAAAGTCAGGGAATCCATAAAAGAGAGTCAATATCTAATGAAATGAATCTATCTGCAATTCCAGAAAGAAAGAGCAAAGAAAATGGAGATAGAAAAAGCTATTTTTATAAAACAATAGAAAAGTAATCATACAATCCATTAGATCTGATAAGTTCAGCAGATTACAGTACATGGATTCAAAATACAAAAATCAATTGCCTTTCTATAAACTAGCAATGGGCAATCCAGAAATACAATTCAGAAAATAAGCCCATTTACTAAATTATAAAAAGAATAAAACGAAAATATTTAAGAAAAGATGTACATGCTGAATGTTACTCATATTGAAAATGTTGTTAAAGAAATCAAAGAAAACTTAAATAAATGGAAACATATCCATGAGCATTTATTAGTAGTCTTGGTCTTGTTAACATTCTCCAAAACTGATCTGCAAATTCATTGCAACCCCTGACAATTCTGGCTGATTTCTTTGCAGAAATCCACAAGCCAGTGACAGAAGATCACGCATTGTGTAATTGCATTTTGATGGTAGTAACAGTTAAACAACTTAGTGAATGTACTAAAAACCACTGAAGTGTACACTTTAAATACATAAATTCAATGTCATATGAATTTACCTTAGGGAAAGTTTGTAAAAAAAAAAAAACAAACTAATTAAATGATACTAAGTAATTTCAATAAAGAAAATACATAACCCAAATGAAAGGGCCTGTTGATAGCTGGTACTACTGAGGATCACCACTGTGAGATTTTAGAGGACCAGGGACGAAACCATGATTTTAAGACACTGGAGAGGAAAATAAGCCAAGATAAAAGGACTGCCACTGTGGACGATGAATTGAGAATGGAGAAGCTGGTACAGAGGACAGGTGATTTTCCAAGAGAAGTCAAACTATTTGCCCTTATAAACCATGTAATACATTTCTCAGATTTAAAATAATAATAAGAATATACTTGGGAAAATCCCTATAAATCCTATAATCCTTGCAAAGTTTTTCCTTCACCTTATATTTGCTGAAATAAAAATAAGGCTGCTTTTCTTGTTTGGTTCAATTTCCTCACTTATATGTTCATATCGCTGGGTATTTTTTGAAATATGTCTCAAAATCCTTTTAGGATCGGGGGGATGGAGAGGAGAGTATAAGAAGACATGATAACTAAACATAAAGAAAGAAAAGTGTTGAAGCCCAGGAGCTGGAGGTTGCTGTGAGCTGTGTGAGGCCACGGCACTCTGCCGAGGGCTATAAAGTGAGACTGTCTCTACAAAAAATAATAATAATAATAATAAATAAATAAAAGAAAAAAAAGAAAGAAAAGGGTTGCACGATGAAGCAGAGAACATAGTGCCTGTGTTACATATATAGGAAGTCATTAGCACCACGGTGCCTTCCAAAGGTGATGTCATGTTTTGTCAGTTAAATATCCGATTAAATATAGGATGTAATAAAAAGATTCAAGAGGGCACTAGGATTAAAACTAAGGTTCCTGGAAAACTGGGCCTTCACTCACATCATTGGAATTTACAATAATTTGCTCATATATCCAATCCGACATAAAATTAAACACTGCATTGGTTTCCTTTTTTCACATGAAGATAAATTCAGTCCCATGATTCTTTTAGTCAATATATGGTTAACTTTTACTCATTTAGTTTCTAAGGTAGTGTGATTTCCTTGTCTTATAAAGAATCATAAAGTGAGGAATGTTTATTTTAAAAAAAGCTACATAAAATAAAAAATAGTACAGTTGATAACCTACATTAATGTCATCTATTAACTATTTTAAACTACCACCAACAAAATTAAACCTGTTTCTTAAACTTAAATTGAATATGTGATTGAATTCATACAGGACTAGTAGCTCATATCATTCCAGACACTAAAAGGAAAGAAATATAATTTTAAAAACAAAATCAATTTCAATTTTACAGTAGCAGTAATGGTAGGAAGATGTTTATTGGGCGAATGTAACAAAAGGGAATATTTGGCTCTTAAGGTACCCATAACAATTCTTTGTTGCTTATTCAATGTAATAATTTAAACACCTATTCCCATTTATTATGAAAGATAAAAATAAATTACAATCAAATTTTACTTATAAAACTTACCCTTTATGATATGAGGAATATATACTTTGTATGCAACTTCTTATTGTAATTCATTTGATAGTAAAACAAGACATACAGCAAAGCAGAAATTTTTATATTTTATTTTTACAAACTCAATAAATCAGATTGTATTTGAGCCTTAGAGAATTTAGAATTTCCCTAGTCTTATGGCATGATACAGAGTACCTATAAACATGCTCCAGTCAAAAGAAGTCTCCATAAACTCTTACTATTAAGGAAAAAATTTAATCCATACATTTTGTTTAATTGACTTCTGTTCATTAAGGAAGCTACTATTATCACAATTATAAATTAAAGTTGAGACTCTTCCTTAGGTACAGTGAAATTCCTGTACGAATTATGAAAAGATACCGTACTCAATTTTATTCACATTGGTTGGGTAATGTAATGAGGAAGAACTATGTAACAAACCAAATGTGAATTAAATTAAAAAAGCATAAGAAGGACAAAAGAGATTTTAAAATATGAGGTTATTATATGATAGAAATGGAAAACACGTCATTTATTTACAAAATACTTGTTTATGCATAGAATACGCATAAATGGCATGTGATTATATGCTCAAACAGTGCCCATCACAAGAGACCACCGGGAACTTGTCGCTACCTAAGTGATTTTAGCAATAAATGGCTTAATATTTATTTTCAAAATTGCCTACCGGGGTGGCATATGACTCACTTTGTGGGTACCCAAGAGAAATTCTGCAGGAGCAATGTCCCCACCTAGCAGGAGCTGAAAGGCAAGCACAAGGCAGGCAGCTAATCCCAGGGGCTCCACTTCCATCCCTTGCCACCCCTTTGCGTACCCCTGAGAAAGCTGAAGTTTCCCAGGTTATAATGTGCCATAAGAAACTGAGAAGATAGGGATAAGATGGCAAGAAGATTCAGAGCAGTGTAGACTATTAACAAGAGCAACGCTCAACAATCAAGGCGTGTGTGGAAAGCACTGAGCTCCTGGGGTAGGTCGCTCAGCAGGTGATGAAAACAGCCTCTGCCCAGGAGGAGCACAAAGGGGTCTGGGGCCTGACTGTTCCAGAATAGCTGGGCCATGACAAAAGGACACAGGAGGTGGCTTGAGGAGGCTCCCCTGGCCACAGGTGGGTCTCTTGGGACAATCTGAGTCGAACAATGAACAGACAGCAAAGGATAGGTTGAAGGGGAATATATACACCTCAGAGAAGCATAGGAGGTGAGTGGGGCTGGGGGAAAGTGAGGCTCTTCCCCATGGAAGACTACAACTAAAAAATGCAGAAGGAAGGAGATAATTCAACTCCTAAAGACATGGACGATTCAGGCAAAGATCCTTAGTGGGCACTAAAAACATTAGGTGAAGGGTCTCTGGGGACCAAGATATTCAATCAAACACAGCTCTGCAAATTTGAAGGCACAGCTCTGCAAATTCAGTCTGGGCACCCTGGTGAGCTAGACTGCGAAACACACATCGCTTGGGTAGTATTTTTACTAAAAATATTCAGTCATGAGGAAATGATTCATGGATCCAGAATATGGGACGCTTGATAAGACAACTGGCTGGGACCCTTAAAAAAAGGTCAATGGGAACATTTCACAGGGCAGAGACATTACATTTGATTAGGGAATCATTGTTAATCTTCGCAAGTGTCATAACATTATTGTGACTATGCAGCAGAATTATTTTTAGGAGATATGTCATGGTGTCTGTGACCAACTGTTGGTCTGACAAACAAACAAAAAGACAAGGTTACAGAAATACGGAAACACGCGTGGAGGGAGGGCAGGCGTGATACAGACATGGCGCAGTGTTGCGAGGCTGTGGATCTCGTTGGGGGCACGCAAGTTTTACTATGATATTGATTCAAAACTTCCATTGTACATACAAAAAATTTCAAAATAAAAAGAATGAAAACGACTTCTCCCTACAACCTAGTAAGAAGACATATATGAAAATAATTAAGGCTCGGTATTAGAAATATTATAAAAGGGAGTTATGACAGGCTGCAAGGGAATTTAAAATAGTAAGGGTTTTCTTCCTAATCAAATGAATTACTACTGAACATAATATCAGAACTGCAAACAACGATTTAGATATTTTAACCCACACTTGGGTGAGAGGGAAGAGTAAAGACATTTAAGCAGCAGGAATTCCCAAGGAATATTCACTTGGGAAAATGTCTGAGGAGCGATAATGGAACCTGATGGTTTAGTTGCTTTTGCATATAAAGCTCTTCCGTCTGTAGTCTTCTTTTGTATAGGAACAGCTCATTTATTTGGACAATTCACTGTAGAGATATATTCTGGGCTGACAAAAATACTCTATGTTGCAAGGGGTACGAAAAAGTACAAATGTCATGCTTCCCTACCAAGTGCGGACCCTAATGTCATTCAGGCTCTTTTCATCAGTTTATAGTACTTTCTGGTTTATGGTAAAACGTACGTAGGTACATGATAGAAAATTAGTTTGAGTCAAGGCATCAGAGTCAGACAGTTCGGAATAATCATTTGACCATGACTGAAGGTGCTGTATAAAGGAAAATGGGTTATTTAACCGCTCTGAGCCTCAGACTCCTCACCTGTGCAATTGGGATAATGACTCTAAAATCCAGAATTCTTAAATACGTATTTACTGATGTTAGCACAGTGGTGTCTACATAAAGGAATGGTGGCTTTAAGGAGGCTGATAGTGACGATGAATTAGAAAACACAATATCAGGCGGTGCCTGTGGCTCAGTGGGTAGGGCGCCAACCCCATATACCAAGGGTGGTGAGTTCAAACCCGGTCCTGGCCAAACTACAACAAAAAAATAGCCAGGCGTTGTGGTGGGCACCTGTAGTCCCAGCTACTCAGGAGGCTGAGGCAAGAGAATTGCCTAAGCCCAGGAGTTAGAGATTGCTGTGAGCTGTGTAACGCCACAGCACTCTACCAAGGGTGACAAAGTGAGACTCTGTCTCTACAAAAACAAAACAAAACAAAAAAACCAACACAAAATCATAAAGAGAAGAATATTTTAAAGTCACAAAATAATACACTGAAACCCATAAAAACATGACAAGAGAAACAAATAAGACCTCAAAATGTGAAAGTATACCATGTTCATGAATTGGAAGACCCAGTATTGCTAAGATGCTGGTAAAGCTACAGTTTTAAACTGCCAGCAGATATTTACATAATATGATTCTAAACTCTACATGGAAAAGTAAAAAATTATAAATACTTGTGGCAACTTTGAACAAAATCAAAGGACATATACTACCTGAATTTAAGACATAGTATAAAAATACAGATATTAAGACAGTGTGTATTTTTTCCTTCACTCTATTAATGTGGTATATGTCTTATGTTGAACACCCTTGTATTCTTTCAATAAATCTCACTTAGTCAAGGTGTTAAAAAAGGAAAATAAAATGGTGTGGTCCTGAAAAGGACAGGAATACAGGTACAACAAATGACCAAATACATACGGCTAATTGAGTTGAACAAAGTGCCAAGAAAAATCAATGTGAAAATACAGTCTTTTCAACAAATGGAGCTATTAACAGTTGGACATAAAAAGGAAGGGAGATAAGAAGGGAGGAAGAATCAAGCCATATCTTACACCATGGGCAAAAATTAACTGGGAATGTATCAAGGATCTAAATGCAAAACTTAAACATTTTAAAGACAAGATAGAAAACCTTTGTGATCTCGGCTTGGCTTGGGCATATATTTCTTAGGATACAAAAGCATGAACCATAAAACAAAACAAAACAAAAATATGGGAAATTAAAGTTTATCAAAATTAAAAATATTTGCTCTGTGAAGACATTGTAAAGAAAATAAAAAGACAAACTGCAGAACTGGAGAACTTATCTGGTAAAGGACTTGCAACCAGAATATACAAAGAGTTTGCCAATTAATAATAAGAAAGCAACCCATCAAAAATTAGGAAAAAGTGGAGCAGACATTTCACCAAAAAAGGTACACATATGGCCAAGACACACATGAAAACACGTTGTATGTCAACAGTGGATAGGAACGTACCAATTTAAACCACATTGGGATATACCTTTAGAATGGTTAAAATTAAAATAAAAAAAAAAAAAGGAAAGGAAAAGAAAAATGCAGAGAAACTAAAGCTGACCTACTCTGTGCAAGTTTAAAGGAAGAACGGCATAGATATTTTGGAAAAGAATTGGCAGTTTCATAGACCGTTAATAATATACTTAGCACTTGACCTAATTATCATACTTCTCAGTATTTACCTGAGAGAAATGAAAACATAGGCTCACACAAATCCTCTGCACAAATGTTTACAGGAGCTTTATTCATAATTGCCAAACGTGGGAGACACTCCTAATATCCACTACCTAGTAAGTGGACAGACAAATGGTGGCACACGATCAGGATGGAATCCTCGTCAGCAATGAACAGGAAGAAACGACTGATAAATAGACATGACGGAATCTCCAGCACGGAAGGCAACGCGCTGCATGACCTATTCTTAGGTCATTCTGGAAAAAGCAAATTAACTGTGACAAAGGGAAGAGGATGGGCCATAAAGGAGCATGGTGGATGTTTCAGGGGAATGGAAATATTCTACATCTTGTCCTTTGTGACAGCTACACAACTAGACATGTGTGAAAATTCAGAAGTAAACAGGGTGAGTTTTACTATATAATATTATAAAAACATACAAAGAAGAAAATTGGAAATCCACAAGGTAAGGTATGTGCAATTAACGCTGATATTTTAATGGACTCCTTTCTACTCTTATACGTACACAGAAGCAGACTAGCTAGTTTCAATTTAATTAATACTTTAAATATTGTAGCTTTCAAATGGTTTTGCTATTTTGGATTGCAACTCCTACCTCATTACTCTTGTTTTTCACATTTTTCTTCGGTATCTCTGCCAATTTATTCTTTTGCATGAACTTTAGAACCACATTATTGAGTTTGAAACAAGTCCCACTGGGATTCAAATTGGAATTCCATTGAATTTTTAAATTAATTGAGGAGGCTTACAATGTCGGCCTTCCCATTTAGACACATAAAACTGTCTCTGCATTTGTTCAAATCTATTTTTACACCATCCGGGAATATTCTGTGGTTTTTATCATATGGATCTTCAGTAAGTCTTTTTATTTTGTGTTTCTGTTGTGGGCAATATGTTTTTCAGTAAGATTTTGGACACTCTGTATTTTTATGTCTATATTAGGAAAAACTATTGATTCTACATGTATGCTTTATAATTGCCCTACAGAATTCTATTATTACATCTGATATTGTTTTTTTTTTTAATTATTGGTACTATTGTTTGCCTTGGAGAGAGTTTCTAAATAAATCTAACCCAAACCAACATCTGTCAATATTTTTGTGTTGTGCTTTCTATTCTATTTGCTGTAAGTCTTAATTCTGTTTCTAGACTTAACACACAGATTTGCACTATTCAGAAAATGTAAAGTTATAACAATTGACAGTAAGAGCCTTTGTTTTCTTCGTGGTTTTAATGGGTAAGGCTGTAGGGTCTAATTTTTGACTATGATTTTGAATGCTGGTTTAAGATACCTTCTATGTCACATTAACAACGTATTCCTAACCCAGGGATCAACTACAACAAAATGCTTCAAGCTAAACAAATACAGTTATGGGTATTATTACAAAATAAGAGTTTCACTATTAAAGAACAAATGGTTCATTAATAAAATCGAGCATTCACAAACACATCCCATGGATACTTTAACATTTGTTCTAATAGGGTAAGACTGATATGCCCCTCAAACATAATTACATAAGGTCAAGCTATAACAAATCAAAAACTTAGAAGACTGACATTTTTTACAATTCTTATTTCTTTGAGGCAGAATGTAGCACCATTACACAATTCATTCACTCACTTAAACATTTACAAAGGCATCATGTGTACCAGAGGCTGTTGAAGCACTCACGAAGCTCACCGTCTATTGGGAGTGCGATACCAGAGAGCAAGCTTACTGGCAGCTGAATTTAAACATTAGCTTCACTTGTCAGGGTTGACATTCATTAGTATCTTAATAAGACCATCTGGTACCTGGAGTAAGTTAATTGTCAGCATTTGGCAAGTATACCTTATAGATGTTTTCACATCACATTTTGTGGGGAAAAAAATCTCTTGGATGTTTTCCTATTGAAAAAAATATTCGAGAAGATTATCAATCTAAACATATATTAATGTATGCATTGGTATACAGATACTATCCATACGGCTGGTAGGGTGCCTCATGCTTATAATCCTAGATTCTGGGAGGCCGAGATGGGTGGACTGCCTGAGCTCAGGAGTTTAGGACCAGCATGAGCAAGCCTGAGACCTCCATCTCTAGGACAAACAGAAAAATTAGCCAAGCACTGTGGTGGGCACCAGTAATCTCAGCTGCTCAGAAAGCTGAGGCAAGAGGATTGTTTGAGTCCAAGAGTTTGAGGTTGCTGTGAGCTATGATGACATCGTGGCACTCTACCCACGGTGACAAAGTGAAACGACTCTGTCTTAAGTAAATAAATAAACAGATACTATTCCTAGTTCCAATGTATAAGTTGTTATTTTTATGTAGACATAATAAAAATATTAGAAGAGGCCATTTTACTAATCTTATCAAAATTTAGAGCTGCACTTTGTAATCACCAAATAGACAATTAGCATTGATCATTATGTTGACTATCAGAATTTTAATTAGAGAATATAAAACACTGGTTTATTAAGATTAATCTCCTTGAACAAAATTCATATATTTTAACAATTTTTTTTACTTATAACAAATTATAGACATTTCAGTCATTTGACTCACACAGAAAAATAAAAAAGGACCATGACAGATCAAATCGATTTCCCTTTACCTAAACCCCAAACTCTAATTACCAGTCACACAGAGAAGATGCAAACTGGAAAAGAGTTTGCAACAGATGTGTAGCCAAGACTTTTTACTTTTTTATTAATATTGCGCAGATGAGATCTTAACAGCATGCAGTGGAAGGTAAACCCTTCCACAGAGGCATACTATATTGACTAATTTTAATTACTTTCCAGATTCACTACTTGTTTATAACATTCAGCATGTTGTTCACAAGCTAATTATTTGTCTACACAGAAGTTGCAAAAGGTAAAACTCCTAGTTCTGTCTGAACAAGAAGCATATAGAATAATGAAATGAAATCCACTTGCTTTGAATTTAAAGCAACTGTGTTGTTGTCATGAGGAGGCAAAAAGCAGCATCCAGGTTTGCCGGGCTAAGTACAAACACAGTCAGTAAGGGACATTCAGAAGCCTCAGGCACCATGCCATGGGCATGCCAGTGGGAAAATCCCCATGTGTAGGACAAAGCATTGTCATAAATTTGAACAACTGCAGTACAGGTGCGGACCCACCCATAGGACTACAAGGCCACAGTGAGCGCTCCTGTCCCCATGACCTCCGTCACTCCACTGCTGTCCTCATTGTTCCAGACACACTATGAAACATGGGATCCATAAACTGCTACCCTTGCCCATTAGGGCTTAACTACTGATGCTCACCAGAGAAGGCTTCTCCCCCTGGTGACCACCTGCTCCCTTCCTTCAGAGCTGGGCCCCCAGGGCTCCTTTGCCAAGTGGCCCGCCACTACCATGAAAGTTGTAATGCACCTCTGAGCCCCAGCACACCTGATCCCCTCACTACCGTCCCCACGCTCCAGTCACCTTGACACAAAGTGCAGAATCCGTCTCCTAGCTACATTGTTCATTGTCTCTCTTCACTAGAATGCAAACTCCATGAGGGCAGGGATCTTCGTTTTGCTTGCTGAAGGAGCCCTAGTGCTTAGAAGACAGCCCTCTCCTCAGAGGCACCAGTGACCTGTGATGCGCCTGCCCAAGTGAACACACTTGTCATCCATCTGTTTCAAAGAACATCTAAAGGCAAAGAAGAGATGAGGGCCTGATATCAACAAGCAGAAGGGAAATTAGTCAGTACAACAAAGGCTACGACTCTAAAATAAGGAGAAAGGGACGTATGGATCTAGGCGTGAACGTCCTTCCTGACAAAGTTACTGATTCTTATTTCTGATCTTTAAAGACCTTCCCAATCTATAGCTAAAAAAGGCACCATCCTAGAGAAATTCATGCACTGAAGTAGTTTTACAATAAACTTAAAATGTATATTCAGAAACCTTAACTATACCGAAATTTTATTGTATCAAATAGTACTAAATTCATATTTTTAAAATTTCTTTATGGTGGGGTTTACGGGAAAGGCCTTCAAATCTTAGCGCTCCCTATCGAGAGCTCCCTCTCCGTGTGACCATTTCCAAGGAAAACTTTAACACCACCCTGACAAAAAAGAATTGCCTGATAAATCTTAAAACAAAACTTTCTGTTTCATGAAAACTGCATTTAAAAAATACAATTCAATATGTTAGAAAATACACTACACAAAATAAAATGCTTTGGAATAATTTAGTCAAGGAGGAGAAATTCGATTTGAATGCTGAAAACTATAAAACATGGATGATCAGAAAAACTAATATTATTAAAAGGTTCACACTACCCAAAGTGATCTACAAATTCAATAAATGCCCTATCAAAATTCCAATGGCATTTTTCACTAAAATAGAAGAAAATGATCCTAAAATTTACAGGAAACCACAAAAGTTCCAGAATAGCTAACGTAATCTTGGCTAAAAACAGCAAAGCTGGAGGCATCACCCTCCCGGATTTCAAGATCTACTATAAATCTATAATAATCCAAACAATATGGGGCTGGCCATAAAAACAGACATATTGACCAATGAAACAGGGTAGCAAGCCCAGAAATAAATCCACGCATTTACAGTCCATCGATTTTTAACAAAGATGCCAAGAATACAGAATGAGGAAAGGATTGGTTCTGCAATAAATGATGCTGGAAACTGGATTATTCCCATGCAGAAAAACGCAGTTAGACTCGCATCTCACACCACATACAAAAATCATCTCCAAAAGGATTATGGACCTAACATTAAAAATTGTAAAACCACTAGAAGAAAACATGGGGCAACACTTATTGAAATTGTCTGGGAATGGGCAAGGATTTTCTGGACGGAAGTCCAAAAGCACACGAAGTAAGCAGAAGTTCAAATGCGATCGTCTGACCTGGTTTCTCGGACTCTCAATGAATACCCAACAATTAAAAAAAAAAGAAAAGAAAACAAAGCAGAAGTCAACGACTGGGGTTAAATCAAACTCTTTAGAACAGCAAAGGAGACAATCGACAGAGCCAAGACACGCACAGAAGGGGAAAGTATACGCAAACCATACCGCTGAGAAGGGGTGACCATCCAAACACACACGGAGCGCACGCAACTCCAAACCAAGAAAATAATCTGATCAGAACGCGTGCGAAGAAACCAGACACACGTTTTTTAAAAAGACACACACACACACACACACGGCAAACAGGTTTGCGAAAAATACTGAACATCACTAACGATCAGAGATACGCAGATTAAAATCATAATAAAATGACGCCCCACGTTGTGGCTTTTACCAAAACAACTAAAGGTAACAAATGTTGGAGACAAAGTGGAGAAAAGGGAACCCATACTGTTGGTGGGAATGGAAATTAGAACAGCCACTTTGCAAACAGCAGGGGGTTTCTTCAAAAATTAAAAAACAGAACTGCCACGTGACCCAGCAATCCTGCCAAGGGGTGTATACCCAAGGGACACGAATCAGTATGTGGAAGTGGTACCCGCACTCCTGTGTTCCATGCAGTGTCGTTCACAGTAGCCAAGATAGGGAAGCAAGCTAAGTACCTGTCAGGGGATGAAGGATAAACCAAATGTGACACGTAAACACCACAGACAACGCAGCCTTCACAGAAGGAGCAGTGCTGCCCTTCGGGAGGACACGGATGAACCTGGAGGGCAGTACAGAAGTATAATGAGCCAGGCACGGAAAGATAAGCACACTGCACAGTCTCGTATTGGAATCTAAAGACGCCAACCTCAAAAGCAGAGAGCAGCATGGTGGGGCTCAGGACCTGGGGGGGAGGTGGGGAAGGGGAGACACTGGTCAGAGGGAACAAGATTTTATGTAAATGGGGAAGTAAGTCCAAGACATCTGCTGTGCTTCATGGCAACTGTAAGCAGTCCCCAGTTTACGAACAAGATAGGTTCCATAGGTTTGTTCTTAAGTTGACTTTTCATAGACTAAGTTGGAAAAGGTACGTTTGCCTATTACCCGTAATAGCTTCTGTTTATAAGTGTGAATTTTATGTCAGATGGTTGTAACTAAGGGACCGACTATATAGCTAATAATAGTTATTGTACACTTTTCTTTTTGTGTGAGAGAGAGTCTTTGTTGCCCTTAGTAGAGTGCCGTGGTCTCATAGCTCACAGCAGCCTCAAACTCCTGAGCTCAAGGGATTCTCTTGCCTCAGCCTCCCAAGTAGCTGGGACTACAGGTGCCCACCAAAACACCTGGCTATGTTTTAGAGACGGGATCTTGCACTTGCTCAGGCTGGTCTTGAACTCATGAGCTCAAGCCTCCTAGAGTGCTAGAATTACAGGTGTGAGCCACCATGCCCGGCTAGTATACTATATACTTGAAAATTGCTAAGAGAATAGATTTTGAGTGTTTTCACCACAAAGAAAATAATATGTGCAGTAAAATGCATGTTAATTAGCTTGATCCAGCTATTCTATTGATGCAATATATACATTTACAAACTATCATGTTGTATACCATAAATATATACAATTTTTATAATCAATTTAAAAAATTAAAAAAAATTACAAATTGCATTAATGATGACAATCCAATATGCTAGAGAATTTGGGAGTTTTTGGGTATGGAGCAAAACCAGTCAGCTTTGTTTTGGACAAAAGGATGGTCAGAGACAAGTCTGTTAGGTGCAGCCTGGGGGCTGCCCCACACCTCCCACACTGCACCATGTGGCAGAGCAGGGTCTCATCACCAAAAGGTATGACAGAGGCTGCACCCAAAGCACACAGTGCCCAGTACTCAACCCTGCGATTACAGGGCAGACACTTCTGTCCCTGGAGGCAGAAATCCTCATTTGCTAACGGCCTTTTCACAGCACTTGAGAACACAGTAAGCTCAGGGCTCTCTGCTCTCCACCCAGAAGACGGAACAAGGCAAGTTTTCCAGCCACCCAGGGCTTGGGCCACACTGGAGTAATGGCATACACATGTCCCAGGGGGACATTTAGCTAGAGTATGTTCATCTAAATCCCATCAGGAAAGAGAGAAGCTGACCAGCCAACACTTCCACTCCTCACACTGTATCACCTCCCAGTCATAATGTCCTTATGAGGAAAATAGGCAGGGGGCAAATGTGGTTTGCATTTGAAATATTAAAGATATATGTATATCCGCTGTCTGTAAATTGCTAATATTTTCACCATTTTACCAGTATGAAAAATCTACGTTATTTTTAACAAATAGCAGTTATAAGGCAGGCAGTAAAATTCAAGGGTTCAGAGGAAACAGGGAAGAAGGAATCGAAGTTCAGAAAACTCCAACACAACCAGGTTTATGGAAGGCTCCAAAAGTCCTCATGGAGGCCGGGGCCCAGGACCACTGAGACTCTGTTCTCAGCCTGGCCCACAGGCTACTCCAAGATTGGCTTCCAGACTTGTGTCTGAGCCGATGTGAAAATTCCAGTGTTCACACCCCAGGAGAAGGGCTGTACGTCCAATGAGGTCTCATTTGGATTCTGACCAGCACCGAAAGACGTGCAAAGTTCTTGCTGCCAGAACCAGAGGCCCCGGGAAAGAGGAGTCCATCGCTGCAGCTTCAGTCCACAGTGTGTATGAGGTCCACCCGCATCAGGCGGCAGGGTGCAGGCCTTCTCCAATCAGAGGGCAACACATCAGCTCCAGACACAGGAAGGTGCTTCTGAGTGGACCAGCATCCCTGGTGTTCAGGCCACCCAGGGTAGCCGGACGGTGCAGTGACAAAGCTACTGGAAGGGGGCTCAGGATGAGACGGTAGCAGGCTGGAGAACCCGACTCACACCATCCTGTGTCTGCTTCATGCTGGTGCTCTGGACACGCTGAGCATATCACAGGGAGGCCTCCTGGGTAGACAGGGTTACCTGGTCAGACTGGGGCCCAAACTGACCGGCCTCAGCATCCAGCCTCCACCCCGCCCTGTTACTGACGGCTGGTGTCCTCATCTGTCAGGAGTACTGTGCTGCCACAGTCCTGGAGAAAGGGTGTACAGGAGAGGAGCTCTGAGGCAGCAAGATCGTCACAAGGTGACAAACAGGGCTGGCCAGGGTGTCAGTCCCAGGCGCCTTCCTCAGAGCGTAACAGGAGAGCTGCCCTGTGGGCAGGAGTTACCCAGGGAGGCTACAGCAGGCGTTTACCTTACACCGGATTCTCAGGACCATTATTCACACATTCATTAACAAATATATGCACGACCACAAATACATGCAGGCCAGTTTCTGTGCCTGGGGTTGGGAGAGGAAGGGAAATACACCAAAAGGTCCCTGCCCAGGTCTGAGGAGACATGACACGTTAGAGGTGAGGATGTGTGCCACGTGACTGGCCACGAGGCGCGACCTGGACACAGCGGGAAGGTAACAGGGGTGCGGAGCCAGGGAGCCCGGCAGAGAGGAAAGAAGGGGGGAGCCTGTGAGTGCGCGGCATGGGGTGCAGCCTGCGGCAGGCGCTGGGCAGCCAACAAGCCCATGGGCCTGGCAGTTTCACCAATCCTATCCTTACTCTTAACCCTTCAAATGTCAAAAAGTAACTGTAGGATCGTGGGGGTGAAGGGAGGAGTATCACTCAATTTTATTTGCTTTCAAATTTCCTAAGTCTTACATGTGATCATTCTACTTATAAATTCAACCCTGGTCCAGGACACTCAAAAGGACAGGAAAGAAACCTGCATATTAGGGAGACCCCAATCCCGATGGGGGTCACTTAGGAAAGAGTAGATTCCCTCCGGGAGGCCCAGGTGGGAAGACTGCTAGAGCTCAAGATTTCAAGATGAGCCTGAGCAACAGTGAGACCCTGTCTCTACTAAAAATAGAAAAATGAGTCCAGTGTCATGGTGGGTGCCTCTAGTCCTGGGAACTCAGAAGGTTGAGGGAGGGTAGCTTGAGCCCAGGAGGGTGCTATGATGATGCTACTGTACTCTACCCGGGCAATAAAGAAAGACACTGTCAAAATAAATAAATAAGAAAGAAAAGAAACAAAGACAGGAAGGAAAGGAAAGAAATGAGCAGATTCCATTAACTACTTCACACAGATACAAGGTTTTATTTGGTTTTCAATTTTTACAGTCTGGTACGCAATTTCCATTTCTGGCAATTAAAGAGTAAAAAGGTGAACAGGGTGCTTGTAATAGTCTAAGCTCTGTATCCAACAGTTGGAAATGAAAAAGCTAACTTTTCCCAGTCACTCCAAGGCAACCCCAAACTCCTTGGACAGAAATGCTTCCAACTGATGTGTCATCAGGTAGCGATAATGAAGTCCCTCCCTCGGCTGCTGGCAGCAAGGTGCATAAACAAAGGAAAGGACAGGCTACCATAACCTACGTTATGTCGTTTCTCTGGCATGGCGGGGGAAGGATGGAATTCAGCAAACACCAAGGTCACGCACTGTGTTGCTGCTCCCTTCCTGTTGTGCTCAGGGAAATCATTTAGACACTTCCGTGCTCCTGGCATGAATGGAGCAGGAAGGGAACTCCTCACTTGACTGAATACGATTTATTAATTTTCTGTATTTACCAATAAAACACAATCATTAAAAAAGTAAATGTCTGTTTCATGCTTAGAAAATTCAATTACATGGGCCCTAGTAACAAAGTGTAACCCCAGTTCTTCTACTCAGAAATCACCGTCTCTACTCCTGGCACGTAATAAGGTGTGACTTCCAAACTTCTCCAATTCAGATTTACCGGTGGGAAGAGCATAGTTAATGGTGGAAAATGTGAATTTCAGGATTTTTGTTAGTTTGTTTTTGAGACAGAGTCTCACGCTATCACCCTGGGTACAGTGCTGTGGTGTCATAGCTCTTAGCAACCTCACAGTCCTGGGCTCAAGCAATTCTCTTGCCTCAGCCTCCAGAGTAGCTGGGACCACAGATGCCGCCACAATGTCTGACTAGTGTTAGAGATGGGGTCTCGCTCTTGCACAGACTAGTCTCAAACTCCTGAGCTAATCCACCCACCTTGGCCTCTCACAGTGCTGGGACTGCAGACGTGAGCCACCACACCCAGTCTTCAGGATATATTATAAAAAATAAATTTTATGCACATATATACGCATACTCACACACACGTAATAACGTACCTGAAGGTGGATTAGAAAAAGTATAAATGATGATTTTTCTTTCTATCCCAATAGCCCGAATATCACATTCAGATCCATTGAAACTTAATCATAATACTATTTTGAGTCTAAAATAATTTTTGTTGCATGAACTCCTCCTTGCCCGTCCCACAAACCTCCTACTTCAAATTTCCACTCAAATAGTTTAAGCTGTAACTAGAATACGGAGATAAAATACAGAGAGATGTACATCTAAATATTAGTATTTCTAAATAGACATTCTCCTTCTTAACATGGTTATTCCTTAAAACAGGATCATTTCTTATTAAATAATTGAAGGCTCATGACAATATTGATGGGATTACACCTGTGGTGCATCTTACAAGGATACATGGGAAACTTAGTAAATGTAGAATATAATTGTCTTAACACAATAACTACGAAAATGCCAGGAAGGCTTTGTCAACCAGTGTGATGAAAATGTGTCAAACTGTGTATAAAACCAGTGTATGGTGCCCCATGATCGCGTTGATGTACACAGCTATGATTTAATAAAAAAAAGAAAATATTGATTTTCCATGAACAAAAAATGAATAAGTGAATTTTAAGAAGGAAGATATCTATGATAGCCCAAAACATGGTTATAAACACAAACCCAATAAGATATTAATACCTCTTTTGCCCTGTGGTTCTCTCACTTTGATAGGCTAAATAGTAAAAAACACCAGAGTAACATGGCAGAAAGGGCTGTATTCACCCGTTTCTCACCCAGCTGTACAGGTTGGCACCATTTACCTGCATCCTTTCCCTATCTGATGACACAAGTAACAAAGCTCCACCCGGATTCCCACTGTCAGCGAAGATGTCCTAGCCCCCACTCTAAGTACAAAGAGATAGTGAAACACTTCAAAAGGGTGCTAAGGAGAGTCAATTAAAAATGCCAATGTCATTAAAAATGCCTCTTCTTAAGAACCAGTGCCAAGTCTCACACACTAACAGACTTGGCAGCTTCATAGATGTTTCCTGCTGCTGTCTTGGTGAAGAAGAACACAGGTCAAATAGCCCTCATCTGAAATGTTTGGGAACAGAAGAATTTCAGATTTCGAATTTTTTCACATTTTGAAATACCTGCATCATATTTCCCAGTTCAGCGTCCGTCATCAGATTTTTTGAGCACCGTGTTAGTGCTCAAGCATTTTAAGTTTTGGAGCACTTCAGCTTTCAGATTTTCGGAGTAGGGACGAGTAGAAACTGAAGGTACATTGGCAAAATGGAATTGTTAAACTCAAGAAAATCCTAAGTTAAATAATGCCATATTAAGTTAAAAAGCAACAAAAGATAATTTTGATAGGTATGACTAAACTTTAAATTCCTAAATGATACACACAATTTAATTTGCTTTTGTGTCCATTCCTTTTGATGCTTTTCTTTCAAAAGTATCCTTGAAAGTTGCTGTTTAGTGTTGTTCCAAAATTTTTACAGATCAGTAAAACTAAATAAAGATTTTTACAACCAAAAAGGTTTTCAGTGTCAACTTCCTAGCCGTTATCAACATCCGACCGTAATGAAAGCTGCTAACAAGAGGGAGCATTCAATGAGGGGTACATGGAACAGGCTATAACATCACTGCTAATTTTTTATAAGTCTAAACTATAAAGTTAATATTTTAAAACATAGGGGAAATGAAATGTCAAGGGGGAAAAAAAACAGTTTCTAAGGAAGAAAACCATAGAATTCACCTGCCAAAGAAATTTGTTTATGATGTTAAGATGACAATTTGACAAGTTCTGATTTCAGAATTTTTTTTGTAAACCTGCATACAATAAAGAAAATAATGTCTGAAAAGAGATATTTAAATTTTACCAACCTGGTATTTATGGATATGCTAAATACTTCTGAAGTTCCAATAAGCATATCATGGGAGCTGATAAATGGGAGTGGTGTGGGGGGTGCTTTGCAGAGACGCACAGAGACTGATGAGGAAAAGGTGACTTAGTAAGCTAATCACATAATTAGACTTTAACAGGCTATTTGGTAAGTGCAAATCCTGATTAAAAATAAATGCTAGAAATTTCCGCATGTATAAAATTTAACATCGGCAGCCCTCCTGGGCTGTTCCTGGGAACTCAGCTACAGCCACATTCCTCCTCCCACCCAAATATCAAGACTGCAAAGACAAAAGCCATGAAGGATGACATCAAAACCCCATCTCCCTGACCTAGTTTCATTAAGTTAAAGAGTCTCTGTCAAATATCCTCACCGTGTTTTAACTTTGTTAATATAGCAAGTAGGTTTACACACTGAGCCTCTTTTCCCTCTCTGGGGTGAGGCTGATGGTTCTGTTGCTTTTCGGAAAGAAAATCTGAGCATCAAAGGATGCAGAACTTCCTCCCACATGTTTAACCTCCATATTTTTTAATTGAGATAGCACTACATGAAGAAATAACTGAAGAAAACTGACTGAAGATCATTTCAAGCCACATTCTGACTCTGTCCTGATTAGATACCACTTTCCCTGTAAGGTTACGGTGAGCTCTGCCCACAGTGATACCTCAAAGTCAGAACATTTGACCTTGAGTGTGGACACAAGTTTTGAACAGCCACATTTTCAATCATTTCCATCATTTATTGTGGGCCCTGGAGCAGCCAATAAGAGGATGAAAACAGCCGATGCTGTAGGGAAACTGAAGAGCAATAAACAAGTGGTCACCAGGTGCACAGACCTCTCTGAGCTGCGATCAGACTGGGAGTCAGACCACAGCCGTGCTTCACCCTGCAAGACCGTCAACACGATGCTGAACATGCTTTCATTTCACCTCAGCACGTGTGGGGACCAGTACTTTGATCTTGATACCAGTTTGTAGGGCTGACATAGCACACTCCATGCACTGCACAACTTACACAACAGTTTTCTCAGTTCTGAGGCTGGAAGTCCAAGATCAAGGTGCCAATAGGTGTGGTGTCTCCTGAGCCCTTGGCTGGGGATGGCCACGCTTTCACTGCCTCTGCACATGGTTGTCCCTCTATTCCAGGGCCCCTGCAATCTCTTCCCTTCCCACACTCAAGGTCAAATGTCCTGACTTTGAGGTATCACTGTGGGCAGAGCTCACCGTAACCTTACAGGGAAAGTGGTATCTAATCAGGATACCAGGGTAGATCAGATGGGACCCCACCTGAATGGCTTCTGTTGATTTAAGCAGCAGTTTTGAAAACCTTCCTTATCTCCAAACACTGTTATACTCAGGTACTGGAGATTAGGACAGCAACATATAAATCGGGAGGAGGACCCAATTCAGCTGATAATAAGATCAGTACTATTTTGTAAAATTTGTTTGAATGTGGGTCCTGGGAACAGCATGCCAACTCATCTTTATGGCATGTACCCTCCACATAATGTGTTGTCTGGAATTTCCTATTTCAATTCCTATTCTAGAACTTGAGCATGTAAGAAAAACAACCCAAACATAAAATTCTTCTCCAATTTTAGCCCCCCGCCCCATGTTCAACAATGGTCTCACTCAAACCCAATTTAACAGCAATTGCTTGGGGACCCGATTTTCTCAGAATTTCTATGGATAATTAAAAGATAAGATAACATAGTTTCCAGTTACCTTCTTTTTGCTTTATGTATGTCTAAGAAAACAAAAATACTTTAAACAACTTGGGTAAGTGGCGAATAAATACCAAGGATTCTAAACAAGCACACATCTAAACTGGTGAGTGCATGGTTATCCCAGGAGGCTCACTGCCCAGCTGCTACCCTGACGATGCTGAGGGTTCTGCACACAGCGGGGAGATCGCTGATACTCCCCAGAGCCTGGTGAGCAGAGGGCATTCTCCAGCCCTTGTTTGGGAAATGAATTGATTGATACAGTCTTCAAAAAAAGAACAACTCAAAACAAAGGTGAAAACAAAATAAAGGGAGGAAAAAGGACAAATCATTTACAGTTGGGAGAAAGAATTCTAGAGCCCCCAACCTCCCTTGTAATTCCTTGTCATCCTCCCCCTCCCCCTCTGGGGACCCCAGTGCTACTGAACTGGACTGGGAGACCCCGTCTTGGTCAGTTCTTGACTCTCTTGCCGCTGGGGCTGCCAGAGAAAATACAGGACACCCAGTTAACTTGAATTTCACATAAGCAATGATTTTTTATTATAAGTATGTCCAAAATATTGCGTGGAATATACTTCTATTAAAGTTATTTGTTTTTAATTTGAAATTAAAATTTAACTGAACATCCTGTATTTCTATTTGCTGAACACGGCAGCCCCACACATAGCCTGTTCTAATGGACTCACCCTCAGCTTGGCGCTGGTGCAGCACACACTGGGCCTCCCAGTTCTCTCCCTCCTTCTCCCCTCCAGCCCTCGCCTTCTCTTATATCCTCACTGTAGGGGCTCCCCAAGTTCCCTCTCTTAGCCTCTCCACACTCTTTCCTGACAAACTTGGAACACCTGTACATTTAAATATGGCATTAACGGAGAAAGACAACTACACATTTACCCAAGAGGACACGAGGTCATTCCAGGACACATAAGTGGAAGGAATGAATGTTTAACCATTAAGTCTTTGAAGGTGTTTCTGGAGTTTTCCCCTCATGCTTGCAGCATTTATTTTGAACCCATCTCTGAGCCAAAGACTCCCCAAAGGGCTGAGGATACAGAAATGTGAAGACACACCCTCAAAACTTGAGAATCTCAATCTGTGATAAAGAAGAAAGACCCTTGAACCCGCACAGGGCTGCATGAACCAACATCGGTGGTGACAGCTGTCCCACACCTGCTGCAGGTGGGGGCTGGGGCTATGTGGGTGCCCTGGAGCAGGACGGCTGGGCAGCTGGCATGGGCAGAGTGTAAGGGAGGGCTCCAGGGACAAGGTCAGAATTGGCACTGGAAATAAGTAGGTTGGGAAGAAGATTCCAATTGAAGAAATTCGTCAAAATCAGCCTAATAACATAGGCTGGTCAAATTCTCAGCAACAGAAATCAGAATGGTGGTTCCATGGGGGCTGAGGGGAGGAGGAATTGAAGGGTTGTTATTAATGGGAAAGGGTTTCAGCCTTGCAAGCTGAAAAGACTTTTGGAGATCAGCTGCAGAAAAATGTGAGTATACTTAACTCTACTGACTGTGCACTTTAAAATAGCTAAGATGGTAAATTTCATCTGATGTACATTTTATCATAATTAAAATTTTGGGAAAATGTACAAAAAAAAAAAAAAATCCCTGACATGAGCTAGCATGCCCACATGGACAAACTGCCAACAAGAGGTGAGTGAGTTAGTAAAAACCTGTGTAGGTAACCCTGAAATAGCTTAACGGAAACCTTCCTTCCATCATGCTTCTCTGAACAGATGTTGAGACTGCGTGGTGGCATTCGTCGGGGCTGAGACCGCGTGGTGGCATTCGTCGGGGCTGAGACCGCGTGGTGGCATTCGTCGGGGCTGAGACCGCGTGGTGGCATTCGTCGGGGCTGAGACTGCGTGGTGGCATTCGTCGGGGCTGAGACTGCGTGGTGGCATTCGTCGGGGCTGAGACTGCGTGGTGGCATTCGTCAGGACTTAGAGAATATTTTCAGGAAGTCTAGGAACTAAGTTGAACTCCTGGTTCCTTCTTTACTCTTCTACTTCCATCTAAAAGGAAAACCTCAGAGCGAACCAGCAGATCCAACTAAATAATAAACAATATCCTGAAAGTTAAACATTACAATAATCTGAATGTGTCCCCTCCAAAATCCAGGTATTGACAGAGATGGTAGTCAGAGGTGCATTGACCACGAGGGTTCAGCTGCTGTGAGTGGGACTCAGGTCCCCTCAGCCTTTGACCTATTTGCCTTTGCTTTTGACGTGTGAAGACACAGCCCTCCTCCCCTCTGTAGGATGCAGCAATGAGGTATCCTTTTGGAAGCAGAGAGCAGCACTCACCAAATAAGCAACCTGCCAGCAGCTTGATTTTGGACTTCCCAGCCACCAAAACGGCGAGAAATGAGTCTCTGTTCTTTATAAATCCCCACTCAGGTATTTTGTTCTGGCACCACAAAGTAAACTAAGATGAAACTTCATAAGGGTTGGGCTTCAGGAAATAACAACAGAAAGTAAAAGGAAAAAAGGCAAAAGGCATTCTGCAAGAACACAGCTTTGTCTTAGCACAAATTATAGAAGGTTATCGCCCAGGGAATAGTCTTGGCTGGTAATGCGAGAGAAGTTTGATAATCACTGGTGTGGTGGGGAGGACACGGCCGGGAGGGAGGAGGAGGCTTCTGTCCAAGTCTTAACTTTGGCCAGCAAGTCCTGCTAGTCATCAATTTTTGTCATTTACAAAGATTCTCCCATCACCACCTCCAACCAAAAGATGAAAACATTCCTTGCAGCTCAAAATTTTATGACTTGATGATTCTATTTTGAACCAAAGTACTCTGGCTATAATATCTCTGATGTGAAAAGAAACTTTGCGATTCCATTTAGACACAACAGTATCCTCAGTGGTGAGCTTCACGTATGCTAGTGCGTATTAAGTCCAATTACAGTTACGTCTGTATAAAGGAAATCCCTATTCAAATATTTTCATTAGGATTCTCTTAGATTAAAGAGACTAATGATAGTCCACAATTTTTATATTTCATAAAAGTGTTTTCCATATGGCATTTTTTTCCTCAGATAAATGTTACCAGCATGTAAGAAGACTTTATTCTTCAAGATGCAAAGGCATTTTAGAGCTTGACCATATGGCCAGTGTGTTAGCATCGGAGATCTGATGTTCCAGCTGGATTGTGCCATTATTTCTGTGGGATTCCTCAACCACGTGAGAAACTGTTAAGCAAACCTTACGTTTAATACTTAGAAATAATTTAAAGATATTTTCGCTATCTTTTTAGAGGAGGAGGAAAAGTTCCTCAGCGTTTAGAGTCTCCTGGCAGAGCTCGGCCCTCTCAGCAGACTGCCAGTACACACAATGGGTTCCTTGTCACTCCGGTTTCCACCAAATTAGCATGTTATCAGTTTATGAGAATTATAATCCACACACAGTCTCACTAATGAAATAAAAGCCAGTGTGAAACTACTTAAACCGCTTACGCTATGCAGTTCCACAGAAGTAATGTGCAGAATCCAATTAAAAACCCAGTTTTCATCTGTTAAAGCAGGGAATCAAGGACAAACCTGGGCTAAGTGAAAGCAGAGGGTGTTAGCAGGAGTCCATCAGCTCAGAGGCTGCTTCTAGCTACCGAGATGCACGGCCACCGTAGGGGCCTGTTCTTTTGCGATCCACACCCTTCTCTTCCCTCTCCCCACCTTCCTCTGTGTTGTGACAGCGTCTTCACAAGGGGAGGGGACAGAGCTCCTGGCTGCAGCACTGAAAGCCTGGCACTTGGAACACAAATGGAGGGATGTGCCTCCTCTCCAATGACCCTTCCTTTGTCTCTGGTAGAGCCAACAGCACAGGGAAGACCAAACACTCAGGCTGGTGTGCAACTGTCCCTGGAGTTGAGCAGAACGGGGCTGTAGGCCGCATTCTACACCTAAACTCCCAGCCCCGCCCTCTTACACACATGGAAACATGACAGGTGCAGCCAGCCCCTGGGAGGCCACCGCTATGTCAGGGTAAGGTTTTCCCTCCCAGGGAGTACCAGGCATTCCTCCTTTAACAACCTGCCCAAATCCCCACTTGATGCCAGTCACTCCTAGGAGACCTCTTCGATCTGACAACAGAAGGCTTCTATAAAGGCCTCAGTATGACTACAGTTGTGAGCATCTTGTTCTGAAGGCCAGAACCTTCTAGCAGCAGGAAAGAACACTTAAGAAATTAATGAACCAGAATCCTAGTACCAGTAAAACCTTGCTTTACTGTAAGACCTAGTCTAGTTCTTATTCCATCCAACAGAACGGAAGACAGAATATTACCAGGAGCAAAAGGGATGGACCCCAGATCTACTTGTAAGAAGTCCAACCTCACAGCCATTTACTGAGATCCATGAATGGCTTAATATCCAGCAACCTGCTAATCAGCATGACAAACTATAATACTTTATATATAAATTGGCATGTACTATTTTATTTTCTGGTTTATAGCTAGGATTTCATGTTTAGCTTTTAAACTTGCACTTTCAATTTCTTTTTCTGCATTTACTCATCCAATCTCCCTAGCTGACGTGATCAAGCAATCCTTTAAATGCCTTTGACTCAGCAACACTGTTTGTGGGAGCCAATTCAAGAAAAGAATCCTAAAGACAGAAATGTTTAGGTAGACAGATGTTCCATTCAGCATTACTTACCCCTGGAAAACACCAAAATATTGCATAGTTATAAAAAAAAAAAAGGAGGAAAATAAGGCTGATAAAATTTATAATTAAAAGCAGGTGTTAAGGAGACAAAGCAATCACATGAGAAAAAATGCCTATCTTAAGATACTAGATATGAACTCCAGTGAAACCCCAATTCGTGCAGGTGGACACATCTACCAAAGGATGGGACGCAGCAGGTCAAGGTTCACTCAAGGACAGAAGGAAACAAAAAGAAGAACCGAAAGACAAGTGTTGAGGGAGTGACAACAATGTGGAGGTGGGTAAGCAAAAGCCACTGCCAGAAGACCGTGAGAAGAAGGGCTCAGATGGGGTAAAAGAAATACCTGCGAAATAAGAGATCGCAGTGCATTTCAAGAAACACCCAGCTTAAACAGTGAAAAAGAAAAACCTGGGCCTTGGTAACAGGATTCCTGTCCGTTCTTTTATAATCTCACATTAGGGAAATTAATCCCTCCAAGTATCACTTTGTTCATATATTAATTTAGGGTGATTATTTCGCCCCTCCTGTGTTGTTTTGAAGATGTCTGATCTGGAGAAGATACTTGAACGTACCCTTGTTTGTCTGACCCATCAGAAAGAAGGGAGAGGTGATCCAGGGCAATGAGATGGAGAAAGATGGGGGGGCTGCCAGAAGGGGACCCAGTGAGGTTACCAGGAGGTGGCAGGGGCTCCCCAACAGAACAGCTTCTGGAGGTGAGAGGTGATGGTTAAGAAGAGGTGATTGTAAGTGGAGACAATGGCTGCACATTTTCTAGGGGAGCCAAACAGTGACTAGAACAAGAAAGGAGAGAGGGTGGAAAGCCCGAGAGTGAAGGACCCCAGGAGAGTCCCGTGCACAGAGCGAGACCGCAGAGAGGCAGAGGTGGGAGATGCCAGAGGATGCAGGCCTGATGACCACAGCAAGTCCCAAGGGCGAGGCTGTGTACCCTAGCCACAGGCAGGGCTGGCTTTGAAAAGTGCAGACATACTTCTATCTCCGTTCAGAGAATGTTAAAGGGTGCACAAGACAGGCTTTCTGACTGACACTGAAGGAAAGGAAACTGGGCCTCACATTTGAAGGCTTGGAGTGAACCTGTGTTTATGAAGCACGGTCTACGGGCAAGGGGCTCAGTGAACAGCTGTGTCATCTGCAAGGCTTCAAGGAGGAGACACAGTCGGGTATTAAGAACAATGGGCAGAAGATACTTATTCTGCAAATACCTGCATCCTGCAGTTTCACTTCCCAAAGCAGAGTGATGGCAGGGACTTGTCACATGCTTACAGTTCTGTCCAAACTTCCAGAAAGCCAACGGTCCCGCTTGCATCTCAAGGCAGGATGCGCCACAGGAAGTGATGCCAGACCTGACGTGAACAGGCCCTCGGCTCGGCACAGGACACGTGTCCACAGTGAAGAGAAAACACAAAGTCACACCTGCAACAAACTATTTCTACTCTGTCTGATTCTTTTCTTAAATTAGCAAGTGGCTTTTCTTGCTATTGTTCTGCTATTTAAAACTTCACCCACTTTGAAAAAAGTCCTAAGGAAAGGCAATGATTTTGAAACTTGGGGTGGAGGGTACTTTGAGATATGCCTACATTTCCTAAACAGCAAAAGTCAGAGGCAGCTGAAATAGGTGTGTTATCAGCATGGACTTGGAGGAATCATGACTTTTTCAACCAGTGGCCTTTGGCCCACATACCAGAGGGGGTTTATCACCTTTATTTTCCAGTAGTTGGGAAGGTTAGGTTGCCCATCCCAGGGGCTGTAAAACAGAACCATCCACAACATGTCCAGGGCAGCGCCCAGTCTCCCTGAAAGAACTCGAGCCCTCTGACTATGTGGCAGAGGTTGTCCCTGTGAACAGCTGGCACTGCTTCTAAAGACTCCCAGTGCATGTTCACATTAGTTTCAAGGACTCGATTGTTCTTTTTATACCAAGTTATGACTTCTGCGTAAACATCGGCAGGAAAGCTCAGGGAGAGCTTCTTCCAAACTCATGTACTTAAAAGTCTATATAACGAATGACGCTTTCACAAATTGGTCTCCAGTAGCTCACTAGTGCCTCTGAAGAGAAGTTTTTGGTTTTTGTTTTCCCTCATGCAGCCTAAGAATATGGCAAACTGCACATCCTCTAGAAAACAATTTCATTCATGAATTCCGCAGTGAGCCCCTTCGCCACCTCCCAGAGATCAAGGAGCTACTCTGACGACCCTCAATGAACAAGCCCTCCTGTCAGAGCAAAGATAATCTATTGGAGAGCAGCATCTCCAGGAGTTTACACTGCAGGCAGAATGAAGCAGTTGGACAACTCAGTAACACAAACACAGATGAATATTCAGGGCCACACTTGAATAGAAGTGGCGCAGTTCCTTTTGGTCGAAGGTACGTGGTAACGATCGGGAAGTCTCACCCTCACTGCATGGATTATTTTGCCATTTTTGCTATATTGTTTTCTGGGGGTTTTGTATCTTTGTTTTTGCTACAGTAAAGCTGGGTTGTGACTATTTTGAAAGTGTCCATACATCATCCCAAATGTAGTAGGTAAAGTTATTTTTCCTCTTCTTTTCTTTATATCAGTTTAGTTTATCTTGACATCAACCTTGGGGAGGCACATTTTAAGACTTTGAATGGGATTTGGTTTCAAAAAGTGCCCATTAGTCGAAAAGCACTATCAAAGCCATCCTGTCTATTTCAGGGTCTCAATAAACAAGGCAGAGCTTTTTGTACGTAATCCATCATTATTCGTACCTGCTAGCAGGAACTCAAGATAAACAGGGCACAGGATTTAGCTGCGGCTTCTGCTCTAAATTATCTCGGTTAGACAAACCGGGAGCTAGAAGCTCCAGTGCTCAGGGCCACGCAACGTAGTCCCTGCCTCCTGCAGCAGGATGGGGGGGATGACACCGCCTGCGGCTGCCCTCTGGGTCTTCCCCAGCCCTCCATCAAAGCCATAGCAATCCTGAGGAATGTTTCTGGGGAACATTCTAGATATATAATCTTTCCCCCCACCAGGCAGGAGAAGGAAGACACGGCCAGGAAAGAAGCAGGGACAGGTCTCAGAGTGCTCAGAAGAGCAGTCCACTGGACTTGGGGCAGGACCTGGGGATATCACGTAGAGGCTGGAAGTGAGGCAGAGATGGTGGGAGGAGCCTGCTCACAGCAACCGGCAAAATGAGCAGCTGAGGGGTCTGGGGTTCAACCAGTGCAGGAGCTCGGGGCCCAGAGGAAAAGCACAGCAAGGACAGAATGAGGGCGCCCCGGCCCTGTGTGGGTGCTCTGAGCCTGCAGCACTGAGCGGAAGGCCACTCGGCTGGATACTGACATTTCGACCAATATGTCCCCATCACATGGAAATTGCACCTGCTCATTAGAAAACATAATACCATAAATAAAATTCCGAATTAGGAAAACGGAAGGAGTTGTCTGAGAGGGAATCAGCCAAGTCTGAATTTAGCTATTAGTATGTAGAGAAGCACCTCAACCTCAGCAATGCCACGGGCCCCCCCTTGCCCAAGGTTAGCATGTGCCTCACGGAAACCCTGGCACCTGACCTTGGTTAGACGGGTGATGGCAACATGTCCTGAGGGCAAACACCAGCACCACCCAGATATCCCTACAATTGGGATTTATCCCTAAAATTGGAATATTAGACTGTAGAGAAAAATGAATGGACCACAGCGGTCCCCATAAGCAGGGATAGGTGGCAAAACCATAATGTTGAAAGTAAAAAGCGTGTAACAGAAAAAATATACATACACAAACACACATACAGAGTTTAATTCTGTCTATATAAAGGGCAAAAACAGAAAAAAAAAATCTTACAAACATTGTTTAGGGGTACATAAATATGTAATAAAAGTGAAAAGCTTAATGAGGGGTTAATGATGCTCCTAATCTGGAGAGGGATCACACCAGGAAGAGGACGAAGGCTTTGCCTGGGGTGGGGGGAGGTTCTTGGCGACAGGAGGGGCTGGAGGCAGCACACAGGCCCATCTCATTATGTGTTAACCTGCACATATGCATCACACCTATTCTCTTCCATGCACGATTGATTTTGATCTAAAAATGGAAAACAGGGAAGAAATGATGTGGATGAACACTGCTCATCAGCTGGAATAAAGCAGAGACTTCCACAGAGCAGAAGCTCATAGGTCCTCCTGCAATACATGGCCACAGGGCATCAGTACCCAAAGGGTATTCCCCGGAACACAGCCACGGCACGCTTAACGACGACGACAATTATAAATCATTACACAGGTCCCAGGTAAGGGAAGTCAGGAAAACACTCACAGTGTACACTAATGTATTAAAGTTTCTGAAAACAGGTACGGTGCCTGTGGCTCAAAGGAGTAGGGTGCCGGCCCCATATGCCGGAGGTGATGGATTCAAGCCCAGCCCTAGCCAAAAACTGCAAAAAAAAAGTTTCTGAAAATGCTGCTGTAAAGATACATCATTCATTTTGTTCAGCTTGGTGTTACCCAATCTCATGAGACCCTTACCCTTAAGTTGAACTTACCACTAGTCCAAGAAAAAGTTTAAAATCACCCTCAAAATATGATGCCAAGCCACAGAAATGCTATCCTCGCTCAGAAGTACACAGAAGCACTCTATAAAGAGTAAGTCAGATCTCTCTTGGGAGTGTTCTGGGCAGGCAGTCTTTCCAGAGCCTTCGAGCACATCATTGATTGTCCTGTATAAGAAGAAAAACTGTGTGTTTTGTTCTTTCTGCAGCTAGGATGCTACTTGTTGCTTTCAGCGTTGCCCTGAACACTTGACTTCCAAGAAGTGTCTTAAAATCTAAGAAAACAGTTCTTTCTCTCTCTTTCTTCCTCTTCCAACAGTATCTTGAGCTTCTTAAAATATGTGTAAGAGTAATATGCACGCATGTGAAAGCTTGCAGGAGTGCCTCCGAACGAAGGAGAGGAAAGGTGTACAGAGACACTCGGCCGCTGTCAACACTGCCAGGAACCTGAAGGGCAATGCGGGGAGGCCGAGGGGAGAGGAGCGATGGGCTTTGATTTAACACATCTTGTTATTATATTGTTCTACTCATCACAAAAGGCGTGTATTGCAGTTAATTTTTTTTTTTTTTTTTAAATAGAGAGGGTTTAAAAAAATGACAACATAGGCTGGTGCCTGTGGCTCAACAGAGTAGGGCGCCGGCCCCATATGCTGGAGGTGGTGGGTTCAAACCCAGCCCTGGCCAAAAAAAAAATGACAACGTATCTCCAACAGTGAATTTAAGAAGCACGACATCCCCATAGAAGGGAGAGGCAGGGAAGTGCCATCCAAGCAGAAGTCACACTCTCTGTCCTCTGTGGGGGGCGCCGAGGCTGGGAAAGAAAAAATGGTGACAAAACAAATCAACTAAGGCATTACTTTACAAAACCTTAACAGAGAAGCCTCCATCATGGGAGGCCGTAACTACGGATTTGGAAAATTCATCCTCCGTTGAAAGAAAAAATGTCTGCACAAATATCCCAAATACACTTAAACAAAATGAGAGCCTCTGAATTACTCAGGCACCCAGGAGTCCTAACAGGGAGAGGCTTGACTTAGGCAGGTGACTGGAATGCATAAAAGGGGGTGAGGGGAAATGAAGTGAGGTCTGGAAGGGAGAGGTCCAGTCCTTCACAGCACCACCTGCTGAAGGGAAGCCTTAGAATACTCAAGGCTCTTTACTTTTTATTGGAAACACATTTTCAAATTCTGCATGGATTATATCACACGCTTGCATATTCCTTCAAGCATACATAAGCACAAAATAACGTGTAAAAATAAAGTCTCACTTTTCTTGAAATACAGCTAATGTTGTCACATGGTGGTCTAAGTTATTTAAGTTTGCTTCAAAAATAACATTTTTTTTTTTACATGAGAGTAAAGACCAAAATGATTCCTAAAATAATTTCATACCTTACTCAAGCAGGCACGTAATTGAAGGTCACTTTGTAGACAACTTTGAGAAGTCAGTGAGCTGGTGACATCCCAGAAGTCAGTGACACCCCCACCTCCTCTGGGACGTCATCCTCAGAGGCATTGAAAGAAGACCCAGAACCCACATGAGACACCCACTTGTGACGGATAACTGAATAATTTTGTGATATATGCTTATTCTCTATAGCATCAAGTCCTCTAACAAGGAAAACAATTGTATTCTCAAAAGTAGATTTACTTTTATGTGCAGGTCTAAATCTTTCTAAATGACATTATTTTGAAACTCTGGAACATTGGCATACTCTGCAGTGTTTCAGCACATGCAGCAGACATGTCACACTGACAGCAAATGATTGTCAAGATGCTGTTAGACATAAGAAGTCCCAGGGCAGCAGCCAGGAAAGGGCAGGTGGATACAGACACCTGTTTGTTCCTCAGCACATCCAGGACTGAGGGCTACCAGGAGGAGCTGGCCTGGACAACAGAGCTGGACCTCCTGGTATGACATGGTTAAATTTTTATGTGCGTTACTCTAAGTATGTTTAGAAAAATTATGGTATCTGAATTTTTCTTATTTGACCAATTATCTAATCTATAATTTGTACTATGAAAAAAAAAATCAGTGTCTCCAAAATTCAATAATAAAAGCAACGACATGTCAGTACACAGCCGTATTTCCTCTAGGAAGCACCGGGCCCTCACTGCTCTGCAAAACCCCAAATTCACAAACAGGAGGTGGCAATATCTGTAAAAACAAAAAATAGGAGACACAGCTGGTGGCTTTGCTAAGGTCAGTACCTAAGTATTCAGAACAGCCTTGGGGGACTATTAGGAGCATTGTTAGAAGTGTCTGTCTGTCCTCTTAAGATGTCTGATGGCATCAGCCTGGAACCCCAGACTCTTCACCAGCTGAGTACAAAGAGAGAAACACAACGCTGATGACGCCAAAAAACCCTGTTTGTCTAGCAAGTCACACTCGGCTTTCCTTAGACGCCTTTCCTACCATTAGTGCAGGCTCTGCAGCCCGCCGGAGTTGTAGGAAGAATCCTCTGTGCAAGATGAGAACATTCTAGAGATCTGTAATGCACACTCACAACTCTGTTGAAAGGCTAGATCTCATGTGAAGTGTTCTAATAAAATGAAGAAAATAAAGTAAAAGAAAATAATAAAATCAAATTAACTGAAATAGATCCCACAATAAGAGCAGCTAGCTATACCTCGTATATTTAAGTCATTAAGCCACTTGTCATATTCAGAAATCAGCCACAGGAATATTCTGAGCTTCTACTTCACTCTTTTAAGGAATTTAGCAAAACTAGAACAACACAGCACTGGAAGGAGAGAATGTACAGCCTGAGGCTTTATACCTCAGGGGACTGAGGAATCCCTGGGGAAGGAAAGAGAGAGACAGGGAGAGGGGGCAGGGCCTTCTGCTCCCACCTGCACCTGCCTGGGCGGGAGAACAAAGAGCTCTGCCTGCCCCAGCGTCACTGGCCTGTGCCACCCACGGGCAGCCAGTGGTCCCAGGCAGGACTTCAGGACAACTAAGGTTCAACAAGACAGAGGCCGAGGGCGAAGCAGCAGCCCTGAAGCCCCTGGTTCCCTGGGCTCAGCCTGCCTGTTGCCTCCCTGAACTCACGGAAAGCCCCTCCTGCCTATGTTTGTTCAAAGGCACATATCCCTCACAAGGACGCTCAGGCGCTGGTCCCTTTACAGCCCTTCTAAGGCCACATGCCACCTGCTTGGCTCTCCACAGCTTCAGCGAGAGTTGTCCCCTGAGACAAGCAGGGGTCATTCTCCGCAGGCTGAGCCCGGAGGATGCCTGCAGCTGAGTTGGCGGCAGCAGAATGAGGCCTTTATAGTAGTTTCCATAGGTAATGGGGCAATAACCACCAAATCTAAGGCTTCATAACGTGTGAGGGAACCAAGAAACCGAGAGAAATCTTTCTTTTTTCCTGACTGGGGGGAAAAAAATAACACAAGAAGTCAGTTGCAACATTAATGTATCTGAGTGACTGCAGAGAGGGACAACTGATACAGCGGCACAGAAGCCCCACTTAGGAGTTCCTTAACCCCAAACTCCATGTCCTTGGAAAATTAAACAGAATTGCAAATCCTTGGAGCCCTACTAAGATGAACTAAAATTACAATGAGATTTATTAAGTAGGCTGTGCCTCTGCTCAGAGGTTCCGCATACTTGAGCGTGGGTGCTGATGGGAGGAGGTGAACGCGTAGGTTGACACCGTCTCTGCAATCCCTGAAGTTCTCCCCATAAATTCTGTGTGTAACAGTTAATTGCAGAACATGTTTCTTTTTACACCACATTTGATGGAGCACCTACTGGTGTGGATCATTCTTTTGTCCTTTTATTACCTGTCTGTTTTTGAAATCCATCATTTTAAAGTGAAAGGCCGCTCCATTCCAGGAAAGCAGAAAGAATGAGTTTGATGGCTGCTGTAAGCATCTGTGTCCAGCATGTGGCATAAAACACACCACAGTGCTGTGTTTTTAGCTCTGCCGATGGGGATGAGAGCCACCCTCACCTTCACCGCTGTGCATGTCCTCAAGCCACCAGGTTCTCAGGACACTCACCCCCCACCCCCGGCTC
Organism: Nycticebus coucang; assembly: GCF_027406575.1. Taxonomy (NCBI): domain Eukaryota; kingdom Metazoa; phylum Chordata; class Mammalia; order Primates; family Lorisidae; genus Nycticebus; species Nycticebus coucang. The sequence goes on along the minus strand of NC_069782.1, from coordinate 155,384,523 downwards.
TGCTCTCCACACACCTTCCTCTTATCCTGGCTCCAGTTTTCAAACTCTGATCTTGCATGAGATTTTCCCACGCAGGCCAACCTCAAATTCTGCTTTCTCTTAGGAAAATCCAAGTTAGGCCTACAACATGCACACGTACTTACCCTTTCGCTCTCAAACCCCCAAAGCAAGCTCAAGCTTCTGCTAATGTCTATGAGTTAAACATTCAGACTCATCAAGGGAAATCTCAGTCTAAAGAAGATGCAACTGATTCTCAAAGCTGCCATTCGTGGTGGGTTGAACTAAAGTAAAAAAAAATCAAAGAATTTGTCTCTGGATATTCAAAGGAATTTCAGGGCTTCCAAGAGCTATTCAGTGAGAAGATAAATTCAAATATGCTTCCTTCAGTTAAACACGTTTGAGAAAAATGCAATGTAGGTTAAATATTTCATGGCTAGGTAAAAAAAAGCTACCAGTAAGATAGACCATTAACCACCCATTGGTAAGTCATAGCACTGTGCACAGTAAACCAATTTTAAGTAATAAAGGAGCCTCAAAGTCGTAATGAGAGGCAACCCCAAAATACTGCTTCATACAATTAAATTAAAAGTCTATCTTGTGTCTTTCAACAGTGCCATGAAAATATTAACAGATGATAAACTTGTGACAAATTCTACAGTAGGGTGGTAACACACAATGAAGTTTGAAGAATCCAATGATCACTGGGTCACATTTTCGGTGTATTTCTTTTAAAAATGACACAGGCCTGTCACTGGCTCCTTTATAATACTCGAATCTGAGCCATTAAATATACTACTAAAGAGGCTATCTAACTGATTATTGTTTCTTATTCCAGTGGAAAAACTCATATTAAGCTAATACTTAATCATTTTTACATGGTTACAAAGAACAATTACAGAAACTTAATTATTTATCTCAATGTTTGAAAACCATCAAAAAAATTATCATATCAGTCATCATAATAACTGCAGTATTAAAAGCCTACAGCAAAGATATTCCACTTGGTTGCATAAATCAGCCAGAGATGGAAATCCTTTAATGACCGTCCAGTACTGTCCCGTCTAGAGTTCTCACGAGGACGGGGGAGGGGCAAAGGGCCTTAACACCTGGCCGCCCTCTGACACTGTTACTGTACTTCAATCCCAATAACCAGAGTATTTTCCTAACCGGGAAAGCAAAATTCCTCTGGTTCACAATGACAAGAATGTTGCTATTGCCAATTGTTTGTGCTTGTTATTGTTTTTCAAGAGCATGAATTGTAAGGTATGGAATTACCTTAAGATTTGTTACTCAGGCGGTGCCTGCGGCTTAGGGAGTAGGGCGCCGGCCCCATATACCAAGGGTGGTGGGTTTGAACCTGGCCCCGGCCAAACTACAACAACAACAACAAAAAATAGCCGGGCGTTGTGGCGGGCGCCTGTAGTCCCAGCTACTCGGGAGGCTGAGGCAAGAGAATCACCTAAGCCCAGGAGCCGGAGATTGCTGTGAGCTGTGACACCATGGCACTCTACCGAGGGTGACAAAATGAGACTCTGTCTGTAAAAAAAAAAAAAAAGATTTATTACTCGAATACTGACAGACGGGCGTTCCCTTCACTGTGCCCCTTACAGGACGTAACCCATGATGCAGCGTCCTTCTCCGCTTCTGTCCAAATCCCAGTCAGAGCAGAGTTAGCCCAGAATCTCCCTGGAGACAAACTGAAGGCTTTAACTTCATTCTTAAAATCTGGGTCTACCTATGGTATCAAGATGCTACCAGACAACTTATGCCCGCAAAATAAAGGCCAAGAAACTATAGCCTATGGGAGCCAAATGTCCCACCCCCGCCGGCCTTACAGTGTTTTACTGGACTCAGCAATGGTGCGTTTGTTTATATCTTGTCCACAGCTCCTTCCCTGCTTCAACAGCAGAGGTGGGGTATCACAACCTCTAAAACGTTACGACGCTATGCCCCACAAAGTGTAAAGTATAGATAATGTAATTCTTTAGAAAAAGTTGGCGGCACCTGCTATAAGCTATTCTTTCAGTCAATACACAGGGAACAAAGTTGGTTGTCTACTAAGGTAATTCCCAAGTGGGAGAATCGTGCACACTCTCAACACGTACAAAAATGAATGCCAGGGCTTCCAGAGGGTTATTGGCAAATTTAGGTGCAAGTTAAGGCCAAAATGATCTACATTTTTCTTTACTAAAAGTTGAACTATTTATCTTCTGGAGACAGTTCCTAATCTTGCTTTCTGTGTAAGACGCCTGACTGAGTGAGTCACACGGACTGACCTGGGCGTGCTTGTTTCCTCATGTGACAAATGATGCTGAAAACAGTACCTGGTTTCACAGAGATCTCAGGAGGATTAAAGTGCTAATTCTCATAAAGCTCTAGACCAGTGAGAAGAACCGGTTAGTATGAAGTGAGTTAGTGCAACTTAAGCCTAGAGGAGGAGAGAGGAGGAGTTTTTCTTTTCCCCATAACAATGAGACTGTGACAACAGTTCATGGAAAAGAGAATACACCCAAACCTGCCTGCACTTCACTGACAATAGGGCCTGAAATGCTAAGACTGGTCACGTATCCAGAAGAAACGGAAATGTGTTAGAAGTAAAATATTTCATAAGCCAGTGAGTCTATTCATATTAGATGAAGCAGACAGCTATACGGTAAAAACAGGAATAAAGTGATTCCAGCGACTGTGATCTGCAGACCTACTAAGAGGCAGCAAGTCCTGACAACCCAGTTGTGAAGGGTAGTGCAGGCAAAGAAGTGATCCGCAACCACACAGGCTCTACAATCAGCCCTCTGGTTTTCATCGCCTGTCAATATTTCATAGTTCATAATGTCGCCAAAAGGGTGAAAATCAGAGAATGTGTAAGGTGCCCAGCACGGCGTCTGCCTCTTGGGAGAAACGTCTGCTTCCAACACTATCCTACTCTCGGGACATGTGCAGAGATCCATGGAAACAATCTTGTAAACTGATGTGAATATGTTTATGTGAATTCATACACATTATATACGAGAATAGACGGCAGCAAACACTTACTATAATAGACACCGTTCTATAAAGTCCCACTTTTAAGTAATTTTCGACAACTGAATCCCTCTGAGTTCATAAGAAACACTGGTTATTTGAAGATAAGGTTCATCAGAAATGAGAGTTTGGTAAAGTGAAGTCTGTCAGTTGACTGGTTGGTAAATCGAAAGTAAGGAGCTTGTTTCAAGGGGGTTATACCTCCATGGATAACTCTTAAAATATCTGATTCTGTTCTGTGTTCAAACAGAGATTACGCATGCTTGTCAAGAAATAAAGAGTAAGGAATTCGATCATAGATCTTTGCATTTTACATGGTATGTAGATATCTCTGCTTTAGTAGAGCTTATTTAAATTTCATGCCAAACATCACCCAAGTTTGAACACTTTACATGTGCATTGCAACTTAGGCTGATTCCACTTCAGCATTGTTTTAAACTGTCCTATAAGCACTAACAAAATAAGTATTTCCATCAAAAAAAAAAAAAAAACTGTCAGCAGGGTGCCTGATGCAGGGAAAAGTTTCTTTGGAAAGTCACATACTTCCTGCTGTGGGCATCTGGGTCTGCTCACTTCACCACCAGGACGGGGTGGTCACCACACACAGGGCTCCGGGAAGAAAGTTCAGTTTAAATCTGCTCATCTTAGTTTCTTATTAGAGGTTGTCTAAAATATCAAACTGAACACTCGCACTTCACCCACGACAGTAGAGCCTGAACGTGGAATCCCCAGGGCTGAGACCCAGAACGTGAACTGGGCAGCCAGAAGCCACATTCCTTTATCCATGCTGGAGTCAGAGGTAGAGAAAGTTCCAGAAGTGAAAATGTTCATTAACACCCAGGCACCAAAAAAGGAAAGAGCCAGTAACTTATGAACCTGTAGGTGAAGCTGTTGACTCTTTACTATTTTCATGGTGTGAATGAATCACAAGTTTTATTTTAAGGGACTCAGAAGTATCATCAGCAATTTCATGTGACAACATTTACTCCACTGGGGAGGAGGGGGGACCATTAAGATGAATTTATGAATTTTCATACTTGGATTAAGCAGACAAAATAAATCATCAATAAATTTCATCTTCTACTAGAACATCATGGCATAATGCTCAGAAAGCCCACACATCCTAGCACAGGGTCATGCTGCTAGGACAGAACAAGCTGATCACAGCAAATGAGCAGAGAGGTCTGAACTCGAGACGGGCCACAGGATGGCAAATTGTGTAATGCTGGTATGTCCAACTGTGGCCAAGAGTGGCCATTGAGGGCATCGTCTATCCCAATCTTTCATAGCCTCATTTATTACTCAGTTACTTCTTAACTGATTGACCCTAGGTGAGCACTGTCAATGTTTCACAAATTCTAAAATAAACGTTTGGGTTACATAATGAAAAAATACAGAATGCATAAAGGTTTCCATTAAACCTTACACAGATGTCTCTGATGATGCTATTTCATCTTTTTGGTGACTCAACTTCCAAATTCCCACCTCCAATTTATTAAAAAAAAAAGCACCGATTTTCAGCTTTTTTCCTTTATCCACTGAAATTGTCAACCAATGAACATAAATGAGAAAAAGCACAACATAATTTGCTTCCCTTGGTTGAATGAGATGAATGTTCTGGAATCTTAAGACCGACCCTACTTTCCCTCCTAAGCCCTCTAAGGCCCAGATGACCACTCAGAGGCCTTATGCCAGGGAGCTGTCACTGCTGAGATATAAGGATCCCCATTAAACTATGACCATTCAGACAACATTCTAAGCACGCTGACTTTAAACTATGGACACCGGATTTTCTGAAAAGAAGAAAGACTACTAAGCAATATTAAAAAACAAAATCTTCGCTTTCTTTTGAATCTTGAAAGAAATTAAAATTATGTAAGAAATGTTTTATCAAAATACTTTTGATTTTTACTTTAACATCACTTAACAAAGATGTTAAGATGAAAACCCAGAAATGAGCTTCTAAGGCCGCACACACATTTAGAGTACAACACCCTCCAGAACGTGCCAAAATATAAATTAGACAAATTGGAAATGAAATGATCTACAGCCCAACAGTGCAATGGAATTAAAGTAACGACCTATTTAATTCTCCAAGGATTCGATGATATGAAAAAAGGAATGTTTATGAAAATCATGGAACTGACAGTCTTTAGAAATTTTTTAAAAATTCTATACTTTTCCTATTTGGAATGTGGTATTTTAAGAACAAAATGCTTGCTATCCAGCGTTTAATAGCTTGCTACCATATCATCCTTTGATCCATACGACTAAGTAAATACAACTTCTAAAAATCAGGTAATCAATGCTCAGACCTAAATAGGCAAAATAATTTATTGCGCTGAAAGCATAAGAAATGTCAAGGGTAGATGATTATATGCACAGTGTGTTACTTATCTTTTAAATAAAAATTAAAGCACATGTAATAATATCACTGACATTATATTGGCAAAGCTTAGAAGGCCACCCAAATGCAGCAGGATGATGGTATATGGCTGATGCAGTGCTTGTCTTTACTTCAAAGTGTAATGGATCCGATGAAAAGATGAGGCGCAGCCAGTAATGATGGAGGTACGTGGTCCCAGACCCCCTGTAGCCCACCTGCACCTGTCACCTGCTTTCTGAGAGGTTGGCACTAGCAGTTAATATTTTTGGTCAGAATCCATCCCAACCTCGCATACAGCAGAATTTGAATCTAGGTTCCGTCACTTCCAAACTAGTGGGTTTGTTCAGAGGCCTAAGAATCAGGGATTCGGAGGAAGAGCGATTTTCTTTTTACAATTATTTTGCTAATGAGGTCTAAGCGTTGATTACCCCACTTTACATGTTGTATTTAGTCTATGGACCAAGGATGATATGGTAGCAAGCTATTTAAAAAGACCTTAGAGAGATTCCCTGACTCTTCTTTCTGATCTACTTCTGTTGAGAGAGTCTAACGGCGTCCACCTCACGGATGTCTCATGAGGATGAAGTAGATGAGCCGGGTGCCGGGACCCCAGCGGCCACACAACAGGAGTAGAGAGTCGTTATACCAAAGTCTTAGATTCAAATGGGGTTTGGGGAAGGTAGCAAATAGAAGAGGTGTCTAGTCCCTCGTCCTCCTCTCCTCCAGGCCTCCTCTACGCCTCTTCTGAGCCTGAGGACCTGGGAGGTGGGATAAAGCGCAAACGAAGACATTCCCATCCCAGCTACCCCAGGGCAAGTGCAGGCCGAAGACCTCAGCCTCCCTGCAGCACCCAGTGAGAAAGGCCTCCTGTGCACAGAGAGCACAGCCTGGGCAGGGGCAGCCAACAGTCTCAGCACCTGCAGAGTGATTAGCAGGCCAGACGCTGAAATCTGAAATCAATTTTTATCCCTTCTTGACCTAGTTCTGGTCAAAGGTGTCACTCTTTGGCTATGGATGTAGCTGCTCTGTGAGAAGCTTGGCTTCAGCAGGTTCAAGGAGACGGCTGGTGTCACCAGCAGGGATTAAGAGAAGCCCATTAGCTAGTGGTGAGAACTGGATAATAAGAAAACCCTACGGACACTGTCACCCAGGACGGGCTAGACGAAGGTCAGTAAACAAGTCTCTGAGTGCCATTCTTCAGCCAGCCCGCCTGCAGGAAAGGAGAGGCAACGGGATTCCAGGGTAAGGCCATGGGCTCTGATCAAAGGCCTGAGAGCGAGGGTTTCTGGGGTGTGTGGGAAGAGAGCCAGAACATGTGTCTACACTTTGGCACCCCCCCAGGTAGCACTGCGCCTGCTCTATGGCATGGTAAAGAAAACCTAGAGACACTTTTGTTCTCTTTAAAAATGAAAACACTCCATTTTCTACAGATAAATTAGATTCACGATGACGCATTATAGAAAAGCAGGGATTCCCAGTCTTCATGATGCTCGGTTTTTCTAAAACAAATTGGATTCCAGGCAAATAAGTCATCACTAGTCTCGCCTCATGGACGGGAAGGAAGACGAGGGGTATGGAGTGTCCTGGAGACAGACCAGCCTCCAGAGCAGCTGCCATAGCAGGGGCTTTACAGAAAGGGAAAGTCTTACTTCAGAAATCAGGCCAGGCACATGGTTTACACCTGCAACCCCAGCACCCCGGAAGGCCGAGGTGGGAGGATGGATTGAGGCCAGGGCTTTGAGAGCAGCCTGGGCAGCCTCTGCTTTTAGGAAATCCCATTTCGTAAATCAACTATTTTCCCTTTGCAAGTCCATCCTTTTTAGAAAATCTGAAACAAAATATTAAAAAATATAAGTTTACGTCACACTTTATAGGGGCAAGACATAATTGCAATAGGGACTTTACCTAACAATTGCAATCAGTGTAACCTGGCTTATTGTACCCTCAATGAATCCCCAACAATAAAAAAAATAATAAATTTAAAAAAAAATATATATATAAGTTTATAACTAATTGATTCCTAAAATGAAACCTACTTTCTATCAAAGTTTCACCTTTTTTCTGAGGAAGCTGAACACAATGATTCATTTTAGCTCTTAAAAATATTCATATGTAGTCTGTTGTAAACATAAATAAATAAATAATAAATGCAATGGAGATCTGTGGGCAGGAAGATGGCTGGCTCTCCCTTCTCCCCCACCAGCCCCAAGTATAACGCTTACTTTAAGACTGTAGCATCATAATGTACCAATCTCACCCATGTGGAATATCCACGCATGGTGGAACAAGTTTTCATCAATATTATGATTTGTGGTGCTCAAGACATATACAGTAGGTAAATGGTTTATTTCCCAAAACAGGACGCGAGTGATTTTAATAGACTTAGCAAAACACTGTATATCTAATACACAAATGAATAACTCAAAGCAGTCCTGATGAAGCTAAGAAGTTCAATTAAACTCTCCACTTCAAATAAGTGGATTTTCTAACCTGCCAATTACAGCTTTTCATTTTCTTCTTAGAGTTATATATCATGTGGATCTCAAATAACAATGTCCTTAGAGCTATTTTCTTGCCAGCTCACAGTGCCACCTGCGGCAGGGCTATGCCTGGCTATGCGCGCTTTTCTGCTTATCTGTTTTCACTCATGGCCCCTGGAACTTTGGCCTCCGTCACCGCCAGCACAATTTCCACATCTCCCCCAGCACCTTTGTTTACAATGACAAGTTTAAAAGATGGAAGGTAGATTCCAGTTTTATGGATTTGCAATAAAGCAAGATTTACAGAAAGTTCTGCAGATCACTGAGAGAATTACTGGAGCTGACAGTCACAACAACACATTCCCAAGGGGGAACAAGGAAACGGGCTGAAAATTAGGCCAGGGAGATCTGAGTTAGAAAGGTCAGTAAGAGAGAGGGGGGCAGAATTTGGATCCACAGGCTCAGGACTCCCTTCCTAGGCATATCTGCATCCTCAGAGATGGTGAAACTGTATTCCAAAGGACACTGCCATATAAGAGGGAGGTGTGTCTGGACACTTTGCCCCAAGCATCTACCTATTAATAAAGGCACCCTTACAAAGCCATTTACAAAGAACCACCACCAGGTGAAGCACAGTTCAGCTCAGTGAACAAAACAGAGTGTGTTTTGTCCCCAGGCTCAGGGCGGGTACTAGGTGCACAGATGTTCAGGCAGAAGTGCGTGACAAGGACCTCTAGTGTCCCCCCCACACCCCATTCATTCTCCAAAGCCTGTCACTTTCCTAGGGTCCACCATTTCTTTCCTTTCCTGAGAAACAAACTAATAATACTGACTACTTAAAAATATGTTGTAGGAGACCATTCAAGGGGCCAGGAGACGCTTGGTCCCAGGGCCTGCCAGGCATCAGCAAGGCCCCTGGGCCTGCTGCTCTCGGCTCAGAAGACCTAAAGCACTCTGGTGGATAGTGAGGGACAGTTGTTGACCATCTTGGATCTTTTCCTCCCCAAGTGAACTCAGATTGGCCCCAACAAACGGCATTTGCCCTGTGGCAAGTGCAGGCAGGGGGGTGGGGGGTGGTGTGTGTGTGTGTGTGGGGGCAGGGGTCCTAACTAGGAGTGGCTGTGGTACCTGCTCTGGAGTGTCCCTAAATGTTAACATGCGACAGACCGGGCCCTCCCACTTCTGTCCTCAAGCCACTCAGAGCTGCTCTGCTTTTCTGTCCCCATTTGGAGGGGCCGACGCCAGGATGGACCCAGCGCCGAAAGGAGCACTGACCCGGACCTCTACAAAGCAGCCATCGGCAGGTGAGGGGCCACCCCGACCCCTCACCCCTGGTTGTCAAAGAGCTGGCGTGCAGGCAGCCATAAATTGGGGTCCCCAGCGACCCCCATCCCGGCAGAAAACACGGGGTCCCCCGCCTGCCAGTTGCTCCGGAGGCGGCTCCAGGGGAGACTCAACAAGTTCTGGGGCCGCGCAGCGCCGCCTGCAGCCCAGAAACCCTGAGGACGCGCCGTGGTGGAGCCCCGCGCGCAGGCGGCAGCTCCTTCCACCTCCTCCTCCTCCTCCTCGGGCTCCGGCTCGGGCGCCAGCGGGCGGGGGCCCCCGCTCCCTCCAGACCCCCGCCCCACGCACGCGGCCCGCCCCGCGGGGCCCGGGCCCCGCCCGCCTCGGTGCCGGCCGGGCGCACAGGCGACCGGCACGCGCCTCGGGGCGCCCTCTCCTCCGGCCGCCCGGCTCGGCGGAGTGGCTGGGACCGCGAGCGAAGGCAAGGACTTCCCTCCTGCTCCCGCCCCCGCCCCGCCCCCGCCGCCCGGCCCCGGCGCGGAGATCTCGCCGAAGACAATTGCAGTAAATGAGGACATCTGAGGAGCACGGCGCCGGGTGGCTGTGGCTGGCTCCGCCGCGCCGCGAGCGAGCGAGCGCGCGGGCGTCCCCGGAGCCGGCCGAGGCGCTGGCTCCCCGCGCGCTCCGCTGAGCGGGGCCGGAGGGACGCGAGCTGCGGCGCGGGGGCCGGCCGGGCCGGGAGGGCCGGGCCGGCGGCCGTGGAGGGGGCGGGCGGCGGGCGCGCAGCCGGCCGGGTTCCCGGAGCCGAGCCTTTCTCCGCGCGAGCCCGGCGTGTCTGGCCGCGGATGCCCTTTCCGGAGCGCTCCGTGCCGCGCCAGGCTCGCCAGGGTCCGCGGCGAGACATGCCCGAGCCAGGTGCTGCACCGACCTCGACTTATCTGTAAGCAGCGGAAGGTAAGCGGAGCCAGCGCGCCCTCCTCCGCGCCCCGGTGCCCGCCGCACTCGGCAGCCGGCAGAGCACCGCCCGGACGGGCGCCGACCCCGGCTAGGGCGCACGTTCTCAGCCCCAGACCAGCTCGGCCGGGACCCACCGGAGAAGCCGGGAGCGGCCCCGGCGGGGGCGGGGGCGGGGGTCCAGGTTATGCAACCGCATCTGGAGAGGCCAGGTCGCCGAGGGGCGTCTGGCAACTTTGGCGACGGCCGGGAAGGAGCGGGGCTGCGTGTCTGCGATGTCGCTTCTAGACAAACGCCACAGCTTCGTGAGCGCCCGACAGCCCTAGCCAGGCAGAACTGGGGGATCCGGGGGCGGCCGTCTCCCCGGAACGTTTCGAGGCTTTTAAGTGTTTTCCAAACTAAAGCGAACTGGAAAGTAGGGCTCATTAACTTCGGGGCGGGGGGTGGGGGTGAGTCGGAGCAGAGGGGCCCTGAGGCCAGCTGCTGAGCAGAGGCGCGGGCGAAGGCAGAAGCCCACGTGAAACGCCTCCTCCGCTCCCTCGGGCTGGCACCTGCGGGGCTGCGGGCTGGGGTCGGCGCACGCGGGGCTTCGAGGTGCCTGGATCCCGCATCAGGCCGGGACAGGCGTGAGCAGCCTAACCAACGCTGCCAACCTAGCGAGCAGGCGAGGGCAGGAGAGATGAGGGAACCCGCGGGCTGGCCAGGGGCCGCCAGTGCCTTGAGCCCAAAGTCAAGAGCGAGAGTCTGCGTCTTGCCTGTTCATGCTCCGGGTTCCTGGCTGGCACCTCCAATGCTTGGATAAAGAGCCTCTCCTTTTGACCTCAGCATTCTACTACCCAAAAATATGCCACAGGGAGATGGAGCCAGTGGTAAGGGGATGCCAGGACTGGGGGAGGAGAGGAGCCTCTGGAGTAAACAGGGAAGAAAATGGGTGCGTTTTGCTAGGGGACAAGTAGGGCTTGTGCCCGGACTGGACCCCTCTCCTGCCGTGAGCCTGTGCTGGAGGGTGCTGTATGCCCTCCTAGGCCCCCAGGGGAGAAGCGGCAGTGAAGCAGTTTAGTTTGACCTTGTCTGCTTTGGCGCTCAAATTCTGCGGAAGCATCCTGAGGTGAAACTGTAGGAGTGGGAAGCAACTTTGAGGAGCCTTGCCTTGGCTGGGAACCCAAGCGGTCATTTCAGAAGACTGTAGCTCAGGCTCCAGAGGGTCCCGGTCCCAGGTCTGTGTACATGAAGGCTCGCCCCTAAGGAAGATTTGCTGGGGAGTTACCTTTCCATATCCAGGTGTGTGTGTTGGGGGTGGGGGCAATGTCAAGGTTACAGCACTGAGGACTTGATTTAAAAATACCACCCAAATCATAAGACCTGGGACACTCCTGATGAATAGTATCTATATATCTATATATATAAATGATATGACCCTTACTAGGTTTATGCTACAGACTGAGCAGAAAGTAACCCTCATTTCACTGGGCAGAGGCAGAACGTGCTGGTTTTTACTACACATTGTGCTATTTATTACATTCATATCCTGTTGAATGTTACTTTTCAAAGTTCATATTTATCTTTTCAATTTTTTGCAAGAATGACTGGCAAAGATGCTCAAAGAAAAAATGGAAGTCCTGCCATCTGCATGCCTCACCAGATATTAATAATTTACTATCCATGTTTACTACTCACATTAGATGGCACTGCTCCTCACGACGGTTTTATTCGAGGCGCATTGGGGGGGGGGGAAGTCTAGCACAGCTATCACTCATCGCATGATTTTGCATAAATTATGTTAGCTACAGAGTTTTGTTTTCTTTGCTTCCCTAAATTCATCATTGCCAAAAAGACAGAATGATTCAGGTTAATTTCTTTAGCTAAATGAAAGACCTTTACTTCTTAATGACAAGATGCCCTTGAAAAGCAAAATATGCCTTTAAACTTATTGCAGTTGCCCCGATTTTGTATTTTATCACTGTGATTAAGACTTTGAGCTTTCACGTAAATCAGGCCCATTATCCTTTTGAGAAACATAACTACTGGTGAAGAAACAGGGTAATAAGGCAAAGGCTAGAAAGCTCCATTTTGCACAGAGCTTTCTAAAAAGCTCTATGGAAAGCTGATATTCCATCACTCCAGTTACGTTGGGGGCTTCTCTGTTTTGCTACAGTTGTTTTCCCCTGTGGCAGAATAAGTAATTTTTGTCTCTTGCTTCCCTCTCCATAGCCGGAAAAATAAATAAATAAAACACTTGTACATGAGAGGCATCTGCCTACAAGGAAGGCTCCTACACATTGAAATAAGCAGTCCAAAAATAAAAATGATATATGATTCTCAGAAGTAACAGCAGATCAAAGCAGAGCAGCCGGACAGACTCATTCATGTTCACTAGACATTTGTGTTCTCTCATTTGCTCCAGCTCAGCTCACGACTGTCTCAATTAGAGAAACAACTACTGAGCTCTCTTGTATGAGAAGCACATTATTTACATTGGGGCCCGATGCTTCTCAGAAAGGACCAGCTACATCACCAGGCAGCAGTTCTATGGACAGGCATTCACAGCCAAGAGCAGTGACAAGTGCACCAGAGATTTGTATTTTAGGACTCTGGACCAAGCCACCAGATACCTGAGCAGAGCATATATCAAGGTTGCTTATTGGACCAGAGGCACGAAAGAGGCCTGGGCAAGAGGCACCTTCTCCATACCTGAGGCGGCCCACAGCCATCCTGAGAATGTGAGGATCCCAAAACTCCCCAGACAAAACGAGTCTGTTCACACATGTCGAGAGCAATACCCCTGGCCCACCATAATTCTGAGACCCACATTCCCCACCCAGAAACCAGCTGACGTCATTTATAAAGCACATCCTACTTAGTCTCCGCGCATATTTGATTTTAATATTTCATAACATTATGGAGTGACTTCAATATTTTAAAGCAAAATTAATGTGATTGATATTACATGACAACACAGTCATAACCATGGAATAACCACATAAACACTTAGAGAAGTCTTTATCTGATACTTGTGCTAACTTATTATGGCGTGTATGTAGTACAACCTTATGACTTTGAATCAGTTTATTTAGAACGTTTTTCTTCTTACATATTAAGCATAGAATACAGATTTGCAGGGCCCAAGCTACAAGGACCTTGACAGAATTCTGATAAACAAGTTGTTTGGACTATGTCTTAAGTTAGGCTGCAAGCCATACAAAGTACACAGTTGAACCTTTGGACCATTAGAATGATGTGTCTTTTTCAGATGCTAGGTACCTCCTGGCAACCAAGAATCTTATCTCACAGATTAAGATTAACCGTAACATCAGACATTTCCTGGTTCCAAATTCAAGTCCTTTCAGAGACTCCTCTAGTGTAAGTCATAAGTTATTCAATGTGAATTTGAGTCAGATATACCGCAGACATTAATCAAATCTCAATGAATGAATAAGGGACCTTGTGCTGTACAAAGATACGATCAAGTGACCAGCCATTATCGAAATAAAAACAAAACATTCTAACCTGATAGTTCTGTGTCTTTCTGCTGAGCACGTATTCCCAGCTGAAATTGGCACTGAGAGAAAATTAACTTGAATAGAGAAAAGAAGATATTAGAGGCAAGAAAGAAATATGTTTCTAAATTACTCTATAAACCTTTTGGCTAACACCATATTTCAAAGGGATTTGGAAAGAACTCTTTCCAAAGGCATTGTTTGTGAATATTGCTTTTAGAGAAGATTGAACTGATTATTCAAAGTATTGTACATCCAAAGACCTATTCCCTTTACCACATCATCCTCCTGTTAGGAAATTTCAGCAAGAAAAGACAAAAGAGATTCATGGTTGCACAGTGAACATTCACTTGAGTTTCACTGGCCTAGCCAATGCAGTGGGAAAGAAACTTAACAGTACATCAAAATGTTTGTTGAAGTTTATATTGTAGTTACTATGGAAATTCCGATTCAAAGCTTAGTAATCTAGCTTTGGGTATAAAGTGAAATGCAGTCAACTACAACATGAGGAGAATACAGAATACCGAAAACATTACAAGAAGCCTTGCAAATAAAAGTTGCTCACTCTCTACCCCAGTGCTCCACAAAGTACAGGAGTCCTGGGTCTCTTCAGCTGCTCAGTTGAGGAACCCTGGTAGGAATACACCACACCCACTGCCCACCTTAATGAAAGTGAACAACCTTTGTGCTTCTAGGTCATTTCCACTGGTAACATGGGTTCCTCCTCCCTTGTTCTTCTCTGGGAAATATTTGTTAGTTGCCCTCCTTTATTTTTTTTTAAATCTTTCCCATATATTCTATACATGTACTTAGTAATTAGGAGTCTAGATTCTAACTACACATTGTCTGCAGTTAAAATAGTGAAGTCTGCTTATTTTTGTAATAAGTGATGTTAGCATCCTTGAAAATATACTGTAAGTAGAAAATCCGGGCTCTTAAAATGGGGCAAGCATAGGGAAAGTAGATTGATATGCAGATGGCTTCATTCAGAAAGAACTCTCAATCCCTTGAGTGTACTGAGCAGTTGTAGCGGTGGCCACGAGAATATGGAAGGTGTTTCAACACCAGGTGCGAGGTCCCCAGGAAGCTCCAGTCCCAGAGGGATGGAGGAGGCGCCCGGAAGACTCACAGGAGGTAGAGTCGGGGTCAGAGGGCACAAGGAGATGCCCTGGCCAGTCTGGAGGGTTTAGGTTGAGATGGCTGAGACGGGAGTCTGGGGCCCAAGCTAAGTGGCAGGGCCCTCCGAGCTAAACCCCTGTGTGGGAAGAGTGAGGCGTGACATTTGGCAAAGGTTTAGGTGCTGGGATCAGAGAGGGAGACTCCATGTGAAGCCAATTTGAATAAGGAGAACCAGCAAGGTGGAGAAGCCTGTGCTCACTCAGTATTTTGAATAAAAAAAAAAAAAAATGTTTTCAGGATCTTACCTTAGTAACTAGAGGAGATACATCAGAGGAGGGGAACCAGAGACCAGTCAGGAAGGTGTCACAGGTGAGAATTAATGAGTAGCAAATTTAATGGGTGGCACAGGGAGCTGATTCAACGAGACAACTATGAGAGAACCATCCCAGCTGGCCACGGGTGAAGAGGGGTTAAGGATGCTGCCCGAGGCCAGGAAGGTGGTGGGTGATTTTAATGGAAACAGTCGGTGAGTCCACAGGAGCAGGGGCAATGATAGGATTACATTTAGAATTTTTAGTATGAGTTTTTAACTGAAATATTATTTTAAAAAATAAGTTTTCCATCCTCTCTCACTTCTTACAACATCCATGAGAAATACTTTTAGATAGGAGGAAAAAAGGACCAAGGGATTAGCAACGCAAATCTTTAAAGGACCCAGCATAGTTCTGTCTTGTAACAGGTGCTTAATAAATATTTAATGAGGCTATTAACAATAAAACTCATCAGTGACTTTGCTGGAAATCCAGGGAATCCTGATTGGGGAATAAACGTCCCTTTCTATTTCTAGTTCTACATTTTTTGCAGTAGTGATTAAAGGAAACATGAGCAGGTGGCAGAGAGGAAGAGTGGTCCCAAGATGGATAGTCCTTTCTGCCCAGTGCTTAGGAAAAAAAAAATACCAAAGGGGTTGGGTTCTGCTACGGTGAATCAAGCTCAGTGATTTCCTTAGGTAGAAATTCACATCGGTCAAAGTAGAATTTTTATAGAAAGAATGTCTTTGAATTCAGTGAGCTATTGCTTTCAAAAAATAAAAAAAGAACAAATGAGAAAAAAGAAAATCTGTCTTGTTGCAATAACACTTTATAATTAATGCTTTTATACCCCAAGTGCTGACATTTTGGGTTAAAAGGGATTTTCACTAGACCTTCCCCAGAAAGCTAGAGCGTTCACGGGGACGGTTGGAAATGAGACGTCTCTCAGCCCTGACCTCTTTGTGTGACATCATGACATCAACTTAATCTCACAGCGCAAACTAGTATCCACTTCCTTATACCCTTGAGGCTCCCAGAGCTTGGCTAATGCGGCGATGATTCAGTCTCCAAAGAGGTCCTGGTATGCCCCATGTGCAAATGTAGAAAGCGTGAAATCAAGGAGATGCTGAAAATAAGTTTCTCATTTTCCAACCGTATCTTTCATTTGACTTCTCATGCCATTCACGAGCCCCCAGGATAAATGTTGACTCGATTATTTACTCTTGGTTTCTACGGTAATGGTAGTCACTCGTCCGATGGCTCCACTGACATAGTCCATGTGCTCAGTTTGTTGTGGTCTTGCTATTTATATGTTTCTCTACATAATATTAATTCTCCTCTAGGCATATGTCTACTTACTGTGTCCACTGTGAACGTGGCCAGCATACCCAGGGTTAGGCTGAATGGCGGGATATAGCACATGGCTGGCAATGCTGGATCCATTAAAACGGCCCCCAGCCTTGCTTGGCAGTGCTGACCCCGTCCCCACAGGGCAGGATCAGCTGCTCTGAGTGGCAGGTACCAAGGTGGACTCAGGTCATCCCTAGTAATCACTTAACACTCTCCATGGAAGCATCAATCCTGTTGTAACTCTATTAGCTAAGGAGTCCATGAGAGTGACCAGTGGCAGATGCAGCTGGAAAGTATAAATCTAGCACCATCATACCATTTTTAACCAGCCATTCCAGGCTGAATGTTCTGGTGGTGGTTCTCAAGCTTGTGTCTCTCAATAACATACCTAGTGCCATCCACATGTGTGCCACACGCCCTGACAGTGTTGTCCTGTTCTCACCCACATCACCAGGGCCATGTATGGAGAACTTCCCAGGAACTGACCTCCTAAGCCACGATCCCACTGTCTGAGGAGCCGGGGGGGGGGGGGGGGGCAGTTAGAGCACTGA
This sequence comes from Nycticebus coucang, assembly GCF_027406575.1. Taxonomy (NCBI): domain Eukaryota; kingdom Metazoa; phylum Chordata; class Mammalia; order Primates; family Lorisidae; genus Nycticebus; species Nycticebus coucang. The sequence goes on along the minus strand of NC_069782.1, from coordinate 155,367,570 downwards.
ATAAATGTTACCTCTTTTTACTAACTTCACTCTCCCAGGTTAGGATTCTGGGCTGGGTAGAAAGGCCAGAACTCAAAACCAAGCAGCTGGTCGCTGAATCCCAGTTGCTAAGGGCCATACCCAGGAATTCCATGTCAAGAAAACACTGCAGAAGGTATGAATGGTCGGCAGATGACCCCCAACGCCTACTCCACCAATGTATGAAGTCTAACCGTGAGCCAGTCCCTCAGCAGACTGGCAGCGCTCATAACCGATCTCACCCCCAGAGCTATGGTTGAAAAGAGTGGCCACCAGCCATGGAATTCCTAGAAAGGGACAGAATTCTAGATGTGTTCCATCTCCAACCAGATATATAAAAGTAAACAAAAACAAAGGCATGAATCTGCCTTATTCCTGCTGTGGGCCTGCCCACTAAAAGTTTACTTGGAATTTGCCATCCCACAATTAATTGATAGTGTGAACACCTGTATTTTAAATGGTAACAATGGTCGCTAGTTCTTCCTGTCTATGGAACATGAATCCACCTGACTGCTGGCCCACAGGCAAGACCTAGCCAGGCGCACACTCTGCTCTGTTGGGGATTATCCCAACACCTGTCTGAGATCCAGCTTCATTCTAGAAAAAAAGGGAAGGGGCCAGAGCTCCCTGCCTCCCTGAGCCATCCATTCATCCCTCCCTTCATATAAGAAATATTTCTGGGCATCACTTATGTCTCAATTTTGTGGATACAGCAGGAAATAGAACAAGGTAGTGAAGGAGGTAAACGAAACAAAATAGGCCCATGTTTCTTTACTGGGGCTGCAGTAAAGAAACTAAAATTATTAATAAATATTAATAAAATTCTTAATAAATTATTTAATTTTTATTAATAAATTAAAATTATCTAAGAATAATAATTTTTTTAAAAAGTGTACACAGTCTCCATCCCCTAGAAATTTGGATTTACCTCCTTTTTTAATGGATTAACTTTCTGGCCAGTGAGTGTGGCTTTCTCCAGAGCCAGGCTGGGGGATGGAGTCTTTAAGGAGAAAGTGTCTTTACTTCTTTCCTGTGGGAGGACAGCCACCCCCTGGATTTTCTTCTACGTGGCAGGAGACGCTTTCTTTAAAAACACACAAAAAAGAATCACTGAGACCAAACCAAAAAGGCTCGGCTTCATCAACACCTATGCAGCCCTCCAAAGCTTCAAGAAGGCCAAAGCATGGAGGAGTCATCTGAGGTTTTGGAAAGATTTATGTTTTCCTTTTTAAATATCTTTTTTAGGATCCTGAAGTCTGCAGAGAATCACTTCATAGATCATCGGGGCTGCTTACTCACTACAATGCTAACTTCTGAACGGCAGCCTCATTCCACCGCTTTCTCTTTCCTTTTCCCACAAGCCTTGTGAAGTAACGGAGGCTTGGCCAGGGAGGTGCTAGGGAGGGGAGTTAGCAGAGGCAGCCACAGGAACATGACCTTAAACCTGGACACGTGAGCTGGTCAGGTGTTGGGTGTATCATAGAAACAGTGTGACGTCCTGCGTGAGCCTTGATTGCACTTTTGTCCCCGGATGAAGTGCCATGTTTCATTCTGGATGGGAGGAGAGGTTGCTGCAAGTGGTCCTTAGAAAGCAAATGACTGACAGTGGTGGCTCATGGCCACCAAAACTGGATGTGCCTTGACTCAAGTGAGCAGCCAGCAGGCTGTCCCGCAGTCGGCCCAGACTGACATCCTGAGCACACCCCTCCCTTCCTGTGTGTGTGTGTGTCCCCTCCCGTTCTCGCTCTATCTTCTCCTTTCCCTTTTCCTTCCTCTACGTGTCCGTCTTAATGGACGATATTAGTGTATCTATGTCTTAGTACTGATTTTACTTATGGAGTCTAATTTTACATTTTGTGTTCTCGGTTTAAAGAAAATTATTTCATTCAAATTTCTGTGCCCCTCTGAAGCAACCAGACCTCCTAGTGTGTGCCCCAGACCCTCCATGTTTTTTTCTCCTCTATAACAGATTAGAAGGCTAAAGTTAGAAAAAGAAGCCACGTTCTGGGTGGCACCTGTGGCTCAGTGGGTACCGACCCCATATACCAAGGGTGGTGGGTTCAAACCCAGCCCCGGCCAAACTGTAACAAAAAATAGCTGGGCGTTGTGGAGGGTGCCTGTGGTCCCAGCTACTAGGGAGGCTGAGCTACCTAAGCCCAGGAGCTGGAGGTTGCTGTGAGCTGTGATTGCATGGCACTCTACCAAGGGCAATAAAGTGAGGCTCTGTCTCTACAAAAAAAAAAAAAAAAAAGCCACGTTCTAAAATTTTGATGTTATTGCAGCTACTGAGATTTGTAAATTAAGTTCGTTATTTTTTTTTTTTTAAGGCAAGCATGAAACAAAGTTTATTGAGGAAGAGAAGGGTAGGTTTACAGAGCAACAACAGCAGGGTACGTTCACCATAGACAGAGAAGGGGCCTCCATTGCCAGGGCAGGTAGGCAGAAGGTTCCAAATTAAGTTGTTCATTTATTTTTCCACCAGCACATCCTTTTCCCAAGAAGAAGGGGGGATAATACAACAAACCGACTGATAATTCCTAGTAAGTCACATTTCCTACAACAGATACCTAGTAAGAGCCCTGATGTCCTTCATGGTCAACTACAAAACATGCACCTTCTTTGTACTATCTGCTCATTTTTGTGTGTGTGTGCCATCTCTTCCTCTTCCATCAACACAGAAAAGAACTGTACAACAACCACAGTTCAGAAATCAGAAATCTCTGGATATGCTTAAACTTTATCCCTCCTCCTTTCCACTCCTCTAATTCCTTCCCATGTTTCAGAATATAGCCATGTTCTGCCTAAACTGAAGTTCCAGATAAGGTAGAAAGAATCTTTGAAAGCCACTAATATTGTACACTCATCCTATGCCATCCTGACATGTCACAGGTTAGGCCTTAACTGTGGGTAAGCGGGAAGGATGGTGAGGTATGTCTTCATGTCCTTAGACCAGTTAGTAAGTACTGAAGGCTGACAGCACTGGACACAGAAGGTGCCTCGAGGAACCTGGTCCACAGAACACTGCATTCCTAATTGTATATGAAATCAGCACATTGTACACCATAACTGCATTAATGTATACATGATGTATGTGTTTATAATTTAATAAAGTTTGTGTTAAGGAGAAAAGTGAAACGCAGCAAAGCAGCACATCTTTTGCGCCTGCTCTTGGTGTCACCCCAGTGACTTTCCCAGGGAGCACCCTGCCTCCGCCATGGTCCATGGACCATGCCCAATGGACTGGGTCATCCATCCAGGCTCTCTCCCCTGCTGGACCAGACATCACCGAGGGCTGGGCTCGTGTTCCTCGGGGTGTCCGGCACCTGGTGTGCTTCCTGGGTCACCCTGGACACGTGGGTGGTGGTCACGGAGTACATGAGCAGAGCAGATGAGCAGAGCAGAGCAGGCAAGACTAGGTCTGAACCACCCACGGAAACTTGGTGGGAGAGCAGGACAAGGGTACAGTCCCGGAAAGTGAACCAGTGAGAGTGAAGACACAAAGTCAGGACTGACCACAGGGTATTCTAGAGCCAGTGTGGGGAACGGGGCAGCTTCAGGAGGTGGAAGGTGTGTGAGTAGCCATGAGAAGTCTAGAAAGATGAGCACAAGAGAGCTGCCACGTGGCGATATGCAGAAGGGAGAGGTGGTTAGCCGGAACCAGCAGGGCTGCAGGATGGGGGCCGCACGGACAGTTAGGAAGGCCAGGATAGGGAGGGAACCGTGTGAACAAAAGTCAACAGGAAGAAAAAACAATCCCTAGGGCATGGTGGTGACTGGATATGGGGGATTAACTAGGGAATGAAGCAAGCAAACTGTTGACAGCATCTGCCGGGGCACCCTCAGAACAGAAGAACTGAAACCCTCCACTGTTCTAAGTCGGGGACGGGTCTCCAGACCCCATTGGCAGCCCAATCCAGCTCTGCCTCTCACCCTGGGTGCCTTTGGCCACAACCTTAGCTGAGGCAAACACCATAGCTGTGTTTCTGAGTTGAGTCTACACAACTCTTGGGCCAGTACACCATGTTAGGCTGCCTGCTAGGAGAGACCGCCGAGTCCTCGACGCTGCTGAGCTTTTCACAAGTGAGGAGGTTAATCTTTAATGACCTCGGAGTGGATCTTTGGGAGGGGAAGATGTGGCTCCGTGTTTTTGAGATGCAGCTACACACTTATGCATAGAGGACAGAGGAATTCATCACAGCTTTTTTGAAGAAAAGAACCAACTAACCCGGCGGAATAGAAGATAACACCAGGATTGAAGAGAGGTAGAATTTAAGGAATAAGATGTGACAGTTACTTGGGTGTCTCAGTTTAAAGTGTACAACACACATACATTGTTTGTTTTCTCCCCCCAACAATGGCATTTTGAGTTCTGAATGCTAAAACTTTGCCCCTGCAATGAGTGTCAGTCCTTCCGCTCAGAACATTCCCTTCGTTTCCCTAGCCCAAGCAATTAACGGTGCGTACACCCTCTGACTACCATGACTGTTGTCTAATCTGACAACACTTCTCTTCAGGGTGCTGCTCTCCCGAGGTGCCCCTCATTGCCCATTAGCTGAAATGGAAGGAGAGAAAAGGGGCTTCCACTTAGTCTGTGGTTTTTTTGAATTCATATCCTTTTGTTTCACTCCAGATCAAACCATCCCTGCATCGTTTTTAGCCCATGAATAAGAAGAAAGGCTCAAAAATTCAAAAAGTCTTTCTACCCTAGCCCATGGATGGCACAATGTGTGAGGGCTGGGAAGGTGGCACACACCCCCTCACTCTCTGCAGACGTTGTTTGGGCTGTGTACAGAGACTTCTTGGACAGGCGTTTTCTCCGTATTTTGCTTTCAGCTTATAAATGGAAGCTAATTACAAGAAAGGCTGGTTTCTCCCTTTTTTCCTGGCTTTGCTTCCTTTGCAATGAACTTGACCATACCAAGTGTAAAGTTTAGCCAAACCAAGGAAACAACAGAGAAGGTACCACCATGAACATTACGGGGAGGCTGCTAATGATTGCACTGATGTGCTCACGTAGCCCTGCCAAGAAGACAGAGCGCATCCTCAGCTCTACAGATTTCAGTTGTTGTGAACAGTTACCTGATTCCTACCCTGGGTGTTCCAATACGGTATCCTGAGATAACATAGGGAGACAGCATTGGATACATAATCTTTTAGCAGATGTCTTTTTTGGTTTTGGAAAAAAATGATGTGTTAGTTTTAGTTTTGGATATACCATGAGTCCAATCATGCCACTGAGTATTTAAAAACTTACAGACCAGTATAGTTAATAAGGCAAAGTCCTCATATCCATTCTGGTGTGTCCCTGCATGTTTACACAAAAGAGAGGTTCTATTAAGTCAAGGAGAGGCCACCTCTTCTGTGTCCTGGCAACGTTTAGCTGCAAACTACCAGCTGATTGTTGCTTGATTACTTAGAACCATTCAGGGAACAGGGTAAGGAGGATACTTGGCATCATAATCGAACAGCATCGTGAGGTATGCTCAAAACTACCTAACAAATGCAGTCAGTGTAACCTGGCTTATTGTACCCTCAATGAATCCCCAACAATAAAAAAAAAAACTACAGCCCTCACCGTTCAACCTTGTCACGGCTGTGCCAAGGAGCACAGAGGAAGAGCAGGGTAACTAACTAGCTCCTTTAAGGTCTCACAGAGGATGTTGGTGAGTAGTTGGAACCAGTTTTACTGAATTCCTTTTGGCGTTTATTAGCAAAGCTAAATGCTTCAAATAAAGTTAATTTTTTACGTTGACGTAGTACCCATTTGGAGGAGGAGGCATTTTTTTTTCCAGTTGATTTTCCCCATCATCAGAAAACTCTGGTAATTCATATTTACCAGTTTAGATTCCTTTTGGACAGAAGCTGAGCAAAGGTTAATGTCAGTAGGATTTGAGAATCAAAGAACTGAGTAAATGGGAATCAGAAGTGAGGAGGCAAGTTGGCTTCATTTAGGGAGGGCTGCTTCTGGGTCTTCTAAACTTCAGCACCAAACCAAAGCATAAAACGGATGGTTCACCTCCTCTGTCCCCACTCCTTGAAAGCAGGCCAGTGTGAACCCACGTGGCATCAGTGGCTTACGTTATATGGCTGAAGTAATTGACCATGGGATTCTGTGCATTGAATTTGTTCCCTAAAATCTCAGATAGGAATGAGATGGGGCAGCACTTAAGATGCGTTATCTTCCGCCTCCAAACTTCCTTTCCCAACATCAGACTGGGTGCTCATCACTTCTTAATAGCAAAGGTTTCGCCGCCACATGCCACCAATTCCAGGAACAGAGCCTGACCTCAGCACATCTCCTCCCAGACGCTTAGCTCTGCAGTAGGACCCATCCTCCCTCACTGCTCAATCCCAGGGAGGCACCCGAATTCTCACCCCTTTTTAGTCCTCTTAATCAATGACCTCTGAAGAAGAGAACAAATGTCTAGAAAAATAACATTTCAGCGTATAAAGAAAATTAAACTGGGTAATGACTCTAAGGCACAGTCCAAAATCTATAGCAGTTAGCTCTGCCCCGAGGAAAGAAGGACTTGCATTTTTTGTAGAATCAATTGGTGCTTGTGAAAGAGCTCTCTAAATTAGCTGTTTCACAACACAAATGGATTCATTGCATGAGTGAGGTTCTGTTTTACTCTCACTTCTCCTCACTGGGAAGCTGCCCGGTAAAGAATAGTAGGTTCATGTTCACCAGCACCCCACTCTGCGTGGCCTAATGTTCAGGCACTCCCTCGGTATATGGAGCAAAGTGCTGACCCAATTAATCTTGAATTCCAGCCAGCATCTTTGACTCCAAGGTGTCTCAATAGTGGGAAAGCCACTAATGAAACCAATAATCTCTCACACTGCCTTGCCGTTCTCAGAGGATTGCTTGCCTGGCTGTTTTTGCCATATTCAGAGACTGATGGACCCTGGGGGTGTCTTGGCCAGGCAGTCTGACCCCCAGCCCTACTGCCAGCCAAATGCATTGCCCCGAGCAAACCACATCACAGGCCAAACAGAAATCTGCACATCAGCACAGACATTTTTGAAATGGGCAGAGTCCAGTGGGGAGTCTCTCTCGGTGGTGGATGGCACCTCACCCAGTTTCCTTCCCACAATACATTCAGACTATCAGTCAAATCCATTTTATTTCTAATGAAAACAGATGGCAACTTCCTTCCTAACAGCAAGTCTTATTGAGTACTGACATATCTCCGGCTAGCTCTCCCTCCACGGAGAAACACACATGAATCTAAATACATGTGTATGCTTGTGTATGTAAATACCTATTCATTATTTTGAAATTCCTTTCTTTATGCAGGACTTCCTCAAAACAGTACAAGACGGCCTGTGGCACGCTGCTGTGACCCAGACCTCATCATTTCTGGGTTGGCTTACTCCAGTGCAAGTGTTTATACTTTCCAGAGGCCTCTTTAAGATGTGGGCTCGCTTCGCCATTTTTTTTTTTCCATTTGGCAAAATATTCCATCTCTCTTTGCTGTCCCCAAATTGGGCAGGGCACAAGGAAAGCAATGAATCTCCCCAAAAGTGCTACCTTAATACCACAACCGCCACCATTTTCGCTCGTTTTTTCCAGTATGATTTGTAGGCTGCTTTGTTTCACTTAACATTATTTCATAAATGCTTTTTTATGATATGAAATAATCTTTATAATTATCATTTTAATGGCCGCAGTGAGTGAACGGGCACCATAATTTACTTAGCTGTGTACCTACTGTTAGGCATTTAGTTGTGTCCATTTTCATTCTTTGAAGTTGAAATGAACATTTTTATATGAGCTATTAATTTAAAGCAGCATGCAGAGACGATTCCACATCACTAATCTAAAAATACAGGGTTTATATATTTACAACTCACATTTGATTTATATATTTACAACTCACATTTGATTGTGAAATTTAATTTGAGGGTAATTAAGACATTTATATTCCAAACAGCTCCTTGACATCTCCCTCTGCCTGAGCCCGGCAAGCGCAAGCATGACTAGCCTTTTTAACCTCAAGACAGCACAGTCTAATGAATTCTAAAACACAGTTTTCTTAAGAAAAATAAATTTCATGAAATCCTACTGCTTCAGAGACTAGACATTAAGCCCAAGAACGGGAGTCCATGGTTCTCTGGGGTGACCCAGGCAAGCTGTTAAGAATGCCAGGCCTGGTGGCTCACGCCTGTAATCCCAACACGCTGGGAGGCCAAAACAGGTGGATCGCTTGAGCTCACAAGTTCAAGAGGAGCCTCAGCAAGAGGGAGACCCTGTCTCTACTAAAAATAGAAAAAACTAGCCAAGCATTATGGCAGGTGCTTGTAGTCCCAGCTGCTTGGGAGGCTGAGGCAAGAGGATCTCTTGAACTCAAGAGACTGAGGTTGCTGTGAGCTATGATGATGCCCCAGGGCAACATTGAGACTTTTTTTTTTTTGAGACAAAGAATGCCATCTGGTTTCATGCTCAGTCCAGAATTCAAGGCAATCCTCAGTCTGTGCTGAAGGGCTAGACGTGCTCCTAAGACCTACCTAGGGCTCTGTGCATGACCTGCAGCCAGATGCTGCATGGAATAGGCCCAGGAGATTGCTCAGAGGAGCTTCAGTTGTCTGATGCTTTTTGAAGTTAACCAGGCAGGGGTCACGTCAAGTTACAGATTTTCCTGAGTAGGTGTAGTGGTTAGGTGTATTGAGCTTCAAAGCCAGCCATTTCAGCAGGTGTAGCCTACTATCTGTGACTCTGAACAAGTAGAAAAAACAAAAATCATGTGCCCCAGCATTCAATCTGCAGTCTGAGCCTAGCAGGAGGGCCTCCCCATGAGTCTACCCTGAAGGTTAAATGAGAAAATGCAGGTGAAATGCACAAGGGATCGGTGACATTTGGTTGGACAGAGAAGGACAAAACATTTCACAGAAAGTTAACGTCACACTGTGACATATGTGCGTTCATTTGCTGAATAAATGCACGCAAGAAGGGGACGGAAGCAGGGCACCAGGGGGTCCCACTTGTCTCATGGACAGTCTTCTGTACAATGCCCCATTTACCTTAATGATAAAATCATTATAAACATGACCCATCCCCCCAATAAATAGTACCTGAACACCCTGAAAGATGTGTCCACCTTAGCAATTCTTAATGTCCAGGAAAATTCCACTTGAAAGCCTTAGAAAACATCATTCAGCCATCAGAAGCAACTCATAACCTCATCTGTGGCCAAAATAAATCAACTGCAAAAATTCCTCCATGTTTTCCCATTCAAGGAAATCAGGAGGACTCAGTTACTGTGACTTAGAAAAAAAGTCACAATAATCCAAAGTGATCAAACATCTTTAGTATCACTGTCATTTTTACTAATAAGGAAACAATTTTTATGTATTTAGCAAATCTCTGTAAGACAGAAGACCTCAGAACTTATTTTTTTATTATTTTGCCACTGGCAATTGATTTGCCACTGATTTGTTGTATTAGTTCGCCGGTTAGGTCCAGACTCAGAATATTTCTTAACACCAGCAAACTGATGTTAGAAAATTATTTCAATGCAGTTCCTGGCAAATCTTGATGATGAATAGCATGGCATGGTAGGACAAACTTATCCAGACACACATTTTTCAGTAGTGGCAGGGAAAAGGCTGAAAAATCACTAGTAAATTGCTTTCTGTACAAATGCTCTCTCTTTCAGATTTTCCCTAGTAGGAAGGTCTTCTGCAGAATGATGCCACAGTACCTTCTAGCACACCTCGCAACAAAGGCAGTTAAACAATGCATATAGTATGACAGTGAGGGTTAAGATTTAATTTTCTTGGGCGGCGCCTATGGCTCAAGGAGTAGGGCGCCGGTCCCATATGCTGGAAGTGGCGGGTTCAAACCTAGCCCCGGCCAAAAAAAAAAAAGATTTAATTTTCTTCTTGTACCCTCCCTGTTGCCCATACTCCCCCTCACACCAAATTCTCTGTGTATGTCTGTTTAACTTACCAGGACAAGTATCTAAATGACAGCTATGCTCTCTCCAGAGCAGGCATGCCCTGCCCCACCTCCCACCCCAACCAGCCCTCCCTAAGCAGAGCCAGGATAGTCCTTTCCCCTCCTCTCTGAAACTGTCCAGTTTTCTGAGTTTCAAATTGCCGAGGTGTCCAAGTATCTCCAGCACCCAGGAAAGCACCAGAGTCCCTCAGCTTTCCACGCCAGCCTTGCCTTGGAGGACACACTGTAGGGTAAGGGAGCAGGAGCCGCAGGCACCGGAGCTTCAGGGCCACTGTAGTGGTTCTCAGCCAGGGGCACTTCTGCCTCCAGGCTCTCGGGGCATGTCCAGTTGTCACCCCAGGAGGGGGGAGTGCTATTTCTATCTAGTGGGCCGAAGCCAGGGCTGCTGCTGACCCTTCTGTCCTGCACAGGAGAGCCCCTTTGACAATGAAGGATCCATCCTAAAATATCAGCAGTGCTGTGGTTGAGAAACCCTGGTCTAATCTAAATCAAATGCTGCAGAGATTATTGTTTGTTGTCCTCAAATTTGATTACCAAATGGTCATCCCTGGCATGATATAGAACTTGATCATTTCAGCCTTTGGTTCAGTAGACACGGTGGCAGGACCACGCAGGCCTGAGGTGCAGAGGTCAGTTTCACAAGTCCCCAAACTGCAGAGAGAGTCAGACCCACGGCTCAACCCTTGGTGGGGGCTGTGAAGTTTTTCCTTTCACTGAGGCACTGCTGGGCACTAGAATCTGCTAGGAATTCTACCAGAGGACCTGCTTCCACCAGTGCTTCATGCTGTGCCACTTTGAACAAGTGACATAACCTCTCTGATCCTCATTTCCTTCTTATTGGGAAGTGTGGCAGTGACCTTCAGAGCTCCATGGAAGCACGGTGTTCTATCTGTGTGCACTAGCTGTACACCAGTGTCACAATTCTCCTGGCTTTTCCCAAGAACAGGGGCTGCAAATCACTGGGCTGGCTTCTCAGGCTTCCTTCCACAGGACAGGGCACAAGCTCCATCAGTGGTTGGGCTAGACATTGTCCTTGACTCTGCCTTTCTGGGCACTTGGCTATAGCCACTGGGGCCCTGCACACCATTGGTTCCTCCCATCTGACTGTTTCCTTCTCAAACGCAGGAGAAGATAGTGAAGGATAACTCACAAACAACATACTTAACTGCGTTTTCTCACTTTAAGCACAACCGTCACGTAAGTTCCTCCATGCGCAGTAAACAGCTGTGAATCTGCCTAATAAAGTGAAGGCGTTTACCCCACTGGTATTCCCCAAGAGGAATCATGGGCCACCTGCATCTTTTTAGCTGCATTTAATAATTCAGCCCAGTATGAATTTGCATGATTAACATAAAGCCTCATGATTTTATTTTCTTTCAGGATTTCAGTACTGCAACCACCACCATTGTTTTCATTTTCAGAGGTTGTGATCAAAACACAAAACTTGATTCTAGAATGAATAATTTCTTTTATTAAAAAAAATTATTTTCTAGGACTGCTCTCCATGGAATCAAAGAAAAGAGTTGCTCACACCGCCTCTGTACAGGCAGGGAGACCAAGGTTCTTCTTGTGGCAGGTGTTAACCCCTTAGAGGATAGCACCCCTCAGCAGTTTTTCCTCCTAGGATTCCCAGGGAGGCGCACAGCCGGCTCTCTCACAGAATCCATAAAGATTAACGTAAATAGCATTATTTTGCTTCCTCCTAATAGCTCTCCATGCTCTTGTAGTCAGGAGGTAGAACTGTCAGCGTAAGTTTTTAAAACAACAGTTCCTCCAGGTACCAATAACAGATTAATCACGTCATGCTCAAAAATTAGTAAAAACCCAGACCCAATAAGTTGCATTTGGTAAACCATCTGCCTATGAACTGGAGACGGTGTGAAAAGCTAACGTGCAAAGCAGGAGCATCCCCGGGTTTCCTGATGAATGTAGTGAAACATGTTTGTCTAACAGGGAAACGTGCCTTACTTCAAAAGAAAAAACGAGTGTTTCCCACCCAGAAAAGCAAGCAGACTGTGGTATCTGAGAAGCATTTCAAGCTGTGCCTGCCAGCAACTCCCTGCCTGTGTGATTTTCCTGTACACAAAGGCCGACCTCACCTGTTTGGAAATAATTAGGACGCGGGCGGTTGTGATGTTGGCTAGAAGTTAACGCCGCTGTGCCTGCCTGTGTCTGCCTGTGTATTTCCATTCTGCTGACCCCTCTCTTGCTGTTTCTGATGCAGGAACCATGGTCACGAAGGAAAGTGGCAAATGCATACTCACAGCGTCAGAGAGCGAAGTGGAACCTGCCGCCTGCCTGGCCCTGGAGATGAAGTACGCCCTGGATCCCAACCGGCAGATTAAAAAACGCAACAAAGCCCTGCAGGTGCGGTTTAAGGATATCTGCGAGGCACAGAACGAGCAGAGGGACGCGCAGCTGTCCTCTGGACAGCAGGGGGAGAAGCGGGAGGCCAAGCCTGTGTCCTGCAGGGCGGCCTACCGCAAGTACATGACGGTGCCCGCGCGCAGGTCCATCCCCAACGTCACCAAGAGCACAGGTGTGCAGACCTCGCCTGACCTTAAGAAGTGCTACCAGACGTTCCCACTGGACCGCAAAAAGGGGACCCTCAAAAGTCTCCCAGCCGCAGATCCCTTTAAAAGCCAAAACAATGGGTTTCTAGCGGATGCTAAAGAGAAGAGCCCTGGTGGACACCCAGAGAAGGCCAGACCATGTGGCGCTGGACGGGTGCACAAGACCACGGCCTTGGTCTTCCGCTCTGACGAACACGTGGACTTGGAGGAGCAGCCATCAGGCCTCAACTGCTCAGAGCTCTGCCACAGCCCGGACCTGCTGGGCCACGGAGAAGCTGCTCTCCAGAACGCCATCCGGCCTCCCCGCGAAGAGCCTGACCACCAGCTGCAGGGGCCAGCAAAGCAGGACCCAGGGACGCCAGACTCTGAAGAACCCACCCTGCCCACCCTTGGGAGGGTATTTAAAACAGAGGTTGCTGCCGTCTACGCACCCGCCCTCAGTGCCCGTGCTGCGGAGCCTGGCTTGTCCAACTCTGCCACCCCGAGCCAGTGGTCACTGTGCCCCGTGGACGAGGACCCACGGAGAGCTGCACACGTCAATGGGCTCCAGGCCCCCGCAGGCACAGCTCTGGCCTGCTCGCCCTCGAGGCAGTGCCTGTCCCCCGAATGTAGTGGTCAGCCCGTGCAGACTCGAACCCCATCGGGGCCGGGCAACCAGCCTAGCTCAACAGCGGCGGCTGCAGGTGAAGAATGCCAACAAATCGTGCCTCATACCGAAGTGGTGGACCTCAAAGCACAGCTTCAGATGATGGAGAACTTGATCAGTTCCAGCCAGGAAACCATCAAAGTGCTCTTGGGGGTCATTCAGGAGTTGGAAAAAGGAGAGGCTCACCGGGAGGGGTATGTATGTTCCCCCTTATCTTAATAAGCTCTGCAGGCCCCTCACCCTGGGGGGTCCATCACCAGTCCCCAAACCTCCCTAATGAAACTAAAGCCAATGTGTCTATAAACAGGGCACAGTCTAAGGACGTAGCAAGCCCCAAGGGGTAACTATTTTATGCTGCTAGGCTTTACTGTATCCTCACCTTCACCATACACTTGGTGGTCAGCATTCACCTCTCTGGCCTTGAATTCAAACTGTACCTATATTTTGAATGAATTGATGAATCTTTTAGTCTATCAGGACTAAAGGTTTATGATGTTAATCATGTATAATATATGTGCCAGTCCAAAATATCTCATCCAAATGAGAAGCTGTTTGCCTCTTAGGAATCATACTTATGGACTAGAAAAGAAATTTCAAATGGTGGGTGGCGCCTGTGGCTCAAAGGAGTAGGGCGCCAGCCCCATATACAGGAAGTGGCGGGTTCAAACCCGGCCCAAGCAGAAAGAAAAGAAACGAAATTTCAGATGGCATTTGTAAAGGTAAATGCTGACTTGCTTATAATAAATAATTGAAATATTGGTATTCAGGAGCATAAAGTTTCCTATGATAGGCAACATGTTTTACATTCTTTACCTGGAACTCAAGCAATGCCCATCCTTGGACCAGCTCTCATTGGGTATGATCAGGAGACATGTCTCTTCCCGTGGGCTGTCCTGTGCCCACTTGAGCTGTAGTATGATACCAAGTTCATAGCCAGTACTATCTAGCTTTGATAAGAGACTGGTGGATTTTAGAGTTTTTTGAAGTTGAAATTTTGCAGCAGCATCTTTAAAGACAGATAAGACCTTAGTTCTTGAGCTCCATAGGTAGGAAGACAGACACGCACAAGCCAGGCAGCGTGCTAAGTTGATAAAGGAACCAGCACTGTTTTGGCTCCATGCTTCTGGAAATACTGCCCGTGGCTTACCAGCCTCTGCCTGGCCTGCCAACACTTCTCTTTCCCATTTCCCCTCAAAATGGTTGGGATTTCTGCTGGTCCGTGTTCTAGAGCCTGGATCTGAGGCCACACCCCATTGTCTCATGTAACTTGTACCTTTACTTTGTGGGCCCTCAGCCCTGGGTTAAGTAAACTGGAAGTCAGCTTGAAAGAAGCCAAGAAATGTATCATCAGAACAGCAAACTACCTGGGGACAAAGAGCTTCCCCAAGAGGATTTTTGCTCATTGCACATAATGGGGAAGAAACAGCCTGTCTTTGAAGCAAGGCGGTAAGGTGGAAGCCCTGCGTCACAGCCCAGTGCCGAAGCAGGTGGTGCCCTGTGCTCTGGCTTTGTGCAGGTGTCAAACTACAGAGGAGGGAGTGTTCAGTATCTACCTCTCCTACCTCCACATTACATGGCAGTGTTTGCATTTGAGGCTAATAAGCAAAAATAATTGCTAGACAAATATAAAGTAACAGTAGATTAATAGGGAATCTAACACTATGGGATATTTTCAGTCTTGGGTTGGCATCTCCATTTTCATCCCGTTTCAATCAGCACACACCCCAAAGCGACACACAGCAGGAGCAGGGTGGTCAGGGCCTTGTTGACCCGGAGACCACATTGCCATGGAACAGTTAAAAGCACAAACAGTGACTCAGTCACTTTGATATAGCTGGCGGTGACATAAACCAGAAAGCAAAACAGAAAATACATCCCCATTCACCAGATGGCGTAAAACCCAACGTGTATCCTCACCTGCATGTTCACAGGGGCATTTTCCCAAAGAAGAAGCTGAGAGGGCTGGATGCCCATGAAGGGAGAACCATGTAGGCTCTGTCCATAGATCAGAACAAGTATGGAAAATCACTTTAAATAGGGTCCTTTGGGAATCTTATCCATTTAGCAAACTGGTTTTGAGTTTACTAAGATGACCTGTTCTGGCTCTGGGGATTTGGGTAAGGGCTGTAGCTCTCTGTGCCTTATTTCTGCACCCATAGGTTGGAAACTGTGGCCTGTCCTATTGGGGGGGGGGGGGTTGGGAGGGTGAGGATTACACAGTAAGGCATTCTGTGTATTTAGTCCAGTGGCAGGTGCATCAATATAGCAGATTTCTGCCAGTGGCATGAGTGTTGGTCTCACTGGTCAGCAATGTTGGGATCTGGGGAACATTTAGTGGCCCTATGTGTGTCCGGCATGATGAACTCGGCCCCCCACACGCGTGGCACAAAGGCTGCCACTCAGCCCTGTCCAACAGAGTGGCCACCATACGCATGTGGTTATTGAAATTCAAAGTCAATTACAATTAATCACAATTGAAAATTCAGTTTCTTGGTCACACCGGAGCATTTTAAGTGCTCAGTAGCCACAAGCAGAGGACACACACACACGGAACGGCACAGACGTAGAATGTCTCCGTCATCATGATAAATCCTTTACTCCATTATTCCCAACACATGGCACGGTGCCTGGTTCCTAACCATCTGAGGACTTGGGTGCCTTTAATCAAGACAAAAAATACTTTTATCTTCAAAATTAATCCCTAGTTCAGCGGCTGCCTGTGCAGGACAAGCTCACAGTGGGAAGCAGAAAGGCAGGTCCCAGTTGTACTCCTGAGAACCATGACTTTCACCTCCCTCTCTGGGCCCTCTGGACTCACGTAACAATGAATCAAGTGGTTCCCGGCTCCAGGGCCACCTGGAAGGCATCCCCTCTTGCACAATGCCCAGGGTCATTAATTTGGCTAAAATTCAAATTTCCCACTACTGTTCTCGGACACGGGAGAGGGCAGCAGCCTCCAAGGTGGGCAGATAACAATCAATCTTGCTCGCCCATCCCTGTCCAGGCCTCTGCGCCCAGCAGAGTCCCCAGCAAGGGAGCACTGATCAGAGGCAGCCAGCACTATGCTGGGACATTGGAAAAAAACGGCTCTGGGGGAGGGGTGTGCAGCATCTGCTGATTTCCATGCTGTGAATGCAGCTACAGTGGCCAATTTCAATCAACTCGCAAAATCCTGAAAATTTAACACTCTGTTCCCTGAGCACCTGGCCACCCCCTTGAATGGCTCCCCTCAGGGAGTGAGGAGGAGGGGGCACAGGGCTGGCTTTATGTATAGGATCTGAGCTGGGAAACAGATGTCTATTGCATCTTATAGTAAAAAAAGAGAGAGAAAATGGACTCACTTTATTTACTTTATTATATAGTCATTATGTGACATAACAAAAATTTGAATGGCCAAGTTAAAATATCAATGGAATTTTCCTTGGAAAATATTCTGATGTCTACAAGTCATTTTGTAGAATGCTCAGGGGCTGGGGAAAGCCAATTCCTGTCCCCACCTGCCACCCAATAAAGCATGGAGGGGCTTTGTGCAGAATTTTACCTGTATTAAGAGGAGTCCTGATGGAGACAGGCACCTTGTAACCCATGACATTGAATGCAAGTGACAAATTTGGTGCCCAGATCTCCACACTGTACTCTAGGCTGACCTGTCCCCAAGAAGGCCATGGGCCTGTATGGCAGGTGCTGTTAGGATGGAGCAAGGGAAGCCGGTATTCCATGAAGCTGGCTAACAGCCTGGCAGCTGATATTTCTTGGAACATACTTAACATATTTCATGTGTAATCTCCTTAATAGGACGCTTTTGCTATGGAGTTTGTCAGGCAAGCACTTCCCCATAGCTCTTACTGTGTGGAATTTGTGTCACCAGCCATGACCACTTCCAGGAGCTTCCAAATTATTTTTCTTAAGAGGTGTTTAACTAAATCTCATTTGCTTATGTAGATTTCTAAAAGACTTCAGAGTAACTTGGAGCTGAGACAGTTTACTTGACTATAGTGAGCTTCAGTTTTGCTGTAAATCAGAGCGTACTGGGAGAAGCTTAACTACGATACCTGCAAAGCTCCTTACCATAACCAGTGCGCAGTCGGCACTGGCTAGCGTCCACGTCCTATTACAAGCATTCTAGTCGGGGGAATTCTGTAAGGAGGTAGATATAAGGAAAGTATTCAAACTCACGCCTTTTGGTCATTTGAAAACATTGAGACAATTCACTAAACCCGTTCTGCTCATGCAGTGCAGGAACATTTGATCGCTGAGTTTGCACAAAGGCCAAGAATTATCCCACTCATTTCAAAGCTCTCAATACGATGCTTGTCTCTTCCTGGGAAGTTCAGGGTCACGCAGGCTACCTGAATAAGCCACTATGTAGTCAGTGAAGGCTGAGAACCAAGCAAATGGGGCACTAAATTTAGAAACCCGGCTAACTGTTGGAACAGTGGTAATTCCCCATGGCAGCCATGGGGTCCTGGGCAGGAGAGCTTCAGATCAAGTGGTGGCAGGTCTTGACTGAGAGTTGTGCACACTCACAAGCACCTGTTGTGTGGCAACCTTGATGATGCCTCACGGTGCAGACAGTTCTGTTTGCTTCTAAGATTACTCACCCCAAGCACTGAGCATCTTCACATGTTCATTGCTTGGTGACAGCTTAATGATTCTCTGCTATTCAGAAAAGACCCCAAACCAATGTGAGAAGCCTTATTTAAGATAACAAGGACACAGTCAGGATCTGTGCAGAGAGAAAGGGTTCTTCTACTGGTCAAGTCTCTGCCAACATCTGCTGGACCCTGGCTGTAGGCTGGGTTGGAGGGGGAGAGCAGAAGCCCAGGTCCTTAAACATGCCCAGTAGGCAGTGATTAGAGCGTGAGGCTTAGAGCAATCCCAAGTCAGGGCAAACTGAAGGCATGACTTTAAAGAAGAAAATTCTAAACAGCCAAGCCAGGGAGCCTGGTAGCTTTCAGAAGAGGTGTAGACCCATTGATTTACAGCCTCCCAGCTATCCCTGCTACCCCTACGTGGGAGCAATGCCCCGTCAGCCAAGCCCTGTTCCTCCTCACAGAGAAAGTGGTTTCTTGGTAGCATGAGGCCCAGGTCTCCCAAGTCAAGGGGAAATGGTGGTAAAAAAGAAAAAGGTCAGAGGAATCCTGAGTTCAGGGGCTCTATGAGGACAGCAGCCACTGTGATGCTGGAGATGAGAGAGAGGACCTAAGATCTGGGGACAGTGACAAATGAGCACAGATGCAGTGGGTATCTTTATCCATGTCTACTTAACTTCATTGTTCCTTTTGATCTGTTACAAAAAGGGGGTAGCCAGGGAGTAATGAAGGGTCATGTGTAGCCCACATATTTAAGAGGTAAGGACGAGGTTCTTGAGGTCAGCTCCTATATGGTCAGCAAAGTTTGTCTGCAAAGGACCAGATAACAAATAGCGGTTGAGGCTCTGACTGCGCCACAGTGATTTGACTCCGCCATTGGGTCCTGACAGCACGCACACACAATCTGTATATGAATGAGCATAATTATTATCCGATAAAACTTTATTTATAAACACAGGTGATAGCCAGATTTGGGCAATGGGCCGAAGTCTGTGGACTCCCATCCTGTGATTTGTAAATGTGAGCGACGATATTCCTTCAGCTGAAAAACAACCAAGCCAGATGTGCGTTTAAGCAGTCTAGGACATGTGTGTGACTGTCAGATAAACAGGTGTATCATGAGTTCACAAATTCAGAAGGTGCTTTCGAGCATTACCCAAGTGTTGGACACCAAGCCAGGCAATGAGGAAACTGATGCAAGAGTCAAACAAATTTGGGCCAGCCTTGGACAGGTTATAGTTCATCGGCATTCACTTCATCCAAGTAGACGTTTAATTGTTCATCAGCCCATATGGCCTCTGGGGTTCTGTTTTGGAGCTCTGTGTGTACAATATATAAACGCGTAATTTATATGTATAATTTTTAAGACAGCATCTCTTGAAAACTTGAAAAAGGCCTCACTCTATAAGCAGGAATAAAAGGCCATCACAGGACGTTTGTGTGCTGTGACTTGCCTTAACCCAGATGAGAGGCCAGATGAGTAGCAAGGATGTACTCGCACTGTCTCAGGTCTCCTGTGGACAGACCACTCAGACCAGGCATCCTTCAGAAGGACCTGTCAGGGATGAGAAATCTCTCTGAATTTGCTCTAATTACCCATGCCCAAACAGAATAAATACTGTATCACAATTATGGAGAGAGCATAAGGGGACAATTTAATTTGTTTAAGTCACAGAGCAGAAAGAACCAGCATGGAAAATTGTGTACTGGTACAGCGGCCGTGACGTAAACACTGAGGAATCACAGCGGTCTAGGCATTAGACTCTGACGAACTTCCCAGATGCCCCCTCCACGAGCCAAGGAGGAAAGCTGGGCTCAGTTAGGTGATCCCCTCCCAATTTGGCTGTGCACTCTCCAGAAGGATGATCAGGCTGCTCTTGCCAAAACCTACCCACTGAATTGAGATCAAAGTCTTCCACCTGGTTAGCTGAGAACGGCCAAATTTGGGGAAGGACGTAGGTGGCGTTAGCGGGTCTCTGGCCGGCCGCTGCAGTCTGGAGAAGGATTTTTGCGAGCCCTCTCTGGACTGTGGGGTGCTGCCTCCCGGCCTTGGCACAACACACTGAGAAAAGCCGGGCATGCCAAACAGCAGAGAGAGAGCAGCTCTCAGGCGAGATCAGAAGCAAAAAGGTTGATTCTGCCAAATGCTCTCCTATCCCTGAGCACTCCCTATTTGAATGGCATGGAAATGTCAAGACTTCATTTTCTAATGTTTTTGATAAATCAGTTTCGGTGTCTCTCTCCACATTTATTGTAACCCAAGACGTTTTAAACGATTCTAGCCAGCCGGCTGAGGTCAGCCTCCTGTGCTCTTGGACTTTGCATTTTCCGGGAGTGCGGGTCAGGAGCGGGCAGAGTGGCATGACCAGGGCTCTGCACTCTGCCCGTCCTGAGCTGGGGACGGTGTACCCACCCTCCCTCTGCTGACTTGCTCCAGCAGGGTTATTAACCTCTCTGGACCTCAGCTTCTGCCTCTATAACAGAGCTAAGGATACCTCCCTACCGGGCTTCTCTTTGAGATTAAATGCAGTGTAGAAGGTGAGGGTCTCGGTGGCAGGACTGCATTTGCACTCAGTCAAAGTTCCTCCCTTCAAAGCTCTGTAGTGACTTGGGTGTAACCTCGCAAAGTGCTACACGTGAAGCTCGGGGCAAGGAGGCAAGGGTACAAGCTGTGCACATTAAGAGAGATTTTCTGTCTTTAGTAAATGGGTTTGTTTACTTCAGAGGGGGAGGAGGGACTGAGGACTACAGAATGGAGACGTCAAGCTTTGTTTGCAGCGGAAGCACAGAACCAGTTTGTTGTCATGGGCCAGGGAGCTGATGTGGAGTCAGGAGACCTGGTAGCTCTGGCTCAGCAGGGCTGTTGAACTATGTTTTCCAACACAAAAGGACGAGGGTTCAAATGAGAAGCGAGACCCCACGGGCTCCTGTCTCCTCTAAGAACATACTCTACAGAGATGTCTGAGAACATCACAACTTCAGCCACTGCCTAAAATACTCATAAAAGTTCAGAGGGAATAAAACCCCTCTCTGCTGATCTCTGTCGGTAAAAACGTACTGTGATTCCACTGCTGTGTTTTCTTTTTTCCTCTTGATGATTCATCCATTCCTGTCTCTCCCCTTGCTACAAATGCTGGAGTTGGCCTTTGTCCTTCAAGGTTGCAATCCCTGTGATCGTTTGCAGGCAACCCATTTTCTTTCCTTTTTCTGTTGCAGCCAATGGCTATCGTGTGTTTGCCAGAGAATATTCAAGTCTTAGACTCCAAGTTATCAATTTTCTGATTTTGAAAAGGAAGCACACATCATATTCTAGGTTCCTAGCATTTTTTTCCCATTTAATTCACAGGGTCATGGTGAGCCTTTTCTATAGGGTATAATTTATATAACTTTGTAAACACTATTTTTAAGTTCTTAAAAAATAATAAGCTCTTCCATCTCTAATATGACAAATAAAGTAAAATTTATTTGTACGAGTATAAAATGCATTTCAAATTCTTCCTTTGGGCTTCATGTAGGTATCACACATACTTTAAAATGTAATTTAAATAATCTTCCTGTGCAGAATGCCAAAATAGATTTCAAATACCTCCCCAACCTTTTAAGTTGGTAGGTGAATAAAAACACCTCCACCAAGCCACTAGGCAATTCACACAGCCCATTTGCAGATAAAATGAGCAATTCAAGGCATAGCATGAACGTTTATGGAATTTATGGATTTGTATTCCAGAATTCGGATTAAAAAAAAAAAAAAAGATGAAATGCAAGTTCTAGTTTTCAAATACTTTCTAAAATCCCATGCACTTTCTGCTAAGCTAGGCAAAAATGGTTTAAGCTCTATTCCCCATTGGATCTAAGAGAGAGTTCAGTGAAATAGGTATCCCCAGGCACACAGAGCTCACCTATTTCCAGAACTTAGAACAGGCTAGCCATTTGGTATTTTCTTATTTAATCCTTCAAGTAACAATTTAAGGTGGGAATGACCTCCAAGAGGATACTATAGCTTGGCTACTCCAGCACCTTCCTCAAGTTCAAAAGGCTGGTAAGACAAGTTAATGACAGAATCCATCTCTAGGCCTGCCTGGCCACTCGACCCCCAGCTCCTCTGGACGTGGAGAGCCAGGTGTGTCCCACATAATGAAAAAGCAAGCATTTTTCTTACAACTGCAAGTCTGGATTCTTCCATATACTTGGGGGGGGGCATGCTACAGAAGCCCCTTCCTCTAGACCTAGTGGGGTTCATACTAACTTATCTTCCAGAGAAAGCAATTTTCCAGTGATAGAGATGGCAGAGGCCACCACAGGAAGGGATCCCTAGAATAAAGTATATTTTTAAGAATTTATAATCATTAAGAGAAATTCCTTCTATGAAGTAATGTCAGAAAAAGCAAGGATATTGCTTTAAGTCCAGGAACCTGGTTGCCAGGGTGCAAGATATACCCGTGAGGAACTTGCCTGGAAAACCAGTTCATCACAGTCTTTGTAGCATGAGTCTCCCTCAAAGGACCACCACGTGCCCATCTGCCTATTAACTTCCTCAAACTGATGTCCAAATTCATGTGAACAATAAATGAAAGTTCTGCATGCAACATAAAAATAAACACTAAGGCCATATTTGAGAGAAAATTCATAAGTCTTGAAGTCCTAGGAAAGATGATCTAAAGATGGGCATCTTTTGTCCAGAAAATGGAGTAAAATTTTTCTCTATTAGTATCTCATTGGTTACAGCAAGGGGATATCTCCTTAGATAAGGCTCATAATTGGACATAAAGAACTTTATAAATGATTACACCAAAATTTTAATCTTCAGCAACAAGAGGTTCTGAAGCATTTGCTTAAAAAACAAATGCAAGGTCTGGCTTGCGTGACATCTTCAAGAAGAATAAGTTCTCAGTTAAAATCGTTAACTAAGCTGATCTAAAAAAAACATCAAAAGAAATTATAAATGAAAGATAAAAGCCTCTGCAGATATTTACCATCAGAACCACTAACAAATACACAACATTAACGCTTTCAAATTTAAACCTCGGTAAGTTGTATGTGTGATAGCACAAGAGCTAGAGAAATGATCTCATCCCAAAAAGAAAATTCATTTGGATGCAATATACTCGCTTCCTTATTTTCATTCTGGTTTGGTAGCCAGTGCCACCAAAATTCACTTTCATTAATTTTCAATAAATTATAGCTTAAGCCTTATCTCTCCTGCAGGAAAACAAGTTAATCAACTCAGCCTCAGCTGTAAAAAGTTATTTTCCTTATTAATAGCTACTCCTGGTGCCTTCTGGGGCAAGTGACTTGTTTGTATCATTACGGTCATCGTTTTGCACCTTGCTATCTCCCTGATTGTGTGAACATATAAAGGGAAGTGCAGACTTTACCCTGTTTGTAATATTATCAGGCAGTCCACACAAATAATCGCTGTCTTTCCAAATTTTTACATATGATTTTATATTATAAAAAATATAATTATAAGACATTAAAGAAGGAAAAGGTCCTGCCTTAATAGCATTCACCTCTGTCTTTTTCTCTGTTCAAATTGGCACGTATTTCGAACAGTGATAAAAACGTCTAGATCGGAATACATTCCAAGTTCTTGAGCATACGTAGTTCTGTGTAAAATGAAGGAGGCAAGGAGGTGAGACAGGGCCACAGGGAGGGGCAAAGAAAAAAAGGAAGCAAAACAGGAGACAGAGAGCTGTGAGAGAAAGCAAGGGAGACCAGCCGACTCTTGCTTCCTCTCCGGGGAGGAAGGTCCCAGGCTGATCTCTGCCCAGGCTGTGGAACTCTTGGAGGAGAGCTTCACTTTAATTCATTGTAATGGAAACAAGCACTAAAAGCTTCCATAAGAGCCGGAGCCTCCCCAGAATGATAGTGTCACCACATTTGCTGTGTGGCAAATAAAAGTTAATTTGTCAATACTGTGTAAAGAAAGCAACCCAGTGTATTAAGTCCGGGTGTTTCTCCTTGGAGCAGTTCCCCAGGATTGCTCCTGGGTGAGCAATGACCTTTCTCGGGCCTAGAGATGGAGCTGGTTTGGTGCAAGACTAAGCCATTTATTTTCATAACGGGGTGTGAGGAGCAGAAAGATGACTGACCTTTTCCCCACTTGTTTGGGGACATTTAAAATGGGATAATGTGAATACTATTTAGACAGATGTTCCTTATCCAGCTGGGAACATCACCAAACTGTCAGTTCTGTTTTCCTTTTCAGTAGCAAAAGGCTGTGTTGTCAGGTGAACCACAAGGATGGTCCTGCAGATTTCTTAGGTACCCATTCACTCAGTCATCATTAAGAACCTATTTCTTGGTCATCTTCTATACTCCAGACCCCCCCATGGACAGCAATAGTTCATCAGAAAACAGACAGACAAATTCTGTGCCCTCACTGTGTTTACGTTCTAGTGGAGGGAGGCAAGAAAAAAACCAAACCACTACAGTTTATGGTGTGATTCATGGCGATTAGTGGTATGGAGAAGTTTAGAACAGAGGAGGAGGCTGGGGTGGGAAGGGCCCTCACTTTCCACCAGGCATAGAGGACCACATCTCTGGAAGGCACCAAACCTTGGGAAAGTAACAAAGACATGTTCCCAGCCAGCAAAACGCTGAGTCCCACAGGAGAAAGTAACCTCATCAGATCACAGATGGACTGTGGTATGGTCTGTGAGGGAGGTCCCGGTGGGACCAAGGATGCTGGTTTGCATTGGCCGTTTTAAACAGTCCTGTGGAAAGGGCGCTCTTCTCAAAGGCATGCGACACCACTTCCTTAGCAGATAAGCAAGTCCCTCCTCTTGGAATTGAGTCTTCTGGGTCTGATGTGTCTTGAGGGCAAAGCCTTTGTTTCTACAAGCAACTGTCCCCTACATGGGACATACACAGAGGTGAAGCAACCACCTCCAGGCAGTGAGCTTGGGAAAGCTGTTCATTAGTTACTTTGGCTAATTTGTAGCAAAGACTTTTCAGGTGTCTTATTGGGACACTCTGTAGAAATAACTGAGATTGCCAAAAATTGCCCTGACGTGATCAGTAAGACTACATGGGGTTTGAAGATGGAGGGTGATCCTTCAACAGTTAACATCTCTTTTTTTTTTTTTTTTGGTTTTTGGCCGGGGCTGGGTTTGAACCCGCCATCTCCGGCATATGGGACCAGCGCCCTACTCCTTGAGCCACAGGCGCCGCCCAACAGTTAACATCTCAATTCCTGGCTCTGGGAAATAGGATGTGTGTGATTTTGAGAACATCCCCCTATCATGGGAAAAAATGAGGGACAAATGGACAATGAATGACCATTTGAATCACCTCGAGTTACAAACAAGTTGTGCTTTAAACACCACTCCTAAGTAATTTGCGTTGGGTTCCCAGGCTGGCCCTCAACCCCTGTGAGGTGTACAGAGACTCAGCCGCAGGGTGTTGGGAAACCTGATGTTCCCACAGGGATATTACTGACAAGTTCTGACATGGGACTCCAAAAATAGATCTCTCGTAGTGTTGTAGAAATGTTTAGAACATGCATGTTCATCTTCGGGGGGAGGGGGGTCACTTGACTGTGAAAAAGGAGGAGCACTTGATCTCAATGACTGCCTTTTCCCCAAAAGAGGTCCTATGTAAATAGGGGACACCAGCAGTTCAGGGCTCTGCCTCACTGCCTGACCTCACATCTACAGGCAAAAGAGCAAGAGAAACCAGAATCGTGTAACATGGACTAATCACATGACATGCTCAAAGTACGCGTGATTCCGTGATTACACTAAGGATCACAGAAGCTCCGTATCACCTACAAGATATTGAGCAGAAAACAGGGGAGTGAGTTTTCTAGGCTTTCATTTATCATTCAGGTGAGAGCTCCCGGATTTCATTAGAACGGAGATCACTCCATCACT
This sequence comes from Nycticebus coucang, assembly GCF_027406575.1. NCBI lineage: Eukaryota > Metazoa > Chordata > Mammalia > Primates > Lorisidae > Nycticebus > Nycticebus coucang. Next base: position 155,341,906 of record NC_069782.1, on the reverse strand, counting down.
CACAGAGCTGAGAAGTTGCCTTCTCAATTAATTTTATCTTCCATTGGCTCATTCACTCATCCTTCCATTCACCTGCAAACATGCATTGCTAGCTCTTCAGTGACATGAGAGAGACAGCTGTTGGGTACACAAAGGTGTGACACCTGCCGTGGGATGCTGGGTGATAGGTGTCCGGGGAAGGACCCTGGGTAGTGGAGAGCAGGTGAGAGCCAGCCGCAGGTGCGTGGAGGGCAGGCTCGTGAGCTGCTCCTGCAGAGTGCCCAGAGGCACCACGGGGTGGCCGTGTAGGCATCACCATTCACCCCACTTAGCCTCAAGATGGGGGGATAGGGGCACCTCAAACAGCTTTGCCAAAATTAAGAGTCACCATGACTTTATGATTTTCAAAACACAACCTCCGTGTTTACTACTCATGGTTTTCTGTGCTTGGAGATCTTAAGCCACCAAGGACCACAGAAATGCTTAGCCAAACATAGCAAGTCAGGAGCTGGCTGACAGGCGGCCACTGTCTGCCCTGGGAAGAAGGAGGGAACTGGTCAAACCATCACCAACAAAAAAGCCAGCACTGCCTTTAAATGACCAATGGGTGATCTTGGTGTTGGTTAGGAAAATCGACTTCGTATCCTTTTAACAACCTAAAATTGGATGTCCCCAAATGATGGCATTTAGTAGCTCAAATACTTACAACAGACACATTTGAGTTTCTTTGGATAATGGAGAAAGGCTAAATTCTCTTTAGCTACTGAATAGCTGATATCTGAAGTAAGGACATTTCCAGGGCATGATCTGGCAAATTCCTAGTGAGGACTTAGAAACAAGCCAAGTCTACCGCTGGGGCTGGCTCTGCCACACAGGAGGGAATCACAGAAAACAGCTGACTTTGACTACTTTTTATAATTTAGTATCTCCTAACAATAGTAGTGGTATCATTTTATGCCTGTAATTAATGTCACTTTGAGACTCTTAAGGGAAAAAGCCCTTTAGGATGCAGACATAAATGATGCCTTAGTTATCAAGAAGGGATAGTGGAGCTCAAACCTGGGGAAGAATGCAGAAGTAAAAACTGTTTTGGGTACCCAGTGAGAAAGCCCAACGAATGCGAGAGATCAAAATTAAGAGAATAAATTAATGGCAAAAAAATTACCACTGAGAGCAGAAACGAAGCCTTTTTCATATCTGCAGCAACCACCATCTCTCACTGAGGCCCACATACATGGGCCTGGGACGCAGCCTTTGAGTTAATTTAATGTGACAATTCCAATACTCTGTGTAACGAGTGTTTGAAGACCACACTTAAAGGGTCACGCCCTGCTCCTGGCATTAGCCAAAATGGCATTTGCTTACACGCTAGGAACATGGAACTTGATGACCATTTACAAGCCATTTAAGAAAGCCAAATAGCAGCTGGGTCACATGCCCACCCCCGCATGGTACACTGAAGCAGAGCTTCTGGGGGGTAGAGGGGGTACAGCACACTGCAGGTTTACTCGCTTGTGATGCTGAGAGCAAAACGCCTTCCAGGATTCTGCAGCCAGACTGGAGGTAGCCAAATGCACAGCAGTGTGAGAAGAGAATTGTCAATTGAGAACTGAAGGCCGTATGGAGGAAACAGTGTGGTGAAACTGACAGCGAAGCAGCACATTACAGTCAATCTAATCACGTAGCCCAGTGCTGGGATCACTATTAGATACCGTAAAATTAATTTCTACTTGCTGTCCGTGCTTCTTGGAGATGCTTGGAACTTTTTCAGTCTTTGAGTCTGATACAAGCACAGTGAAAGTTGTTTTGGTTTTTCTGTTTCCATTTCCTGACCTTTTAACCAAATAATGTTTTGTTTTGTTTTGTCTGAATCAGAGTTCTTAGCCCTGTCTCTCAGGCCCCCCACTCCAAGGTCTCAGGGACAGCTTGGATAGGTGGCCGGGAAGAAACTCTCCATGACCTTTCTCTGACATTTCCCAACACCCTTTCCTACCACCTAATGCTCTGCTGACTTAGATCTCTCTGTGATGCCTTCTGGAAAGAACAGAAGCTGATCCCTGCTTCCCAGGATGTGACCGGGTGCAGCTCTCAGCCTGAGGCTGGCAGCCACCCCCACCTCTTCTTTATCATTCCTATGGCTGTGTCATAAAAACTGCAGCACCAGCTCTGCCAAGCGAGCACCTGCCCTTCTTTGTTTTTGTTAAATTTCCACTCCTGATTCCCTTTTTCATTAATGGCCTGTAAAAGGACTAACTGAACACTTACATACCAAAATTGTCCCCCATTTTTGAAACACTGAGTAAATATATGAAAGTATATAGAATATATACACATATAAGAGATACATGTTTGTAAATACACAGACCGTTATATTATTTACAAGTAGACAGTATCAATATATAGGTATACATATGTGTATATTCAGAAACAGTTCATAACAGACAGCTGAAGAATTGGAGCAGATTATTGTAAAGGCATTAAGAGGCTAGGGACACTGGGGAAGTGCCTGCTCAGTTAAACTTGAGAAGTCCCAGCTCCCAGTACAGAGAGGCAACCTGAGGTGTCCTTTGAATGACGATGCCCAACTAAAGTCCCATGCTGTGTTCTGCAAACCAGACTCATTTTACTTTCTTCAAAGTGGAGCAAGGACTAGTGAAGGAATCTGGTTCAGCACAAAGGAGACGTGGAAATGGCTCTGAAACTAGACTCCACCAAACTACCTCGACAGTTCATCCAAATCCCTTCTGTTTTTAACAGAGCAACAACAGAATCATTCAGAGTCCGTGTTCGTGGAATCCCTGTTAGCTTTCAAGAAGGCCCACTGTGACCCAGGAGAGGTCAAAGGGGAGAGCAGGTGAAGTTCAGGGCCCTCGGGTTCGAACTGTGTGTGGGAGGGATGGGAGCAGGAGGGTCAGTGGAACAGGAAATGAGACAGTGCTGGGGCCGGGTTGGCGCTGTCCCTGGTGCTGAAGGCTGTTTTTTCAAGTAATCTGCATTGTTATGAAGGAGCCCTGACAACCAACTGCTACAGGATGATACTGAGTTAGTGACACAGAATGCACATTTACAGGAGCGTGCTTGTACCCAGGGTCTGGAACTTTTCACCATTTACACTTTCCTTTTTTCTTGCACAGTTGGAAATCTTTGATTCGATCACGGTCTCATTTCAGACTTCAATATGAGAACACAAAGAGGTATGATTTGGCTACATTCACATTTGCTGAAGGCCCAGAGGTACTAGGAATGGCAGTAGTCACGGAATTAAAAAATCCTACACAAGGGATAGACTCCTCAGAACAAAAGAGAGCTTTACGAAGCGAGCGATTCATTTGGAAGAGGGAATTTATCATTTTTGATCAAAACGTTCTTCCTCTGCTCCTACTGAGCTCTCTCCTAATTCCTAATTCACAAAAAGATCTAGCTCCACTCTCATCAGAAAAGTGTCTGCTCTAGCAGTTTGAAGTTTTCACATTCCTCTCCATGGTAGCAATGGCAATATAGAAAGATAATCATTACAAGTATTGGTTTTATGATATGTTTCCAAGTTGAGAAGGAAAAAAAAATTGGGGAAATTCCATCTCAGCACTTTGTGTTCCCTGTCCCATAGAAAGAACTGATCTGTTTCATCTCTATTTGGAGAATATATTCATTCAGATGCTGCAACCCAATTATTAATGTGACCATAAAATTATCAGTGAAGCCAAACCCTACAGCTTGGAAGCTTCAAGGACAATTAGATGGATTATCAAAGCAGTAAACACAATGGATTACATAGTTTTAAGCTCTCCATTGAGAATACCCTTGTGCTTAATGAAGTTTCAGCAGGCATACCCTGATTGACATTAGCTGCTGGCAACTGCCTGTGAATTAACCACGTGACATAGGTCAACACTTTAAACTTCATCGACAGATGGATGCTGACTTCCATGGACTCCAAACATCTGATTTCCTTCAAATGAAAGAAAGATCCTGAACAAAACCTTAGAAACAACACTAGAGGGTCTCTCTGGGAAAGGTTCCTGAAAATACTTCTCAAAAACAGGGTAGAAATTTTTTCTTTCATATCAGCAGGGGGCAGGGGGAAGTGACCCCAGGGATGACTCCATACAAAGAGATGTGGGAACTCCTTTGCTTCTTACCGACAGACAGCAGCAAAACCATGCCATTTCCTTGGGTGAATTGGATTGGGTTGTAAATAAAAACAGCAAGAGAAAGGAAAGTAAATGAAAATCATGTTACAGAAGGAGAGAACTGAAAGGAAAAGTCAAAGAAGTGTTGCCATGTCTTTCCATCACATACAAGAAAAACTCTGTAGTAGACTCCCATTCAATAAAAAAAAAAAAAATGTCCAAAGGGCCTTCCATTCTGCCCTCATGTCTCTGGGTCTTACTTGCTGCACCTATTCTAGAACACCAGCCTTTTGTTCTTGTCCCACAAAAAGGACATCATTCCCATTGTAGGATGTTAAAATCTGATGGTCCTTCTGTTTGCAACACTCAACTGTGGATCATCAGACACCTGACTACATTTCTATTACAATTCAAGGCAAAGCCAACCCTTCACAACACCTCCTTAACACTCAGCAGTATCAAGAAGTATCTAACCATCCATTCATTCATTCCCATGTGCACTGATGTGTTGTCCACCTGCCTCTCCCATCCTACTGGACGCACTCTATCTTACTCCCAGATGTTTCCTCTGCAGCCAGAAAAATTGCCAGACACTCAGTAGCACTTAATACCTATTTGCTTACTGACAGTAACAGTGAATATGTGTGCCTTCTACAAAGTGATTAAAATACAATCTTTTCAGAAAGAGCATTTAAAATGGTTTCTTACTGAGGAACTTCAAGGTCCTGGAAGAGAGTAATCTTGTGCATTTCAGGTGCCTGAAGCCTTTGTCCTGTCATCGCTAGGTTCACTGACTATCCCAAGCTGCCAATTACACACAGTGCAGAACACAGTCCCAAGACATAAGCAAGGTGACAGGGAGCATCAGGGCCTGGGGTCGTAGAATAATGAGACCCTGAACTTGAAATGCGATTGTTCTCCTCTGTAAAGCACCGCTAGCAAAATTCATCAGAAGACTAAAGGCTCTGATGCAAGTGAAACGATGAGAAACCCTGGGAGATGGGCAAGGAAGGGGTGTTGGTGGTGATGAGGCTTCTGAGAGATCTGTCTTAAAGTCCAGGGCAGGAAGGTGTCTGTAAGCCTAGGAGTCACACTTTTCCTCTCAGACCAGAGTGCCACCTAGTAGTGGTTAAGAAATACTCCTGGGGGGCGGCGCCTGTGGCTCAGTCGGTGGGGCGCCAGCCCCATATACCGAGGGTGGCGGGTTCAAACCCGGCCCCGGCTGAACTGCAACCAAAAAATAGCTGGGCATTGTGGCTGGCGCCTGTGGTCCCAGCTGCTCGGGAGGCTGAGGCAAGAGAATCGCTTAAGCCCAGGAGTTGGAGGTTGCTGTGAGCTGTGTGATGCCATGGCACTCTACCGAGGGCGATGAAGTAAAACTCTGTCTCTACAAAAAAAAAAAAAAAAAAAATACTCCTGGATTTGCCTGCTTTATTACCTAAAACTTGGATATGAGTAGCCCCCCACAATTAGTCTGCACTGTCTGCTGACTGGTGTTCACTAGCGCAGCAGAGCAGCATGCTGCCAGCAGTCAGCTACACGTTCAGCACAGAGCATGTTACTGCTGGGACCCGGGTTCAAGGACTGCACAACTACTGTGGTTGTAAATGAGCTTAGGGCCAAAGTCCAAGAGAATAAGCTCTTGGAGAGAGGCAGGATGTACAAGTGAGGCATGGGGGAAGGGAAAAGGCTGATACCATGACAGCTGGGGAGTGGGCAAAGCTAGAGTCAGGTGAGAAGGTCCAGGAGTGACGCATTCCTGGGGAATGAATGGCTAAGAATGAAAAATTACCATGTCTGGGGAAGAACCCTGATGAGTAAGGCAGAGGCTACCCATCCTCCTCCCTTCAGCAAAGCTGAAGGGAGAATGGAAAGGCCAAACTTGGGTACCCAAAGGCACCCCTTATGGTCTGACAATGGAAAACAAGGACATAAACGCAGCCATGCTGTGATTCTGGTTCAGGTTCAAAGATAACGCATCCCAGGAGATGCTTAGCAGCACTCTGGGCAGAGTATGGTCACTTGATCACAAATACACTGTGCAGGATTCAAAGGTCATGTCCGATTTTACTAAGCCCACTGAGACGATCTTGGCATTGAGTAGACAATCCTTTTGTCAAATGTTTATGTAATGCAAAATATAATGAGAAAAACAAAAGTTATTTTCCATTTAAAATCCATGGTGCATACGAGAGCAGTTTGCAAAGCAAAGGTGATAAAAACATTGACTAGCAATGTTGACAGAAGACTTTGTGTGCAGCAGTTACTATGCTTGAGGGAGTCCACACACGTAAATTTGCCCCCAGTGTTTATAAGCCAATTCAGATGGACCCTTTTCTCCTGCCACAAATTTAACAGATTCTGGTTATCATATTTGTTCTTGGGTACAAAATAATATCCAGAAGAAGCACACCTGCATGTTAAAAATATCAGAAAGGGAAGGCCAGCCAGAGTAGCTAGGAAGATCGTGAAAGCCCAAAGCATCACCTGCTGGTTTCTTGAGTCACTGAGCCAAGGAACAGTCAAGGCAACACTGGCTTGGTGAAGAAAGTCCTCTTCATCAGAGCTTGCAGCTTAAACAACCTTCAATTTTGCTTTTATACTTGGGAGAGAGTTAGCAACCTCCCCTGGCAAAAGCCAAAATCTGCCTGGCTTAGGAGGGCTGGCAGGGCTCACCAGAGAAAGTAGCCAGAGGACATACGTCAGAAGTCAGGAAGCTCATCTGCCCCAGGGGTCAGCAAGTTTTTTCTCTAAAGGGCCAGAGTGTAAATACACTGGGATTCACAGATCAAGAGGCAACGACCAGGACATGGTCTACATATTTCCATAAAGTTTTTCACAATTTTTATCAGCAAAATTGAAAAATTTAAGAACACTGAAATGCAAATTTCAGATAATTTCCATGAGTCACAAATATTATTATATCTGTTCTTTTCTGTTCCCAAGCACTGCAAAATTTAAAATCTATTCTCAGCTTGCTGGACAAAGCCAGATGTGAGCAGGATTTAGCCTATGGGTAGGAGTTTGCCATTCCCTGTTCTAGCAAAAACAGGCCATTGAGTCAGCATTGTATATCCACAGTTGGTTTTTCATCAGTTTCTTTTTTATTTCTTTATTTTTATTGTTAAATCATAGCTGTGTACATTAGTGCAATCAAGGAATACAATGTGCTGGTTTCATATACAATCTGAAATGTTCTCATCAAACTGTTCAACGTAGCCTTCATGGCATTTTCTTAGTTACTGTATGTAGACATTTGTATTCTGCATTTAGTAAGTTTCGCCTGTACCCATAAATCTAAAGCTTCCCTGAAACATCCCAAATTCCCTGTGCTTATAATGATATCGGATTATTGACGTCATCCAGTAGCTCATGTTCCACATTCTAAACTTAACTACCACCTTCACTGTAGGGGTCATGATGGCTTTGTAACATAGAGGCAGAGATAAGTGTGACACGAGAAACACACTGATCACTCTCCATGACCGTGACGAGCGTAGCATTGGGAAAGTGTCTGATGTGAGGCGTGTCTGCTCTGTGAGGCCAGCGACCCCCAGCCACCACTTGTAATGCTCTCCTATTCTTATCTTGTAGGCTTTCATATCGGACGGGGCAAGACACAGCTAATTGTGACACGTGCAGGAACAGTGCCTGCATTATTTATAGGTATGTTAACGATCTCCTCTTCCCGCTTGTTTTATATCATGAGTGACGATGTTTACCCACAAATGCAAGAACCATCTGGGGCCATGCTGGGGTGATGCTATTGCATGGAAAGTAGAGGACCATACTTGACCCTAATTGTAAGGCCACCCCAGACGTAGCACCAGGGGTGCTGGAGATTTATCTTGCAAATGCATCTTAGTAGTTCTAACAATTGGCGTAAGTTGGACAGCTTGCCCCTGTGGAATCCCTAGCCCTGGGCACTGCACTGTGTGTTCTGGAAAGGCTGTAAAACATCAGCCCTTCAGAGGGTATAGATCAAAAGCTTGAAACCACACCATATGTGCTAGGGATACCAGGGAAGGATGGGGCTGCTCACACCAAACATGCAGTTTACGTCCTGGGAGCTCACAAGGAGGGTAGCACTGGGCAGCATCTCCTCTCTGGAGTCCCTACAGCTGTTGCTTGTGTTTTTTTAATTTGACGTTTGTTTATACTACTGATATCGATGAGAATACAGCAGAAATCTCCAACCGGCAGAAAGCTGTGTTTGGCTTTTACCAGCTAATTTAGGATTACAGATAATGGTCAAAAATATTCAGACCAGTTGCTATTTATTTATTTATTTATTTGAAAAGTGATTTTCACAAAGTACATAGTACAAATGCAATGAGAAATGTAATGATTTTAATTCATTTAAAATTAAAACTGAAGAATAATTGTAATGATCTGGCAGATGATCCGAAACAACTATAACTGAACAGTTACATGTATCTAAAAATTAAGGAAGCCTTCCCTGCCCACAAACCACCCTCTGAAAAGCTCTTCATGGTTACAGTCATTTGCATCAGAGGGACAGGGATGGCGACGGGCAGGACACTTGGGCTGGAGGACCTTAGATCCGTCAGCTTTCTTTCCCAGGGGAAAGCATGGATTTGGACACCTGTGTCTCCACTCCAGGCAGAGTATCACAGGGCCCAGGTCCTTTAAAGCAGAGTTGGGTCACCTGGGGACCTTGCCCGGGCGCAGACAGAAGTGACCCCAAGGTTGACGTGAGGAACGCATACCCCTGAGCACATTCCTTCCTGCCAAGGTTCTCAGCCAACGGGACGTTTAGTTGGTTCGCCAGGGAGACACTTTCAGTTGTCACAAACGGAAGGTGCTGCGAGCCCCTGGTAGGTGGCAGACTGGAAATGCTGCTGGCGTCAGGTACTACCCAGGCCTAGTCCCGCACAACAGAGTCAGCCAGCCCAAACTGTCAGCAGTGCTGAAGCTGAGAAGGCCTTACCTTTCTGGCACCCTCAGGTCTGACAAGTCATCCTGGCAGGTGGCAGGGAGCCAGACCCCTCCATCAGCCCTGGAACAGCATAAGCTAAGCCGCTGACTGTTCTTGGCTGTGGCCGAGGCGGAGGTTAGGATTAAGCATCCATGCAAGTCTTTCTTCAAGAACCCCTCCCTGGCACAAACTCAGGGATAGCAGAGTTTGTATCCAAGAAGATGACTTCATGGGAAACTTCTTACTATGTTCATACCGTGGAAGAGAATCTTGACGCAACAGTGAAGGGCTGGGCCCTGACATAAAACACTAACTTCAGTAAAGCAGAAAAAGGAGTGAAGAACATTGACGGCCCAGCATAGTCTCAGAGCTAAGACCACAAGGCAGAAGTGTGCAGGGACTTCCAGAGGAGGTTCAGACAATGAGAATGTTCCAGCCTAAACCCACGTAACACTTTGTGGGACACTAAAAAGGAATTCATTAAGACATTGTCCAACATAACTGAAATAATTTAAATAAATTTAGCTCTAAGTCCAGAACTAACATACATAAAAAATTATACTGAAAGTAATTGAACAAGTCCACGAAGGACAGGAATTTGTCTCTTGAGCAATTAGTCTGAAGTGGTTACTATTTTGAACTGTCTCAGGCAACATTCTGCGTGGATCCCCAATATGTCAGCCACTGGCCAATTTCCAAAAGGACTGTAGGTGTCCAGGCACACAGGAATTGGCTAAAATTTAGAGAGACTCACAGAATGAGCGACTGAAGCGTTATGAGCTGGGAAAAGGCACGTTGACTGGCAGAGACCTTATCACTGAAGATGCAACTGCTCACACTGGTGATTTGATGACACACATCTTCAAACACCAAATAGAGAAGGGCCCCTGCACCCTCACAGGCCCTCCGGTCAGCCCTGCACAAATTCCAGAAGCATCTGAGAGAGGTGCTACTAGAGAAAAAGGGCACATCTAGACCACTCTTGCAGGAAAGTCCTTTAAAAGCCCCTGCCCCCCCCTCAGAGTCATAATAACAACAAAAAATTCCCACAAGCCCTAGACTTCTGCTGTAGACAGAAGTTACTCAGAAAGGCTCAGTGGGCAGTTCCCAGAACATTCTCTAGATAAATATTTTTGCTGGACTCCCACTGCCCCCAGAGCCTTCCGACTAATATTCAAAGAAAGATCTTGTTTTTTACCACCCAGTTGAACACAGGCAGCTCATCGAGCTCTGTTTCCCAAATTGCTGGACACTTTATAAGGGAAATAATCAAGTTTAACAGTTACTGTTATAATGGTTATTGATGCTGAATAAGTTTTCTGAGGTCTGCAGAAACTGGTGATAAAGGGAGAAAAAGCTCATCCATTAATTAAAAAAAACAGTCAACAAGGAATTCATAAAAAGTGAAGTGTACTTAACTTAAACATGTTACTTTTAATTTGAATCTCATAAATTTAACTCTTGCATTTAAATTATTTTCAAGCTATGCCAGTCTCTTGAGGTGAGGCCCAGATGTCTTCTTTGCACAGGGGAATCCTTGCTGCATAGGTCCAAGTTCTATTCTGTGAACCAGCTTTCCTTCCTTTAACATGGAGCAGAGTTGTGTGATAGAATCTAATTTCAGAATCCTTCCAGATACATAGTTCATTTGCCTCAGCCTCTTTAACATTCACTATTTTGCAGTGCCCTACTCTCTCCAAAGCATCTAACTCACAAAAATAACAATTCTCTCTTGCCTCATTAGTTTACACAACATTCAATATTTAAATCATCTCGATAGTGAGAGGAATGGCATAAACAGGTTCAGGAACGGCCCAGCATCCTCGTGGGAAGCAGGCAGAGAGAGGACGGTTAGAAGCCCCTGGCCTTGTGGGGCATCACTCACGTCTGGCGAGGAAAGACTAGTGGTGGTCAACCCAGCATGTCAGTTAGGAGGGTTTCCATAATCTTATCTGAAGACCAACGACTTCTCTCTCAGAAGGAAAACATCACTGGCTCTCAGAAGACTCCATCTACTGAACTCTGCTCCGGTGGCTGAGAGCTGTTGAGACACTAGCAATGGTACTTCCCTCAGGGTCCCTGTTTACTAAAAAGAAAGAGGAGTGTGGAGCCGGGGGGAACAGAGCCAGAGTACCGCTCAGCCTGCCATACGCCTTGTGATTCAACCCCCGAATGTCAACTGCTTTTCTAAGAACAGATGTTTCTTTGGGAGAAAAGCATTCAGAACTGAAAACTCATTCAAAGTCCTTGGGCAGGAGGAATCCCCTGCTCAGATGCCCCTGCAGCAGTGCACATGGGTGGCCATGGCATCTCCAAAGTACAGACCCAGAGCGAGCCCCAGGAAGTTTCCAAATGTCTAAGACTTTGTAAGTCCATTTCTTGTCCTGACCATGGAGACCTGCAAACAAGTCCTCCTTCAATTCCTGCACATAACTCTACAGAGATATGACCCCAGAAGACAGGGAAAGCTGGAGCTCAAGGTCAGAGTCCTTATGGTTGGTTCAAAGCCAGGCTCTTGGGAACAAGCTCCAAGTGCACAGGGACACTCCTGCGAGTTCAGGCACCGACATCTCTACTCACTTCTCTGTCCTCCCCATGAGATGCCTGGAGCCCATGAGATTGAGTAGATTAGAGGAGTTTCAAAATCTTAAAATGCCCCACAACTGTGCTAGTCCCAGAGGCCTGAGAAGCCCAGGGGCCATCATAGCTACCAGTGTCCACATGTTGCAATTTGTCACACCCTGCTTGCTGGAAGGCAGAGTGCCCTGGAGGTCAATGAATTTGACCCCACCTGTCTTGCATGTAAACACTGCTTTTCACTGGAAACTCAGTTTCTCTCTCTGAGCAGCACAGCTATACACTGTGTTTCCAGGAACACTTGGCCCATGGAGATGAAAAGGGTGGGGTGTTCGGGATCTGCCTGCCTGTGGTTTTGTCAACACAGCCCTATAATAAATGTGCACTTTCTCCATGGGTGGTGGTACATACTTCTCTGCAAAAAATAATTCTGTCATGGAAATATAAAGGACTTAGATAAACATCAAAAGGACAAAACGTCTTGAAGCAATTTCAGGAAAAATGCTACCAGTTCCATAAGTAAAAGGTTGGAAGCACCAGCCTGGCAAAGCCTGCTCCTCAGACGCTCTACATCTGGGAGGTCAGGGCTGAGCTTCCACTTGCTCTTGGGCAGGGTGTCTGTTCAACATCTGAATCTTATGGGATTGCACTGAAGGATCAAAAAGGTTCCTCCCAGCTCTGAAAGCCCAAGGGCCAGTTTTTGTTCTTGAGACAGGGTCACTTTGTTGCCCTTGGTAGAGTACCATGGCGTCATAGCTCACAGCAATCTCAAACTCTTGGGCTCAAGTGATCCTCTTGCCTCAATTTATCTATTTTTAGTAGAGACGGGGTCTTGCTCTTGCTCAGACTGGTCTTGAACTGAGCTCAGACAATATATTGGCCTTGGCCTCATAAAGTGCTAGGATTACAGGTGTGAGCCACTGTGCCCGGCCTCCAAGGGCCAGTCTTTAAATGATGAAAAGAAATGGATCTGACACCTTCAACTGAGACTGGGCATGGTGGTAAAAGCGTGGACAGTCACAGCATTTCTCAACAAAACTCCCACTCTCTCATCGGCAAGCCAATTTACGTAGACTTGAACAATAATTTTTCAACAGAGAATTGACTAACCTGCTGATACCCCAAGTAACAGAGTGACAGTTTTGATAACTGAAAATTTTAAGATGCTTGACATTCTTACATTTTTTCCTAAGATGACAGCCCTTTGATTTTAATCTGGACCAGTTGTGATATTCTAATTAAAGACCAGCTCAGCATGAAAGGAGATTAAAAGAGATTGAAGTTTCAGTTTCTTTAGTAAAACTTTTCTAGCTTATCTTCCATGTTTCTTGTCAAAATACACTGTAATTATTTCAGAAAATGTTTTAAGGATAAATTACTAATATAATCTTTGTTCCTAAGCAGTTGAAGTCTTTTGTATCCATCCTGTTTTATTCTTTGTCAGACTAGTCTGATGAGTCATGCTACGGATGACTCACCGTGTACTCAGATTTTGTTTCTGAAAGGAACTAAAGAAACATACCACTGGCAAATCCATTTTTTCCTTCTTTCACTGAAATGGTTAAATTTGTGAAATAATACTGCCACAGACGGCCGAAATTCTAACTTGTACAGTTGGCATGAAAATAGTATGTGCCAACCTCAATTCAAAGGCTTTTGGGGAGGGAAGCCAGACTTAGAAAATAAGAGCAATGCTGACTCAGATTAATTAAATAGTATCTTCACCAGGATCCAAAATCTTATAAAGTGTTAGAACTCCTACGTTGGGAATATGACCTCAGCGACTGCCCATGTCTCTGACAAAACCACAAGCAGGCAGCTCTCGAACATGCCGCCCATTTTTCTGTCACCAAGGTCACCTGTTTGGTGGCCTCCAGTAACATTAATAATTCTGTGGATCAGGGGTGGGCTCAGAACCGACAGGATGGGTCTGCTTGTCACGTTTCCGACACCACAGAGGGAAGGAGCTGGGGGATGCCCTGTTGCCCACACTGAACCCCATCATTTGCTAGGATAGGGTCAAGCATATACAGAATCCCAAACTGCCATTTTGATAAACTGCCTGAGCCCTTTCCAGGTTGGGAGCCTAGATGCGTTGATTGAATAAGCATTTGTTCTAGGGACTCCTAGGAGACAGGCTCAGCACAAGGCACTGGGGGGTGGGCCGGAGTGTGAAACTGACAGAAGACAAGTCCACGCGGCCCTATGCCCTGACACCCCGCAGTGAGAGGATAGCACAGAGCTGAGCCCAAGGGGCGCCCCTACACTGAAGGCTCGCAGGGGAGAGACACAGGCAAGGCAGTGGAGGCGGTGGACCCTTCTGCCTGGCAGAGCAGACTCCAGGGAAACCGGATGACCAGTGGACGGTGTTAGGGAAGATGGAGGTTCATCTCCAGAGAGGGGGAGACGACTGGTATGAATGAGGGGAGAAGGAGCCAGAACATCCCCGTGGATGGACAGGGATGCGGCACCACGGGTCAGCACCCATCCAGCACCCATCCTTCTAGCAGCTGGGGGATATGCCAGTACTACAAAATCTGACTGCTAAAATCTGACTGCTTCTCAAGCAGGAAGCTCCTACCTTATGCAAGTCCATCCCCCAGTTGACAAGAGAATTTCGGGAGAGATAAGGAAAATACCTCGATAGGAAGTTGAATGAGGAATTTACCAAAGCAATGGGTTGCATTTTCTTGGTAACTGCATCGCCAATGAGAGCACAGAAGTGAAGGCTGTAAAGACTTCCAGGGAAAATCTTCGTAACTGCATCGCAGTAACTTCCTTGGTAACTGCATTGCCAATGAGAGCACAGAAGTGAAGGCTGTAAAGACTTCCAGGGAAAATCACACACGAATACTTGCCCGATTCTGAGTGTGCTGAAAAGTGGGAGGGCAGGGCGCAACCCAGACCAGCCAGCAGAGCCCAGAGGCTTCTGACTGAGGAAGTCCTGTTGTTAAACGAGGCGACTACATTTGTGCACAGAAATGGTGCCAATCTGGTCTGTCCAGAGCCCATGTGTCAACTGCAGTCTCTGTGGTTCTGTGATTGTGTCTTCTTGGAAGCACCCTCTCAGGGTCCTGCTCTAGTCACCACCCGGTGCTGGTTACGTTCGTTTACAACATGAACTGGGGCGGGGGGTGGGGGGGAGAGGGACAGTTAGCCTTCTGTCTAATGTTTAGAGCTTTGTCCCCAGTATTTATTTGCACCGAGTGACAGAGTGGGAAGATGATGACAGAAAGAAATCCCTGAATATACCTTACACAACATTATTGTGGTGTAAGGAAATACACTTTTAATAAGGCAAATTAAAAGTCAGGAAAAAAAGAATATTTTGACAGACCTCAAAATTCTCCTAGAAAAATTCGCAAAGCTAATAATCCAAGTATTTTTTTACTCTACTATTCGTATCCTACAAATATTATTTATTTCCCCCAATACATAAGAATTTAGGTTTTATTTATTTTTTAGGAACTTTTAGAAACACCCAGTTCTCTTATGTAGATGCTGTAAAACTGACTTTAGCTGTAAAACTGAAAACTGATTACTCATCTCAACAGGTTATTTATAAAGCAATCAGATAAAATGTATTCAGCAGAGAAAGGCCAATCATAGAGATAGCCATCACCTTTGGTTATGCCCTAAGGTAAAAGTTAAAGAGACATTTACTGATGCTTAAAACAGCGTAAGGGAGTTACACTGTTAGATTCATGGGAAGATTCTTCTAGGGATTAAATACCGGATTCGGTCCTTGCCACAATGCCCAGAGCGAGGCCGTGTGAAATTCCACAGGGAACACTGTGATTAGAGATTGCAGGGCTGCCGAGGGCATCAGCAGGTGCTTCTGCGCAGTCATCGTAAGAGAACCCTGTCATCTCTGAGGATGACATCACAGAGGGCCACAGTGAGACTGGGGTTTAGACGGGTCACTGGTAACACCAGAGGACACACTTAAGACGCTAATGGTTTTCCGTATGTGAGGAGAACTATCCTTGCTCCTTACTGTGGGGGTGACTCTCAGCTGACAACAGAAAGGAAGGGAGCTCCTTACTGCACTGCATCTAGAGAAACCAGAGCCCTGGGCTCGTGGCCCAGGGAGGGAGGGCAGCTTTGCAGCCTTGGCTCCAGCACTGAGCAGCCAGGGACTCACTGACCTCTCTGGACACAACCGTGCCCATCTGCAAAATGAGACAGGCAGGCGAGGTGTGAGCCCAGATCACAGCCAGCCCCTGACCAGGTGGGCCACCCCAGCACCCAGGGGACTCCCTGCAACCAGCTTTGGACAAAGAGAGTTCCCAGTTGCCTCCTCTTCACTGCAAATACAACATGGTTTCTGCCCAAAGATGGAAAACTCCATGCTTTTTGTTGAGGTCAGGGACAAGGGCGCATTGTCATGCTACACTAATAAATGATTTCTTCTATATAATTACCATGTATGATCGTAATGGCTTCCTAGGAAGCTGACATAAGATATGCTTAATACACACATATGGTCTCCTACCTACTGGAGGGATTCTGCTGGCCAGAGGTTGTAAGAATGACTTGAGTCGGCCTGAACTTCCCTATGGCACAACTTTATGGGATGCCATGACTGGGTTCCCCAATTGCTGACCTCAGACTGGGGCATACAGGGAAGGCTGGAGCCCCAGAGCAGTGTCTGTGCTCCAGAGAGAACTGCAGGTCAGAGGGACACCAGGATGGAGCTTTAATCGATTAAGATCTCCAAGATAGTCAGGAAAAACACCCAGGAGGCAATCAAAAAGGTCATTGTCTGACTATGACTTTGGGTACTTCATAATTTATAACAAGGATATCTGGCTAATGCTTTAAAAAAAACTATAATCATAATTTCCTTGTCATAGTGTATCAGAAAAAGGGGATAGATATTGTAGTTCAAGTACCAATATCATTAGTTAGCCATCTCTTTCTGGTGTTTTAAACCCCACTGTGATCCTGTGAATATTGATTATACTCCCACTATGTGGAATAGTAATGAAGGATACAGATTTATTGTGAATTATTTCTATGTTTAAACTGTTAACAAGGTAGTAATTACAAATTTTTTTTTTTAATGGGATCTCTATACAGCAGAACATCCGTAGCAGACCACCTTCCTACACTGACCACTGTCTTAAGTTGACTTAATTTTCATAGATTGGACATGTGCATGTCAGTCCAGCTGGCCTAGTTCCTTATGTTGACCAGTTACAGTCCCTTGGGTGGTCAATTTACAGAGGTTCTATATAAAATAGGCATTTGACATATGCATATTCTAGTATATAATATATAACAAATTATATCTGTAGGACAAGTAGAATTACATAAATAGAATACATTTTAAATGAAAACAGAAAATAGGGCAGCAGCATTTGCTGAGATTAGAAGTGAGGGGATTTGGTTCTGTTCATGAGTTTATTTCAATTCAGCAAACAAAGAGACTGTGTTGGGAGATGGAATCGCGCTAAGGGCCCCGCAGACAAAGGATGAATTAAACATGGACTGACCCTCAGTGAGTTTGCAGACCTGAGAAAAACGACCAGGACCCAGTCTGAGACAGGTTATAGCGGAAATCAGCAGAGAGCACTGCCAGGGGCCAGTTCATCCTGGGCGTGTGTGGGTGTGACTGGAGGCGCAGATGGACCTGGAGGTTCTGGAAAACCTGCAGAAGGAAGAGATGATGTGCAACCCAGGTTTGAGGGATAAGCAGGAACTGGACAAGGAGCTTGCCAGTTCTCCTAAGGTGACTTTGGTGACTGGAAAGTGGGAGAAAAGAAAGAATGAAAGAGACTCAGATGTTTCGACAGCCAAAGAGGAAAATGCTGAGCTTCCTGACAAGGGTGGTGGAGGTGGCGGAAGAGGAAGGACACGGGGAATTGTGCTGAGGGCAAATCCACTTGGCCCAGCAATGCAGAGACAGCAGGGGACACATGGAGTCTGACGCCAGCATCTGTAGCACATCCAGCTGGACGGATGTGGCTGCTGGCTGTGCCTGAAAAGACAGAGCAGCCATCTGGGGGAAAGATGTGGCCTTGGACATGCCGGATTCGCAGGCCCCCTCAGACGATCGCGAGGAGATGTGTTCACAAGAGAGCAATGGCTGTTTGGGGTGCTGGTTCTGTCCCTGCCTGGAGAGATGGCTGGTCACTTACGTAAACCGAGTCTCGGAGAGAAGGAACTTGCCTCGATTTGCCCAGCAAACAAGGAAAAGCCAGGCCTGGGACCCAGATGCTAACTTTCAGCTTCCCAGGGACAGTGCTGGTGATACTTAGGGCAGAGCCAGCCAGGCTGTAGGCAGATGGACTTGATGTCAGCTTTGAGGACACCCCAAAGGGGATGGTGCTTTCAGGAAGTGGTCTGTCTACCAAGGCCACACAGCAAGAGCCCGCCCATACTCCAATGAGCCTTTGTTCCTGGTGCTGTGCTTCACAGCATGAGTGGCATTTCCTAGGTCCCCCGTGGGGTAGGGATTCATCTCAGAGGTCACTTCATAGCCGTGGAACCTCGGGTTCACCGGGTGAGCTGATGCGGCCGCAGTGACAGAGCATGCATCAGCGTGAGCCACAGTGAGCACTGGGGGCTCTGAGAGTTAATGGCCAGAGAATTAAAAGTCAAGGCCTCTGGTCTCCTGTCCAGGGAGCAGCACTGTAGAGGGCACAGAAATCAATGGTTTTGGGTTTTCTTCCACTCCAGAACACAAGCAAGCACTTGGGAGCCAAAGGCATCTGCTTTTAACTCTCTACTGCTACAGTGAAACTGACGAAGGAAGAAAGGGACTTTTAAAAACATTTTCCTTTTAACTTGAGGAGTCAGCGACAGCTTGCTAAAAAAAAAAAAAAAAAAACTGTGGCAGGGCCTGAGTATTTATAGGAGCATGTGACAAACAGTATAAACTGGAGAAGCAAGAAGGACACAGCTCTGCAAATCACACAAAGCGCAGGGAGACGTGTTACTACAAAGCCTGGCACCGTCTACGGCAGACGCGAGCTTGGGCACAGGCTGACAGAGCAGCCTGAGATTTAGGGCAGATTTTTATTTCTTTGGAAATGTACAAAATCATAATGTTGAAAGAAAGTCCACGTCCTTAAGACTTTGACTTTTTAAGATAAAAAGACTAACGAAGGAATTTAAATCGACCTGCAGTGGCTTCCACCAGATGCCAGGATGAGCTGCCCGAGTGTCCAGTAGCAGCACGGTGACAGGGCACGGGGCTCTTCACTCAGGAGCTTTTTTGGATGGTCCCCTTGTTGGGAGGGAGAATGGCGATGCAGGCAGGGAAAGGAGAACTGCGAAGGTAAATAATAACAGTTCCCCTAACTCTATCCTGCAAATACCCCCAACAGTCTGCAGCCTGCATGTGACTCAAGCATTTAAAAGCAGAACATACCTTGCACAGGTGAGGCTGGCCCAGCTCCAGCCCTATCAGACTCATGCTTTGAATCTCAAGAGTCAGGACTTCTCCCAGGTTGCTTAAGCATTCAGTGTGACATGCATGTCCCTCACTAGCACACCAGATACCTCAGGCAGGAAGCGGGCAGGACCTGCAGCAGCCTCCTGCTGCTGGGCAGCTGGGCAGTGAGGCCCAGGGGACTGCAGGGAGCCATGCAGAGGCCCAGCTGAGCCCTAAGGGACCGTGAGCCCAGACTTTCTGTCTGCCTGTGTGGCTGTAGGACAAGCTTCTGTGCTGGTACCACACCTGGAAGGCGGTCCACACAATGTGGTTTGGAGGCGTGTGACTTTGACGGTACTGAGAAGCAACATCGGCTGGAAAACAAAGGTCAGGCTATGGCCCAGGCCCAGGTCCTCCTCTGGTTGGCATGAAAAATGAACAGGGAATAAAATAACACTCCAGGTTCCTCCACGCATAGCAACAGGAACAGTTGGCTACTCACAAGGACCCTACCTATCCTATCCAAGACCCCACTGCAGAATCCTAGAAAAAAGGGAAATAGGGGAGGTTGGGACATGGAACTGAGCTCCAAAAAGGTGAGTGTGTGCTTGGCAGAGTGAGTTTTAAAATCTTCAATTAAGATCTGATGGAATGGAACCAGGCCAGACGCTATCTGGCCTGGTTCCAGCAACACTGCCTCCAGGGGCAGACCTCTTTGTCAGTGGCAAGAAGGGGATCTCAGCATCGGAGTAGAGAGGGGAGGCAATGACCACGCTATTGCCCAAAATAAGGCAGTGCTGGGCAGCTGGGACTGAGCCGAGGCAGGATCTGTCTTCTCAAGCTCTGTTCTCATTCATTCATTCTGGCAATATTATTTAGGCAACCACCATGACTCAGGCCCTGATGTAGTTGCTGGGGACAGAGATAGAATGATGTCATGGCACCTGCACTTGGGACGATAAAGGCAAAAGTAATAAGGAAACACACATAATAGTTGTTCATGGTCACCACAGAGAAGGCAATGAGGATGGGTAATAGGTGATCTTTTGGAAGGCAGTCCAGCAAGAAGAGGTTATTTGTACCCAAGGAAAAGTGAGACAAGGAGTACCCAGCCCTGCCATGAACCAGGAGAGATGATTCAGGCTGGGGGCAAAGTCATAGCCATGAACAAGGCAGCAAGGGACAAAGACGTGGTGCCAGGGATGGTGACCACCCACACCACACATCTGCAGGGTGGCAGGCAGGTGAAGGCCAAAGCCAGAGCCATCACCATCCAGCGGGCAGGCCTCCCTGGCCCTCATCTGGAGAGCTCACTATCTCAAACATGGCAGGTCTGTGTACAAGGAGTCACAGTGGCTTAGAATGCCCCGGCAGCTCTTGTGTGAGTCCTCTCCTACCCAGGATAGCACTGTTGCTTTCTTCTGGCCATTTGGCTGTACACCAAAGGGACCTTTGCTCTGTCAGCCTGAGTTGGCCAAAATAAGAACTTTCTGCTACTGCCCTGTCCAGCCAGCTATCTGCTACAAATTCAGACCTGGCATGTTCCTTCCCTAAGAAGCATCTCCCAGCAGAAAGCAGCATACAGAGGACGAATGTCATTCCTGCCGACAAGCTCGTGCACACCCCTCCACACACAACCTGAAGGACAGACATCATTCCCACCGACCAGCTTGTGCACGCCCCTCCACACACAACCTGCAGGACAGACATCATTCCCGCCGACCAGCTCGTGCACGCCCCTCCACAGACAACCTGCAGGACAGACATCATTCCCGCCGACCAGCTCGTGCACGCCCCTCCACACACAACCTGCAGGACAGACATCATTCCCGCCGACCAGCTCGTGCACGCCCCTCCACACACAACCTGCAGGACAGACATCATTCCCGCCGACCAGCTCGTGCACGCCCCTCCACACACAACCTGCAGGACAGACATCATTCCCGCCGACCAGCTCGTGCACGCCCCTCCACACACAACCTGCAGGACAGACATCATTCCCGCCGACCAGCTCGTGCACGCCCCTCCACACACAACCTGCAGGACAGACATCATTCCCGCCGACCAGCTCGTGCACGCCCCTCCACACACAACCTGCAGGACAGACATCATTCCCGCCGACCAGCTCGTGCACGCCCCTCCACACACAACCTGCAGGACAGACATCATTCCCGCCAACCAGCTTGTGCACGCCCTACCTGGCTTGTGCACCTGCACCACCCACCTACGGGGGATGCTCTGTACCTGGCATGTTACAGACTGGGGGGTGGTGCTCACAGCTGCCTCACCACCCCCCTGCCAGCATTTCCCGGTGGTCCTCCCAGGTCACACGCACCTGCTCCTGGGTGCACTTCCCAGAGCAGGGTGATGAGAATGTGCAAGCAGGAATCAACACAGCAGATAAAGTCGAGTCATTTTGTTAACAAGAACTCAGATTAGATTACCTGTGATTACATGTTTCCTCCGTGTGATAAACTGGTTAATAACAGGATTCCCAGTGTAGTGGTTAATGGGAATTCAATAATTACAGGTAGCCAGAACTATACTGTTAAGCACAGGAAATGCTAGCGCCTGCCCTCAGCCCTAGTAACTCAAAACCTACCTGGGACAATGGAAGTGGTGGGTTAGGACTGAGAACACACACTCACTGAATCTAACACACCACACCATTGCAGACTCAACTGAAAAGCTCATTTTCCTTGTTAAATGTTCAAGGTGAAGAATTCTCTAGTAGATACCTTTATTAGTTACCTTTTGTTTCTATTATGAAATTAGCAATCAATAGATAACAGGAAAACATAACATTTGAATGGCATCTTATAGTTTAGGAAGTGAACTTTCAAGGATTCTTTTTTTTTGGGGGGGGGAGGCAGTGTGAGAAATTCTTACCATGATTCTGTGAGACAGGACAGGAATGATTATGTCCCGTCAGGTGGAAGAGGCAGGGGTGGAAACCCCGGTTCCTTCTACTATGGCATAGCACAGAACTCAGGCTCGAATTTCATGATGGAAACACATCCTTAGATGTCCACGTTCCGTATCTGTCCCTAAGAGCTTAGGCCTGGTATCCCTCCATCCTTACATTCTGGATCAGCAAGACTTAATTCATAGGATTTTATTCTACTTCCTATAAACTTCAGCGTAACTCTAAGAGGCCTTTTGAAAATGGAAAGGAAGAATAACTCTAATTTTAGGAGCAAAGGTACTAGCCATAAACTTTGCAGACAATTTTTCTTTCTCAATTTTTAATAGTATAGTCTTTGACAATAAGAAAAAATGGAATAGTAGATTTAAATAGAAAAATCATCCATTAGATGGCTCTTGAACTTGTTTTGAAACTCCAGATAATAGAGCTTTGCTGTTTTGTCTTTCTAAAATGTCAAAATTTGGCTAGGATTAACAGCTCTCTAAATCAATAGGATTTTGTGTTTGTAAATGGTTTACGGTTCCAGTGGATATAAAATGTTAGGAACTCATGCACTATCATCACCATTGAGCCCTGACTGAAATCTACTGACATTTACATCTGACATCCAGATCAGACAGAGGGGAGACAGAACAGCATCCTCCCGGGGGCTGGCCCAGCCCACAGGGCACTGGCAGGGGTGGGTGTGTAGCAAAGGGGGCTGAGCACATGCATGCTGAAATCTTCATGAAAAACAACACGTGGCCGGGAGCTGTTATCCAAATGCCATGGGAACCTGTGAGGAGTAATAGCGAGGGAAAGGGGTCCTTTCCAAAGCCATGCAGAGCAGGGAGTACTCTGAGCCAGTTGATGGCCTTCTTCAGAAAAATTTTGTACTTTACAAAATCAACTTTAACCTCATCTTTCCAACACCACATTATCACGACTGGTGCATGTCCTTCCACAAGTCTACATGTTTGCACACTATGCCTTGAACTTTAATTATAAAGAAAAGTGATTATAATTTAGTGCTGTTTTGTTGTTTTATTATTATTTTATTTTCTCATTGAGAAACTGGAGTTGACTTGGTGAACACACTGTTTTCCCCAGCGTTAGGCACGGTGACACGAGTTTTTAAGATGAGTAAGATTTTGTAAGACAACATAAACCAAAGTTGTTTCCTATCAGGAGTGATTTCTTGTGTAATAAACAGATTTCTCTGATCTTGTGACATGGTGCACAGAGCTTGCATACACCTGGGAGGTCTGTACCGACATGACCTCAGCCCACTCACACTTGAGTTTCACATTCTTACTCCATGAAGCTCATGTAAACAGTCTATGGACAAACAGTGAGGTTACTCACATTCCACACTTTCCAGTTCAACAAATATATTACATACTTTAATACCAACTGTGTACATTATCAAAACTCCAAAGGTTCACCCATGGAAGCAATTAAGTTCTTTTCCAAAGAGCCTATTTTAAATAGTTCACAGAAACCTAGAACTAAAACATAGAGTAGCCAATTGCTTATTACTATATCATAAAAATTACATTATTAAAAAAACTACAAATGATCACGTCATCATATTTGCTGTCAATAGGGGGGAATCTTTCTTCGGTGAAGATGGAACACTAAATTCTGCACTATCTTTTCTTTCCAGTGTGGAGCTGGACTTCAAGCAGCAAGAAGACAAACTCCAGCCGGTTCTGAGGAAACTCCACCCCATTGAGGAAACTCAGGTTGCACCCTCGCCTTATTCTCAGGAGACGTACTCCTCCACTCCCAAGCAAAAATCCAAAACGGAATCCAAAAAGCATGGAAGATGGAAACTCTGGTTCCTTTAAAACTCCTGGTGTTTGGAGTCTCAAGGCCTCTTTAAAACCCACTGGAGTTAAATGTCAGTCCTCTTCCAAAATGAATAGGATTGGGGGAACTAGAGTGCCGGCCTGGACACCACCCACTTCTCGCCCTGCGTACCAAAAAGGCCTTTGTACCAACAGACAATTAGCAGAAGCAAGGTATTTGGTGTCCCTCCTTGCCGGCTGCTCTTTGCAGTTCACTGATGTGGGATGTACAATCTGAAGTGAAACTTTCCTAGTCAAAGATGATAAGTAAAAATTCTATTCCCTCTCCCGTCCCGGATCTGCAACTGTTTATCAGCCTGCGAAATGGCAGGCTGTCACTCTGTACACAGCTAAAACTCATAATTATTTTCAAGCCTTTATTTTTTTTTTTAATGAGAAGAAACAGCAAGCCTTATGTTTGCAAAGGACCTCATTTTTATGTTTCATTTTGCAAATAAGCAGGGGGGGTGAGTGCAATTTTCAGCACATCCAATTCCGGAGAAAGCACAATTTTTTCAAGTGGTCGGAGACCATGAATAATCTCTAAAATGTGACTATATGTATATTTGCCTTCACGTGCTGTAGCGCTAAGCTGAGTGACCACATCGCAGTGTCACATTGACACTTCACACTTGGCATTCTCTTCATCTCCAGACCTAGGACATGTTTACCGCTCATTTTCCATATGGCCAGCAGCCAGGAGTCCCCCAAAGTCAGGATATGCCTTTAATTACTGCAAGTTGACAGGGTCAGAGCTATTGGACAGTAAGCTTTCCTAGATCATGTTTTTAATCTTTTGGTACCCAAAGGCCAAATGATAAATTCTGGTAAGAATTTGAAAACACGGATGGATAAGGCCATCACCAATAAGTCACAAGCGTCCTGTGCCATGGTGAAAAGTGTGGTTGTGGATCACGCCTCTGAGACAGTGTTCACACTGTCAGCACAGCCAGACGTCTCCTGCACTTGTGTCGGCTTTGCAAGAACAGCAGAAGACCTGAGCATCTTAAAGAGAAACAGCGTGTTTAGTTTAGCTGCTACCATCGGACAAACCCAATGTCGCCTACATTTAACCTATTAGTAAAGTTGTACTAAAAGCAACATACTTAGGGGAAAGCTGTGAATCAGATGTTTTTAGGTATTTTTTAAATCAGTCTTAACACGTAGAGTTCTCTCTCGACACATTACCATGTAAATCTTAGTTCGTTTATTTTTTCACTCATTTCTTTGCACCTTTGCCAGTATCTTTTTATAGAAATCAAAATCCCCTAGTCTGTGAATGACTTTGTCTATAGACTTTTTGCTTTTCACAATAGGAAATAGGGATCTTATTTTGCATTTTTTTGTACAACTTAAATTTTGAATAGTTTGTGGACGTACAAGAAAACCTAGTCCTCAAGTTTCTGTCCTGCAGTCTCCTACCAAATCAAGCGCTGACCTGTGCCCCTCACTGATCACATGCCAAACGCACAGCGGCTGGCCTTGGTGAAAGGGTCTCAACGTGTTTCTGTTCTGATTGGAGCTACTTCTTGCACTCCATGTCCCACCGGAATCAACAGCAAACCCATTTTGGTTCTAAGTGTTTGGATTCTACAAGGATCTAGGGATCGGTAGTCAGATCTGGACGAAAAGTGTAACATGTAGACACTCTGGGGGGTGACTCAAACAATACTGCAGAAGTACGCTTTAATTTCAAACTTGCACAACACGCACCTATCTTTTGCAGAAACACTGTGTGAGGATTCAAATCCCTGAGTATCAGTAAACAGAATTGAGAAATATTTTTGTGCAAGAACTAAGCAAGTTGATCCTGCACCAGGAAGGAAGTGCAATTGTTTCATGTAGACTCGAAATTTAAAAATGTGTTTCATGTTTTTATACTGTTTTTAACTAACGTTATAAATATGTTTGCAACATGTTCTCTCTCCTTATGTTTTAAGAAACCCAGCTATCTCAGTGAATTGAAATAAGGGTGTTAGCACTGTTCTGCTCAGTACTATCCATCTGTCTAAACAAGAGGGCATCCTAGTACACAAAATAATGTCACTGTTTCAAACCAGTCTAGAAAAAAAAAAAAAAAAAACACTTTTTTTTAATTTGCAGAGTCAAAAATGGGAACCTCTGAAGATGAGCTAATTCCTCCTTAAAAATAAAAGTATCTTCAAAAATAGAGAAAAAAATATTTTCGGAATCATTTCATAGTGTGATTGTAATCGTTTCACTAACAGATGCTAATTCTTCTCTTGGAAAGATTCAAGTAAAAACTTTGATACAAAACCAAGGTAAAACACACAGTGTTCCCTCATGTAGATGTACGCGTGGCATTACGTATAGAGATGAAATTATTAATACTTGTCATTAAGTTCTTTATTAATTTTTAAATAAAAAATCAAAGATGACATTTTATGCACCTATTTGAACTTATTTCTTGTCTTTAATGAATTGGGAAAATAAAAGGAATCTAAGAAAATAACAGTAAGGGAAGAAGGGATAAGACCACCCCGTGCCGGGCACTGCCCCCCTGGCTGGCCTGGCCTGAAGAGGGACTGAAACGCTTGCCCAGTCACACACCCACCACAGGCTTTGGCTGCCAGGAATCCAGGGTACACAGAGCACCACAGGCTCACAGCAGGGTGTGCCTGACTGAGGTATAATTCTTAAAGAACCTCAGAGATGACCAATTGTACCCAGTGCTGCCAAGCAGATCCTCAATGGGCCTGTGGGGTGCTTCTCTCAGGTCTCCCATCGGGCAGGTGCCCTACCCCAGACACCTTATCTTGTGGGAGACAGGCACCCTGCTGGGCTGTGCACTGCCCCTCCTATTGAGGCCAGCCTAACACCAACCCCATCCCCACAGGTGGCCGATAGTGGCCTGCCCAGGACAGCCTGCAGGTAGGCCACCAACCCCACCCAGGATCTGTAACAGCAGAGTCCTCATGTCAACAGTGGGGGTACTGTACACTTGGAGGTGAGGCTCCTGTGACCCTCACAAGTTCCTCAGGGACTAGCACGAGGGACCCAGGCAAAAAGGGAGGGAAGCCTGAGGCAGCACCCTCCTGGAGCAGGTGTGGGGAGGGTTCAAGGCTCATTCTATGACCATTTCTGAGCCACCTATGAATGCTGCCTCAAAGGTCCTGTCCCATAGACACCAAGACACCATGAAGGGCATCCTGCCACGCAGGCGCTCCCTGAGCACGCTACAAGTATGTGACTCACCTGCTGCTTCGACCTCAGACCCTCCACCAACTCCGGCAGTAGGGGTGGAGAGGAACTCCGCCGTGGGAGAACCCTGCTACCTCAGAAAGGGCCTCAGCAGAAACACTTCCCGCACATGCTGCACGGCTGCAAGTATCGCCTGCCACGGGGTCAGAGAGTGGCTGAACCATGAGGTGCAGCCACCATCACAGACCAGGACCCAGCATCAGGCTGACACACTCTGGTCTTCAAACAGCACCAAGAAGGATGCCTTGCAAGACCAGTTTCCTAGGTGGATCGTGGTGGGCATGTCCTAACCACCATAGCATGGTTAATTAAAACTGAGAAAACACACCATCAGATAAGTGTGTTTTGCTTTTTAGCCTCTCATAGAAGAGAGAATGGACATGAACAAGAAACAGGACATGCACTTTTGCATTTCATGCTGTTTGTAACAGCGATGGCATGTTTATAGAACACACCACTGGCAGGTCAATTCCTTGGGAGCATTTTTGTCAACAAATAAAATTGACTTGATTACTAATCAAGGCAGTTCCATGGGTACAGTGTCACCTAAAGATCACAGTAGCTGCTTTCCACACCATCACATCTTCTTTGATCTACGAAAATTGTACCACAAGCACATTTGGCATGTGCAAACCGGGCAGCCAATTTACTTACCAGAAGTAAACAGCTACCTGATGCAAAGATCAAAAATGATGAGAGTCAACTAATCATGCTGTAATGTGCAGCGTATGTTTTGGTCAATGACAAGGTCACGTGAGGCCTCACATATTACTTTTTAAGTAGCCCAATTATTAACTCAGGACACCTATGCAGTTTGCTATGCGAATGCAAGAAACCAGCCCAGTTTTGCCCATTTGATGATGGGGTTTTTCTTTCCGCAGCAGTAAACCCACAGTTTAGTGAGCAACCCTGAAAAAATACAGGAATATAAAAAGGAAGGAAAAACTGCTGTAGCAACACCAGATAAAAACGGAACCTACCATGTCATCACTGCTCACACACAACATACATTTTAGGACACTTTTCAGAAAGCAAGTAGGTTTATTAGCACGTGGAGCAATTAGAGGTATTTTGTATGATCTCTGTATACAAAAGACACGCATCTATTTGAAACATTCACAGCATGTTGTTTTTCTTTTCCAAAAGAATATTAACAAATAGTGGTCTTTAAAAATACCATCATCCTTAACCTTCATTAGAGTAAACATCTCACAAGGAATACTGATATGGGGATATAACATTTTTGTGAAAATATTTGGTTATGAGTCTTGATAAAAAAAAGGCACTATTCACTGGGAAACCAACTCTATTATACTATTTTCCAAATGAAGGAGCATGTCAGGTCCTCATAAATCACCCGGGCTCAAAGAAAGCACTGGATTTTCACTAACAGCAAATTCCCCACCAATGACGCTGTTGTCACAATGAAACACAGGAGTCACCATCTCCGCAATGTCCCCCCACAATTGGTGTTCAGAGTGGAAACCAAATAACTCCCATCATTTGAGTCTAGTGAGTCAAACTGCACCAGTGATCACAAGAATAAATGGAGAATCCAGGCAGCAGTCTCCCCTTCCCTAAGCCTGCCTCTTTGAATTTTGCAGGGGAACCTTTCCTTAGAAGCAGCTTACATATTCATTTTAGTGAATGAGTAATTTCCAGGCTTCTGATGTGTATCCAGGCCATAGAAAAATCTTTAAAAGTCCTTCTCACTCGATTACATTTTTAAAGGACCCATTAACAGAATGTAAATCTGATCATTTGAAAGAAGCAACAGCAGCTGATATCATAGCAGAAGAAATGTTGCTAAATGCTACACATTCCGTCAGCTCTCATCCACTCTGTGTGCAAGGGCTCACTCCGGGAAAGACGCACACACATGTGAGGGGCCAGCTCAGCCTCCGAGGCCTCCACACAGGGGACCACCTCACCCCATGGCAGCCACCTGCCCAGAACCACAGGGGATGAAAAGAATGCTGCTTAATGCTGAGGGCCCACAAAGCTTTTCACAAAGGAAGGCAAAAATGAAATCTGAAACTTGATTTAACATAAAACTAAATACTTCACTCGGTTATTCTACAGCATCAGACTACACTGGTATAAAGATAACGTGACCTTCTAATTCCGTGGCAAAGTGACTACAAAGCTTCTGTCTCAGGGCCCACGTTCTATGTCCACACAATCTAAATTCTACAATGGCCAAAAGGAGTTCTGGTACTGGGTTTTGGGGAGTTTTTTTTTTAAGAATGTATAATACTTAGTTATGAATCCCCAACAATAAAAAAAAAAATAAATAAATTAAATTAAATTTAAAAAAAAAGAAAGTATAGGGTGGTGCCTGTGGCTCTGTGAGTAGGGTGCCGACCCCATATGCTGAGGGTGGTGGGTTCAAACCCAGCCCCGGCCAAACTGCAACAACAAAAAAATAGCCGGGCGTTGTGGCGGGTGCCTATAGTCCCAGCTGCTCGGGAGGCTGAGGCAACAGAATCGCGTAAGCCCAGGAGTTAGAGGTTGCTGTGAGCCGTGTGACCCCACGGCACTCTACCAAGGACAGTAAAGTGAGACTCTGTCTCTACAAAAAAAAAAAAAAAGAAAGTATAATACTTAGGATTGTGGCCCATTTCTACCCTATGCACGAGATGCCTTCCCGTGGCCCATTTCAAATACACCTAGTGGAAGTGAAAGACAACTGAGTTGATATAAAATATCACAGATACAGATCGAAGCAAAGCCCGACCCCGTACTTGCCCACTTACCAACTACGTGTGAAGTTCCCCAGTTCTCTGTTCACATACCTGACAGGGGAAATTCCCCAGGCCAGGACAGCTTTCCTAATTAACACCCTACTTACATGGAACGAGAGGTCACATTTCTGGTGTTACTTCTGGGGACACCATGGAACCATGAACCTTCCTTCATCAATTCAAGAGTTCCTTTTACTCACTTTAAATTTTTAAAATCCATTTTCAGTGATTACTTAGAATTTTTAGGCTGATTCACAGTTATGTCATTTCTACTATATTTATGCAAAACTGAGTAACACATAAAGATTAAAACCTCCTTGATTTCATGGGATGGTACGGCTTACCCAAAACAGATGTACAAATTCTTTTCTACTCTGGAAGGTTCTCTGATTAAGTTTTTTGTTCACCTTGTCAGGGCTATTTTTTACCTTGATCTTTCCTCTAGTCTAAATTCACAATTCAACTACAGTGACATTAACAAATTAATGCATAAATCTACATGGGAAGCAAACTGATAGAGCAAGGTTAGGCGTCCCAGCAGGGCAGCACCCTCTCTCCTCTGTTGTTGCCCCAGCTGGGACTCACGGCTGGTGCAGGATGGGAAGAGCCTTCTAAAAAACCGGGATTTAACGGTGAATACCCTTCTTGAAGAAATCGTGATGTCATCACCACCCATTACAGAATTAGAGCTTATTTAAAATATTTATTCCTTGGAGATTTTTCATGACAGCATGGTTTCGCAAAAAAAGAAATTCAAAGGAATTTCTGGACATTATGGACAGTAACTCCTAAGGGTTCTTTAGAACACATGGTTTCTTCCAAGTACTTTGGGAAATGGGCCCCCAACTCACTGCCTGGCCCTTCCACCTCAAGAGTTTGGGCCCATGGAAAAACTAAAAGGTTGAAAAGAGGAAGATGGAGAGCTATTTCCAGACCTAAGATAGAGATCTAAAAGCAACACGCAGTCCTCTCCAAGCCTCCCGAAACAGGTCACTGCCATCCCTGTGATGCACGTCGGGCTACAGAACAGACTGGGAACACGCGTGGGCTCGGGGCTGGTGCCACCAGTTGAGTCTGGGGTCTCGAGCAGGCACTACTGGCAACTGCATGTGCAGGATGGTGGTGAGGATTAAACAAGCATCTTCCTGTTAGTTACAGGTGCCTGCTGTATAACTCGAGCTCCTGTTACTACCACCATGTCTCATTATGCCTGAGAGAGGGAAATTTCAGAGACGTCTGGACCACAGGGTCTGAGAGTAGATGCCTGCAGGAAACATCTGACTCTCTAATTAAGCTGTGAGCACATCACAACATTTCTCCATATGCCAAGGTACTGTCCAGACGTTATGGCTTCCCCTCTGCCCGCCTCTCCCCATTTTAACTACTAGCCAGTGAACTATAAATCACATCAACTCACACATCTATCATAAAGACCTAACTCAAGACAGGACTATGACCCCATACCTAGACACAACACCATGCCCCTAACCCGAGATATGACCATGTCCCTCTAAGGAGAGACAGGACCATTCCCCCCTAACCAGAGATAGGACCGTTCCCCCCTAACCATAGATAGGACCATTCCCCACTAACCACAGATAGGACCATACCCCCCTAACCAGAGACAAGACCATGCCTCCCTAACCTGAGACAGGACCATGACCCCCTGAGACAGGACCATACCCTGGTAACCAGAGATAGGACCATGCCTCCTTAACCAGAGATAGGACTATGCCCCCCTAACCAGAGACAGGACCATGCCTCCCTAACCAGAGACAGGCTCATGCCCCCCTAACTGAGACAGGACCATGCCCCACTAACTGAGACAGGACCCTGCCCCCCTAACCAGAGATAGAACCATCACCCCCTAACTGAGACAGGGCCATGCCCCTCTAACTGAGACAGGACCATGCCTCCCTAAACAGAGACAGGACCATGCACCCCTAACTGAGACAGGACCATGCACCCCTAACCCGAGACAGGACTTATGTCCCCCTAACTGAGACAGGACCATGACTCCCTAACCAGAGACAGGCCCATGCCTCCCTAACCTGAGATACAAGTGTCTCCACATCTGCCCACCAGGCAGGCCATTTCCAGAATGTCCATTACTTACTGTAACTCCTTCAAGTGTCATCATGTCACACCCAGTCTCTCGAATCCAACCCAATGTAAGAAGGATCTTAGAAGGATGTTTGATTCATCTTGAAGCCACACCCCACTCCTTCTAGCTTAAGGCCCCTTCCTGGTCCCACACCAGGGAGTGTGCAAGTGCACCCATGTCATGACCCCAGGGATACAGGAACACCAGGCCTCTGGGGGTGTCCAGAGTCACCCCAAGTCCCACTCCATGGGGCTCAGTGTGCACGCCACATTAGGCATATAAAGGTATCTCTGGATTATGGAGAAGTTGGAATAAAGAACGTGAAGGTGCAGAGTTACGTTTCCATGCTGAAATTTCCATGTGAAATCTACAGCAAATAAAGCCAATTCACGTGGAAACATCTCGCTTTCTAATTCATACATGTTACAGCCCGAACTTCAGGGAGCGACACTCCAGAAAGGAACATCTAAACAAAGCCCGTGGGAGGCTGAGCCACAGACTATTTTACTGCACAAAAGCATACCAAGCCAGGCTTAGTATCTTTCCATGCTGCTCACCTGTGATTTGCCCAAAACTGTGTCCTCTATGTGCTACCAGCTGCAAAACAGGAACATTCTTGTTATGTTCAAAGAAGGCAGCCTCCACCTTCCTGTCTCCTCCACAGACACGGAACACTAAGGTCGTACACCAGGAAAGACCAACGTGCCTGGTCTAATGGCCAGGGAAAACTCTGAATAGACTTTTATTCTTTGATTAGAGAATTTATCTTTTTTCTGCACTGCGGATAGAAATGCAAGCTATTTAATACATCGTTTTTGGAAAGAAGTTTAGAGAGTACTCAAGGAACTGAAGTAGACCTGCTGTTCAACCCTGCAATTCCTCTACTAGGTATATACCCAGATGATCAAAAATCATTTTACAATGAAGACATTTGCACTAGGATGTTTATTGCAGCACAATTCATAATTGTCAAGTCATGGAAGCAGCCCAAGTGCCCATCAACCCACAAATGGTTCAACAAATTGTGTATATATACCATGGAATACGATGCAGCCATAAAAAAGGGAGACTTTACATCTTTTATGTTTATCTGGATGGAGCTGGAACATATTCTTTTTAGTAAAGTATCTCAAGAATGTAAGAAAAAGTATCCAATGTACTCAATACTATTATGAAATCAATATATAATCACCTACACATTCATAGAATGACAAAATACAACTACGGTCCAGAAAGAAGGAGGGAAGAGAAGGGAGAGGGAGGGGAAGGAAGAGGGAAGGGGAGGGAGAGGGAAGGAGAGGGAGAAGGCCAGGAGGAGGAAGGGTATTCAGTGGGACCTCACCTAATGTGCACAATGCAAGGGTACATGTCAAAACCATTAAGAGTAGAGTATAAATGCCTTAACACAACAAATAAATAAGTGAGGTGAAGGTTAACCAGTTTGAGATAAGCATTCCAAATTTTATACAAAATCAATCAGTACACTGTACCCCATAAATGCATTAATGTACACAGGAATGATTTAATAAATTAAAAAGTTACCTTTTTTTGAAAAGCCATTCACCAAGGTTAATAACATATGCTAAAAATTAAAAAAATTAGATGCAAATTACATGCGGATCTTTTGCCTAAGAAAACAAATGTTATAATGGGCACGAAGCAGGGAGCAGAAAACTCTGGGGGAAAGCATCAGGATGTGAAACGTGAAAGGCTGTCTAAATTATCATTAAAGCATTTGTGAACAACTAATATTTTTCTGTGCCTCACTACTCCACATAAGGCCCATGCCTAAAATAAATTAGAGCCGATAATAAAAAACAGCCAAGTTGGGGGCCTTCATTACTTTCTTAAGGTCCCTCATCAAATTTTATTAATGGCACTTTAAATATAAATATAGGGGAATAAAAACCCGCTATAACAATGCAGACTAAGGAGAAAATACAGGTAACTTTTGCTAAAAGTAATGAGAAAACCAGAATCCAGCACTCCAGTCTCTGTAATACTGGTTTGCCTGCACTACAGCATTGGCTCTTGGAAAATGAAGACGTTCTCTGTGTGTTGACTGCTTATTACCTTGCTGTAAAATATGCTTATTTTCAAACAGGATTTGGAGAGACCAGATAGATTTTAGGAACATTCCTGAGAAAGATGCTCTCAGCCCAGGTCATCCACGCACCCGCCACTCAGCACTTACGATGAGCTCAGAATCCCGCCCCATGGAGATGACGGTCCGGTTCACCGTCCGGAGAAGCTTCTCCATGATTATTTGAACATGCCTTGGAGTCGGCCCCTGGAGAAAGACACATCAGTGAGAACCCACACCAAAGAGGAACATTAACATGCAAGCCCCAGCCGCTGTCACGGAATCCATTTACCCTGTAAAGAGTAAATCAATTACGACCCTTAACGAGATGAAAAATGGCCCTTGTCAAAAGCAAAAGCCTTCACAAAGAAAACTCAAGGCATTTTATTAATGATGGTCCATTAATGGTAATTTGTAATATATATAATCATAGTAATTTAATTTAAGCAAACCCTTAAAAATAAAAGCAAATCTGTTTAAATAATATAATGTTTATGATCCCTGATTAATCCACCAATTAGCGTTGTAAAGAATCTTGGCCATCTGTAAATGCAAGGCAGGCAGATAATGATCCCAGGCGGCTGGCATGTCAGATCCCAGTAACTTAAAAGGTCACAGAATACGATGTTTACGACAGACAAGGTGGCTCACACCTATAACCCCAACACTCTGGGTGGCGAAGGCAGGAGAATCACTTGAGCTCAGGAGTTCAAGACCAGCCTAAGCAAGAGCAAGTACCTGTCTACTAAAAACAGAAAAACTAGATCAGCGTGCTGGCAGGTGCCTATAGTTCCAACTACTGGCTACTTAGGCAAGAGGATCGCTTGAACCCAGAAGTTTGTTTGCTATGACTTAGCTGACATCAAAGCATTCTAGCCTGGGCAACAGAGCAAGACTCCGTCTCGAACAAACAAACAAATGATATTCAAATAACACTCACCAAACTGCCTTGAATTCGCACTGCCACTGCATTTTTTATCGGTAAAAATATAGTCTTTTATTTAGTACAGGATGGGATTGTAAGCCTTAGTAAACGTGCCCTTTAGGCCCTTCCCTAGAGTCAGCACCTCCTGCCTGAGGGCTGGCCATACAACCTCTTTACCACCAAGCCCTCTGCAAAGACCAGGGAAGGGCCTAGAATGGGGCCGAGGAGGCTGGCTTCTGGGTGAAGTCTTCCGAAACCTTTCCAAAGGCAAAACCCTGAGAGAGCTGATGAAAGAACCACCAGCACCATGAACAAATTTAATCTGATCTCCTCCTTCCAAGACACTAACAGACACTGGGAGAATGACCCAGTGCTGGCCGGGAGTAGGCGACCAGCTAGTACAGACACTCACCAGGATGGCATCTAGAGTCATGCAGGAGAAAACTAAGGACAAGGCTTATCTATGTGAAAATCCTAGCCACTCTATCCAGGCCGAGAGCAAAGGGGCAGGAGGCCCTCTTTTCACCTCACATCTGGAGCCCTGATGAGGTCCCAGGTGTATGCCCACAGGACACAGGTGCAAAGACATATATGGCTTGGCGGGGTGGGAGGCACAGCATGAATTTTCCACGTGTGCCTGCACCCACTTCTGATGTTTGAAATACTTGGTGGACTGAGCACCCAATTTAGACGAGCAAAAGCAAACACCGGGTTGGGTGAGGGAGGGCGTAAAAGTGCTGAATTTATACCTGCAGGGAGGGGGCAGACAGCTGCTCTTCTCACTGTAACGCTTGAGAGCACCACTAGCTTTCTTTTTTCTTTTTTTTTTTTTTTTTAAATCATAGCTGTGTACATTGATAGGATCATGGGGCATCAGTCACTAGCTTCACAGACCGTTTACCAAGTTTCATATATACCCTTGTAAGATACACTGCTGGGGTAATCCCACCAATCCCCTTCCCTCTACCAACTTCCCCCCTCCCTCTCTCTCCCTTTCCCCCTTCCCCCTATTCTTAGGTTGTAACTGGGTCATAGCTTTCATGTGAAAACCCTAAATTAGTCTCATAGTAGGGCTGAGTACATTGGGTACTTTTTCTTCCATTCTTGAGATACTTTACTAAGAAGAATATGTTCCAGCTCCATCCATGTAAACATGAAAGAGGTAAAGTCTCCATCTTTCTTTAAGGCTGCATAATATTCCATGGTGTACATATACCACACTTTATTCATCCATTCGTGGATCAATGGGCACTTGGGCTTCTTCCATGACTTAGCAATTATGAATTGGGCTGCAATAAACATTCTGGTACAAATATCTTTGTTATGGTGTGATTTTTGGTCTTCTGGGTATATGCCCAGTAGAGGGATTACAGGATTGAAGGCAGATCTATTTTTAGATCTCTAAGTGTTCTCCATATCTCTTTCCAAAAGGAATGTATTAATTTGCATTCCCACCAGCAGTGCAAAAGTGTTCCCTTTTCTCCACATCCGCGCCAACATCTCTGGTCTTGGGATTTTGTGATATAGGCTAGTCTCACCAGAGTTAGATGGTATCTCAGAGTAGTTTGATTTGCATTTCTCTGATGATTAAAGATGATGAGCATTTTTTCATATGTCTGAAGGCCGTGCGCCTGTCTTCTTCAGAGAAGTTTCTCTTCAAATCCCTTGCCCACCCTGCGATGGGATCACTCGTTCTTTTCTTGCTTATACATTTGAGTTCTCTGTGGATTCTGGTTATTAAACGTTTGTCAGAGACATAACCTGCAAATATCTTCTCCCATTCTGAGGGCTGTTTGCTTGCTTTACTTACTGTGTTCTTGGCTGTGCAGAAGCTTTTTAGTTTGATCAAGTCCCAGTAGTGTATTTTTGAAGCTGCTTCAATTGCCCGGGGGGTCCTCCTCATAAAAACTCACCCAGCCCAATTTCTTCAAGGGTTTTCCCTGCACTCTCCTCTAGTATTTTTATAGTTTCATGTCTTAAGTTTAAATCTTTTATCCAGTGAGAGTCTATCTTAGTTAATGGTGAAAGGTGTGGGTCCAATTTCAGTCTTCTGCAGGTTGCCAGCCAGTTCAGCCAGCACCATTTGTTAAATAGGGAATCTTTTCCCCACTGAATGTTTTTAATTGGCTTATCAAAGATTAAATAACGGTAAGTAGCTGGATTCATCTCTTGGTTCTCTATTCTCTTCCAGACATCTACTTCTCTGTTTTTGTGCCAGTACAATGCTGTTTTGATCACTATTGATTTGTAGTATAGTCTGAGGTCTGGTAGCGTAATTCCTCCTGCTTTGTTTTTATTTCTGAGTAATGTCTTGGCTATTCGAGGTTTTTTCTGATTCCATATAAAACGAAGTATTGTTTTTTCAAGATCTTTAAAGTATGACAGTGGAGCTTTAATAGGGATTGCATTGAAATTATATATTGCTTTGGGTAGTATAGACATTTTAACAATATTGATTCTTCCGAGCCACGAGCATGGTATGTTTTTCCATTTGTTAATATTTTCAGCTATTTCTTTTCTTAGAGTTTCATAGTTCTCTTTATAGAGATCTTTCACGTCCTTTGTTAGATAAATTCCCAAGTATTTCATCTTCTTTGGCACTACTGTGAATGGGATAGAGTCCTTAACTGTTTTTTCAACTTGACTGTTGTTGGTATATATAAAGGCTACCGATTTATGAATGTTGATTTTGTAACCTGAGACGCTGCTGTATTCCTTGATCACTTCTAAAAGATTTGTAGTAGATCCCTAGTGTTTTCCAGATATACTATCATATCATCTGCGAAGAGCGAAAGTTTGATCTCTTCTGACCCTATATGGATACCCTTGATCGCCTTTTCTTCCCTAATTGCAGTGGCTAAAACTTCCATTACAATGTTAAAAAGCAATGGAGACAATGGGCAGCCTTGTCTAGTTCCTGATCTGAGTGGAAGTGATTCCAATTTAACTCCATTCAATATGATATTGGCTGTGGGTTTGCTGTAGATGGCCTCTATCAGTTTAAGAAAAGTCCCTTCTAGACCAATTTTCTTGAGTGTTCTGATCATGAAGGGATGCTGGATATCATCAAAAGCTTTTTCTGCATCGATTGAGAGAATCATATGGTCTTTGTTTTTTAATTTGTTTATGTGCTGGATTACATTTATAGATTTACATATATTGAACCAGCCTTGAGATCCTGGGATAAAACCGACTTGGTCATGATGTATAATTTGTTTGATGTGTTGCTGGATTCTGTTTGTTAGGATCTTGTTGAATATTTTTGCATCTATATTCATTACTGATATCGGTCTATAATTTTCTTTTCTTGTTGGGTCATTTCCTGGTTTGGGGATCAGGGTGATGTTTGCTTCATAGAATGTGTTGGGTAGTCTTCCTTCTTTTTCTACATTTTGGAACAGGTTGAGTAATATAGGTACTAATTCCTCTTTAAAGGTTTGGTAGAATTCAGACGTGAAACCATCTGGTCCCGGGCTTTTCTTTTTAGGGAGGTTTTGTATGGTTGATGCTATTTCCGAACTGGATATGGGCCTGTTCAACATTTCCACTTGATTCTGGCTAAGTCTTGGAAGGTGACGTGCTTCCAAGTATTGGTCAATTTCCTTCAGATTTTCATATTTCTGAGAATAAAGTTTCTTGTAATATTCATTAAGGATTTTTTTGATTTCTGACGAGACTGTTGTTATTTCGTCTCTGTTGTTTCTGATTGATGAGATTAGAGATTTTACTCTTTTTTTCCTGATTAGGTTGGCCAAAGGTTTATCTATTTTATTGAGCTTTTCGAAAAACCAGCTTTTTGATTTATTGATCTGTTGTATTATTCTTTTGTTTTCGATTTCATTTAATTCTGCTCTAATTTTGGTTATTTCTTTTCTTCTACTGAGTTTGGGATTGGAATGTTCTTCCTTTTCCAGTTGCTTGAGATGTACCATTAAGTTGTTAACTTCCACTCTTTCTGTTCTCTTGAGGAAGGCTTGCAGTGCTATAAATTTCCCTCTTAGAACTGCCTTTGCAGTGTCCCAGAGGTTCTGATAGTTCATGTCTTCATTGTTGTTTTGTTCCAAAAAATTGGCGATTTCTTTCTTAATCTCATCTCTGACCCAGCTATCATTCAGCATAAGGTTATTTAACTTCCATGTTTTTGTATGAGTATGCAGATTCCTGTTGTTACTCAGTTCAAGTTTTATTCCATGGTGGTCTGAGAAGATGCATGGAATAATTTCTATTCCTTTAAATTTACTGAGGTTAGACTTGTGACCTAAGATGTGATCGATTTTGGAGTAAGTTCCATGGGCTGATGAGAAGTATGTGTATTCAGTTTTGTTGGGATGAAATGTTCTGTAGATGTCTGCTAAATCCAAATGTTGGATGTTAGGTTTAAGTCTAAGATTTCTTTGCTCAGCTTCTTGTTGGAGGATCGATCCAACACTGCCAAAGGAGTGTTGAAATCTCAGATGATTATGGAGCTGGAGGAAATCAAGTTGCTCATGTCTGTTAGAGTTTCTCTTATAAATTGAGGTGCATTCTGGTTGGGTGCATAAATATTAATAATTGAGATCTCATCATAGTGAGTATTACCCTTAACAAATATGAAGTGACCATTCTTGTCCTTCCTTACTTTTGTTGGTTTAAAGCCTATTGTATCTGCCAATAAAATTGCACCACCTGCTTCTTTCTGATTACCATTTGCCTGAAATATGGACGACCATCCTTTCATCCTGAGTCTGTATTTGTCTTTTAAGTTGTGACTCTTGTATGCAACAAATATCTGGCTTGAGTTTTTGTATCCAATCAGCTAACCTATGCCTCTTTAGAGGACAGTTTAAGCCGTTCACATTAATGGAGAATATTGATAAGTCTGGTGAAGTTTTTGATATCGAGTTTTTCAAAAGTCCAGTGGGCATTTTTAATCCTTTCGCCAGTGTGGAAATTGTGGAGTTTGATCTGAAGTTTCTGAGTGAGTTTACTTTTGTGGTATAGAATTGGGTTGGTCATTATGGAGGATAGGTCTGAGAATATCCTGAAGAGCTGGTTTTGTTATGGCAAATTTCTTCAACATATGAATGTCATTAAAGTATTTAATTTCTCCATCATAAATGAAACTCAGTTTAGCTGGATACAAGATCCGGGGTTGAAAGTTATTTTGCTTTAGGAGATTAAACGTTGATGACCACCCTCTTCTGGCTTGAAAAGTTTCAGCAGAGAGATCTGCAGTCATTCTAATATTCTTGCCTTTGAAGGTAATGCTTTTATTTTTCCTGGCAGCTTTGAGGATTTTCTCCTTCATATTAACTTTAGTGAAGTTAACTATGATATGCCTGGGGGACGTCTTATTGGGGTTGAGGTTCTGGGGTTGGGGTTCTGAAGCTGTCCGCTATCTGAATTTCAGAATCTCTAGGCATGTCTGGAAAATTCTCTTTCATAATTTCATGCAGAAGGGCCTCTGTGCCCAGCGAGGCCACTTCATCTGTTTCTGGAACCCCTATGATTCGGATATTTGCCTTCTTCGAATTATCCCAGAGCTCTCAGAGAGAATGATCTGTTTTTGCTCTCCATTTCTCTTCCTCTTTGAGAGTTTGGGAGCGTTCAAATGCTTTATCTTCGATGTCAGAAATCCTTTCTTCTGCTTGCTCCATTCTGTTGCCGAGGGATTCTACTATATTTTTCATATCTTTGAGGGCTGCAAATTCTTGCTTCAGTGTGTCTAAGTCTTTGGTGGTTTTGTCTTTAAATTCGTTAAATTCTTGAGACAACTTTTGAATTTCTCCTCGAATTCCTAATTCCACTTTGTTAATCTTGTCTGCAATCCAAATTCTGAATTCGATTTCTGACATCTCAGCCAGTTGTTTATGAATGGGATCGTCAATTGCATCTGCCATATCTTTCCTTGGGGGGGTTAATCTATTCTGGTTATTCATGTTACCAGAGTTTTTCTGCTGATTCCGCCCCATGGTTGTTTTACTCCCTCTGATTTTTTCCCCTGGGGCTTTGTCGAGGGCCTGTACAGTGTTGTGGCCTGAGAAACTGGGGCCCTGACTGGTGTGGTGGGGTTAAGTGGTTCTGTCTTGTTTTCAGCTGGTTTCTGTTCCACTCTAGTAAAACAGATACTCTGGATTGAAGTCTCAGCCATGGAGAAGTATCAGCAATTTAGTCACCCCGCCCCCCCACCGGCAAACAATTGGAAAAGAAAAATCAAACCCTCCCACCACTGTGCACCCAGGGCACCACCTGATTTGTCCTCAGGCGATTGGTTCAGTTCAAAAAGGTCCAAATCAATTGTCTCAGTCTGCACCTGTCTCGGGTGAGAGTTTAAGAGGTCTCTGGGAACTGGATCACAGGGGTCTGGTGACTACTCTGGTGTGGCTTGCTCCAGTGCTGCGTGGAGTCAGGAGAAGCCACCAGCCAAATAATCAGTCTGGGAAGGTTGCTGCCTCCTTCCCCACCTTGCACCACTTCACATCCAGTCACTGATAACCCTGCAGTTGGCTGACCCAGTTGCCTGTAGTGAATCGGTACTCCAAGAGTTTGTACCTGCCTGAATCGCAAGGAAGTCTGCCAGGCCGCTGTGCTCTGCCTCTCTCCAGCAGGAGGAGGTGAGGCCTGACAACCTCGGGCGCTTGATGAAGGTTGAGGGATTTTCACTCAGGTCCAGTCTCGCCCCTGATTAATGTTACTGACAGAACAGAACAGAACAACTCTGCGGTTCCCCTGCAGAAGAGAAGCTGAATTGAGCTCCAAATCAGCTTGTCTTTGCTCTTGTATTGTCTGTAGGCTGACAATCCCGAGGGCCAGGTGCGTGTTAGGTTTAGTAAAGCGGACCTCTGGATCATCCCCACCCTGGGAGTTTCCCTGGTTTGCAAGTTGGAGTTGCCTCAGGCAAACTCAGTCTCTGGTTGCCCAGGGAGACAGGGGGTGTGGCTTCAGAATATTCGGTAGTGAGCCGTATTGCTAGCAAAAGAGGGCTGCTGCTTTATGGCTCAGGCAACAGCTGCTCCAGTGTAGCTCCCCTCCTCCGCTCCCGTACCCCAGAGTCTGCACCAATAGGCTGCAGCCCAGCACTGTCTACACCCCTCGAGCAATCGCCCAAGAGTCTGGACCCCTGGGGGACAGGCCTCCAGCCCTTGGAGCGAGAGCAGAGGGGAGTGCGGGGAGCACTGGGAGCCTGGGGCTGTGGGCAGAGAACACACAGAACTTTACACAGTTTTATGCCCGGCCGTATTGTCACCAAAAGACGGCTGTAGCACTGTGCCTCAGGGAACCGCCACTCCGGTGCAGTCCCCTCTCCCCTGACCAACCGGGACTGGCCTCCAGACCCCAGTGTGAGCGAAGGGGAGCGCTGGGAGCTCAGAATTCCAGGTAGAGACTATATACAGTTTTATGCCTGGCAGGAGGATGCCGTGGCACCCTCATAGGGGAGGTAGGTCCAGTTTTTATAGGGTCTCTCCCGTGGAGTGTAGTGGGAGGACCCTTGAACTCTGACCGGTTGTTTGTTGGGCACTGTGAGCCATTCTCATGGGGGAGGGGACTCCTGTCCGCTTGGTGATGGATTCTGCACCTTCTGTTTGTATCCTTGTGGTCGCAGCTCGCCTCAGCGGGGTTGATGTGCGTTCCACAACCTTCTCTCTTAGTGCAGCTCAAATCCACCAGGTTACTTGCTGAATTCCTGTCCCTCAACTCTCCTTCTGGATGGGAGCCTCTGTGGAAAGCTGGCTTCAGTCAGCCATGTTTTCTCCTCCCCCACCACTAGCTTTCTTAAAACTACTTTGTGCTTGTATGATTGTAATAAAAATAAGAATTGAAAAAGAAAGAATGCAGGCTAATTAGCCAACTTCTAACAGCACGGCCTTACTATCTGATTTTAAGGATTGAAATCTAAGTCCTGGGAGGCATTTTGCAGAAAATCCAGGAAATAAAAGACTGTTTACAACACAGAAGGGGAAACACTATAAACACTATAATGTAATAATCACCCTATACACACAAAGAATAATTTTTTTTTTGTTTTTGTTTGAGACAGACTCTCACTATGTTGCCCTTGGTAGAGTGCCATGGCGTCACCACTTACAGCAACCTCAAACTCTTAGGCTTAAGTGATTCTCTTGCCTCAGCCTCCGAAGTAGCTGGGACTACAGGTGCCCACCACAACACCTGCCTATTTTTGCTCTTGTTGTTACTGTCATTATTGTTTAGCAGACCCAGGCTGGATTTGAACCCACCAGCACCACTGCATGTGGCCAGCGCCCTAACCATTGAGCATGGGCACTGAGCCAAAATAAAAATAATTTTCCCTAACCATTGAGCATGGGTGTCTGGCCCAAATAAAAATAATTGAAGGGTACATC
This sequence comes from Nycticebus coucang, assembly GCF_027406575.1. Lineage (NCBI taxonomy): Eukaryota > Metazoa > Chordata > Mammalia > Primates > Lorisidae > Nycticebus > Nycticebus coucang. Next base: position 155,298,725 of record NC_069782.1, on the reverse strand, counting down.
TCTACAGAGAGAAAGAGGGAGGCAAAATTCTAAAATTAAGGCCTTTCCTTCTTGACCAAGTGAAGCGTAACATTTTACTGTGAGGCAGGACCAGCTTCTGGGCACCGAGCTGTCACTCACCACATCCTTCCTGTACAGCACCTCCAGGATGTTACTGAGCAGCTGGCAGCAGGCCTCTAGGTCCTCCTGCCTCTCCAGGTGGTACTTGAGCTGGTCCGTCATCATGGGGAGCAAGATCTCTCTGCAGTCTGCAGGGATAAAGGGGGACAGTCAGGGGGAGACCCCCCAGTGCAGGGACACAGGGGACAGTCAGGGGGAGACTCCCCCAATGCAGGGACACAGGGGATAGTTGGGGGGAGACCCCCCATTGCAGGGACACAGGGGACAGTCAGGGGAGACCCCCCAATGTAGGGACACAGGGGACAGTCAGGGGGAGATCCCCCAATGCAGGGACACAGGGGACAGTCAGGGGGAGACCCCCCAATGCAGGAACACAGGGGACAGTCAGGGGGAGACCCCCCCAATGCAGGGACACACAGGACAGTCAGGGGGAGACCCCCAATGCAGGGACACAGGGATGGGGGCTTCCATTTTTCCCTTGAGACAGGAGCACAGAAAGGGTGTTGAGGAAATAAGAAGCAATGAGAAGACCGATGCAAATAAGATGAAAGCTGAAAAGCAATTCCTGATGGTCTCTTCCAGTTGGGAAATCCACTGAACTCACACTCCACCCGCTCTCCAGTGTGAACTGTCTATTTACAACCCCGGGTCTGTGTTTTGACACTGGCCCAGCAGAGCACAGGAAGAGACAGCAGGGCTCTAAAACATTAAACAGATTTAGCTGGTTTCCAGCATTTTACATTTTAGGGCTTACAACATTAATGATCTAGAAAAGCATGGTTTGCATTAATGTTTTATTTATAAAAGAAAAATGTCATAGAAGCACACAGTGCAGGAAGGGTCCCTCAAAGTAGCAGAAGCATCCACAGAACCTTCCCAAGGACCACAGTGCAGTGAAGGACGGGGTGCGGGCTCGGAATGGAGGACTCGGAAATAACACGTGCTCCACACAGACGGCTCAGTCCACGGCTCTGTCCAAGTCCATTTTGGTTTATTCCTGGGAAAGGACTGACAGCACCTCCAGTACTCCAGAATCCAGGAATGTATGAAGCGACTTGCTGACTTCACAATTATAGCCATCGACATTCAGGGTAACACCTAAGCTGCTAAGTGCCGCGTACCTCTTAGGGGGAAGAGAACAGGCCAGTCTCGCCAGCTGGGATCCCGCAGGAGGTGAGGGAGAGAGAGCACAGATGGGCCCACCCTGCAGGGACCAGGAAGGTCCTTCATGTCTGTGCTCCGGGTTTCAGGGAGGCCTCACACAGTTCCCTCATCTTTACACCCCAACCTTATACCCCACCCCACAAGGCTGGCGGATGACTGAGGCCCTCCTGGGTGCCATGGACTCCTGAACTTGAGCAAGTGTTCCAAAAGGCCAAGTCATGCCTGCTGTCCTGGTGAGAAACTGTGCTCGTGTTAGCGCTGCCCTCGAACAAAGCAAATCCAAGGGAAACAGCACAAGAAAATTATTTCACGGGAGAGAATCCAGCCAGCAAGCACCAACCCACATGCTGAATGCACTGCTTCCACGGACGCCCCAAACTATAGCACCTGCCCTGCAGAATCCCAGTGTGTGCCGACTACATCTGCTCTGGTCGTAGCTACAGAGCAGCGTCAATGCAGAGGCCACGCCATGAACTCTCAGACCAGCCGCAAGGCTCCTGGGCAAACCTCGTCCCCAGCCCAGCCCTGCCACACCCTGCCACACCCTTCCTCGCAAAGCCTTACTATGACATCCCCCAAATGGTCCTCTTTCCTTGTAGCTGGAAACTCTTTGCCCATTATATGCCCTCCTTCAACATGCAGCAAGCCCTGGCCACCCCTGCCCCTTGCCCATCTCTATCGGTGCCTTCTGGAAAACATATTGAATTTCCAAAGGCATCTCAGAGGGAGAAGTTAGAGCCACCAAGACCTTGACCAGTGATGACAAGTCCTGACAATGTGACTAAGGGCAAAGTAAGACTACATGACTTAGCAAGGCTACGTTCCATAGCAAGCTTAGTAGGGACCCAAAAGAGGGAGAAAGCTGTGTGGACTGGTCAATACGGGGGTGGGGGGTGAAGCTGTGTTCAAGAGCGGTTCTAGAAAATCAGGACACAGTTCTACAAACAGAGACAGCAGAGCTCCTCAGAGTCCTTCAGAGAGGCTGGGAGGGGCAATGCTGGAGGCAGCACACGCCCAGAGGTCCCTCTGTGGGTGGCCCATGATAGGCCCATGATCTGCAGACCTCAGCACAGCCCACCAACAGACCCAGATACAAGAGGGCTTCAAGTGCCCAGTTACAGGGGAACCTTCCTCACTGATGGCTTTAATTACGCGCTTCTCCTTACGGGAAGGCAGTCTGTGAGAGTGGAGGCCTTCTCACTCTCCTTAACTGGAAACCCCCCTCAGTTAGACCCGATGGTGTGTGTGTGTGTGCGTGTTTTTTGGTTTAATCTGCAAAGCTAGGCATGTGGATCAAATTAAAGCACCTGCTGTGTCGTGCAGATCCCAGCCCCCAATACACAGGAGCTGTTGCATCGTCATACAAAGTCAGCCTTTTCAACTAAAGAGACACAAAGAAAACTAATGCCTTAGGGCCACTCAAGCCAGCACAGAAACCTGTTACTCCCTAAAAGCAAAAACTGACACCAATTTCTTAAGACCTCGGTTTTAAGGGGCTTCTCTTATTCTGTATTGCCATCAACAGCCTATAAGATTTTTCAAAAAGTGGGGAAACGCAAGTTTTTATTAACAGTGAGAGTCAAATTTTATCTTAAGAAAGTAAATCAAGGAGACTGAGGAAGGTACACCAGACAGACCCCTGAGATGAACAATTTTAAAACATGAGACGCTGCCTCTGACAGCTGAAGAAGAGGAATCTCCTGTCACACTGTGGACGTCCCAACTCAGCGTCCTGAATACCCTTCCCTGTGGACAAATGTCACTTTTACATGATTTGCACTGACAGCTTCTTTAGGTCACAAACAGTTGGTCTTAGAAGCAAAGAGTCTAAGGTAGGACCACACCCCTCTCCCCACCAAAAAGCCTTATATTTTTTAAAGAAAAACTCATCTTAAACCACCTACAGATAACCTTTTGAAAACTCTGGAACAAATACTCAATCAGAAGTCTAAGAACCAGGATCGCTCTGAGACCAGGGTATTTTATACCAGGGTATAAAATACGAGGGTATTTTGAGAAAGCCTTCTAGTCAGTTTACCCACAAATACGAATAATAAAATCCACCTGGCTTACTTCTTGCTGTAGATTTGGGATAAGTTACTAAAATCTAAGTCTTAATTTGTGTTACCTGCAAAATGGTTGCTGTTGTTTTTCTCTGGGGTTGACCGTGAGAACCAAATGACAGAATGTATGTATTTAGCAAACAGAGAGCAGTCAACAAATGGCAAGTGTTAGGAACACCAGAGGTGCTGGTACCATACAACCTTGATCTTTTCAACTAGGAGTACACGAGAGAAAACGTGTGCAGAAGCACATTACCCTGCGTGTAGCCTCTGCATGTGTGACATTTAACTGGTGCCACCAAGGAGCAGGACTTTATTTTTTTATTATTAGGATTCTTTGAGGATACAAAGAATTAGGTTACACTGATTACATTTGTTAGGTAAAGTCCCTCTTATAATTGTGTCATGCCCCAAGAGGTGTGCGGTACACCGTGACCCCCATGCCCCTCACTCTTTCCCTCTCCCCCTCCCTCATTTCCCCTACCCTCCTCTTGTATTAGAGCTTCTGCTGCCTTCACATGAGACTAGAGTACATTGGATTCTTGCATCTCCATTCTTGTGATGCTTTACTAAAAAGAATGTGTTCCACCTCCATCCAGGTTAATACTAAAGATATAAAGTCTCCATCTTTTTAGTGGCTGAATAGTATTCCTTGGTATACATATACTACAGTTTGTTAATCCATTCCTGGGTCGGTGGGCATTTAGGCTGTGGAAAATCCTAAAAGAACTCAAATTAGACCTCCCATTTGATCCTGCAATCCCATTACTAGGCATCTAACAAGAAGAAAAAAAAAAATCATTCTATCATAAGGACATTTGCACTAGACTGTTCACTGCAGATCAATTTACAATCACCAGAGTGTGTGAACAGACTAAATGCCCACCAACCCAGGAATGGATTAACAAGGAATAGGGCCTCGGTGCCCATAGCACAGTGGTTACGGTGCCAGCCACCAACCCAGCCCAGGCAACAAAAAATAGCACAATAGGCATTATGGCTGGGCACCTGTAGTCCCAGCTACTAGGGAGGCTGAGGCAAGAGAATCACTTAAGCCCAAGGGTTTGAGGTTGCTGTGAGCTGTGATGCCATAGCACTCTACCCAGGGTGACAAAATGAGACTCTATCCCAAATAAATAAATAAATATTTTTAAAAAGCAAACAAGGAATAGCATCTTCATGTTAGCTAATTTTAATTACTATAAAGTCAAATGTAAAAAGCGACACCTGATTTACTTATTAGAAACAAGTGTTTGAAAAAACTTTGGTATGTGAATCTAGTTTTTCGACAGTAAAGTATATTAAATGATAAAAATGAATCTCAAGCATCTGATGAAAAATTAGCATCCAAATTGAGATGTGCTGTGAGTGTAAAATACACACTAAATTTCAGAGACTTCATGTTAAAAAAAAGAATGCACTGTATTAGTAATTTTTAGAGTAAATCCACATTGTAATGATACTTTAGATAAAATATACTACAAATATTAATTTCACCAATTGCTCTGTACTTTTGTATAATCCGGCAACTAGCAAATTTTGAATTACACACACGGCTCACATCCCATTCCTGTTGGATAGCACAGTCTAAGAGCATGCTGGAAAGCAGATGTTAAAGAGCTTGTGTAATTTCTCCCTTTCGTGAACGGAGGTTCATCCCTGTACACAGAGTCCAGGCCACAGCTCTGTCCGCTCAGCCACCTCACCACATGGATGTGATTCTAGGACCCAGTGCCCGGCAGGGCTGATTCCAGGCACAGCAGTGACCTACGCGAAGCTAGATTAGCTGACACTGTTGTCCTGTTTTCTCTGCCATGTTCAGAGCAATAAAGGCAGCATGGCCCCAGCAGCCAGATAGGCCTGGCTCTGTGTGATTTGGCAGTGAGGACCCCACCAGCCACCCATTCAGGGCCCCTTTCCCAGTGTGATGTATGATGATTACTGAAAGACATAATTCGACATCTGTTCATCCTCAGCTGTGAGGGCCGAAGCCAGGATGATTAATGGTCTGGTAATGGGTACAGAGTAAAAAATATTAATCTTTATAAAAGGTATTCAACAGGCATCATCAGCTTATAAATTCCAAGCAGAATATCCATCCCTAACCCCATTACAGCTCTACATTAAAGTAAGATGCAAATACAAGAATGAATCTGTCCACTGAAAACATTCATTTTTTTTATGAACTCTGAGTAATGTGCTTCTTAATTTTTAGTTTGGTCACATTAAACAAATGATCCATAAAGTACATTTAATAACCTTGTGCATGTTACACAGAACTGAGATCCCAAATGCCACTTTTAATAAGAATTAAACAGTAAGAGTCATATAAAGGAGGGGGATGCTTGCTATTCACCTTTTATAGATAATCATCTTATTTTCTAAGCAGCTAAGAATCCTTATCCACTTGTTTCAAAACATTCAAGTGGTTTTCTCCCTCCATTCAAGTGTTCAAGCAACAAATACCAACATTGGACGGAATCAAAGGATCTACCCATCTATCTCCAGATTTTGCAGATATAGGACCCAGAAGCCTGAGCAAAGGGGTATTAGGATTGCACCGCTAAGTGCCAGCAGAGCCAGAAGTAGACATTTGATTCCTAAGCTAGAGCTTTGCAGGATAAATGACCCATGTAAGTGCATGTGTATATAAACATGTATGATTCAGACATACTTATATCAAATGCAAAGCAATTTTTCCAGGAATCATTTTAATCTCACAAGTCCTGAAAATGACATAAGAATAAACTAACACTGGGAGGTCATTTTTCCCTTTTGGAATGTTAGTTTCCGAGTCCATAAAAGGGAGTCAACACAAAGGCTCTGCCCGGTGTTTCTACTCCTACCTGCCCAGCAGCACCTTATTTTTATTTGTTTTGGTTTTCACTTCTTTTCTTCTCTTTTTTTCTTTCTTTTCTTTTTTTTGAGACAGAGTCTTGCTCTGTCACCCAGGCTGGAGCACAGTCGTATGACCATGGGTCACTGCAGCCTCCAATTCCTGGGCACAAGAGATCCCCCAGCCTCAGCCAACTGAGTAGCTAGGACTACAGACATGAACCACCACACTAGACTAGTTATTATTTATTTAATTACTTTTTTAGAGATTGTGTCTCATTGTGTTTCCCAGGCTGGTCTTGAACTCCTGGCCTCAAGTGATTCTCCGAGACTTCCCAAAGTGCTTGGATTACAAGTGTGAGCCACCACACCCTGGCATAAAAAGCTCCTGTTCAAGTGTTCTGCTCAGTACACAGCGCTGCTGAGCTGAGTGCAGACATACTCAGACATGCAGGAATCTGTGAGTCAGCCTTGAGGTACCCAGTGCCATAGAATTTCAATGGAGGGGGGTGAGGGAGCAAGGAAAGGGGTCTCAGAAGTCTGGAGACGACTGGTGGCACAGGGAAGATCAGAGGAAGGGAAGGTGATCAAACAGTGTCCCGCTCACGGTGAGCCCACACCAGGGGGCTATCAGGCAGAAGGGAGTGGGAGCAGGTAATTTGTATAGTTGAGTCTGGATACCTAGAGGTTAAATTTTCATGACTACTGTATAAACAAAAAGTTTGCTGAACAAATAGTTTGTTAAACAAAAGAAAGGAAGTAAGAGCCAATGGAGAAAAAAAAAAATCACAAATGAGTCTCATTTATAAGTGGATTTAAAAAAATTAAAAGACGGGGTGGCACCTGTGGCTCAAGGAGTAGGGCGCCAGTCCCACATGCCGGAGGTGGTGGGTTCAGACCCAGCCCCGGCCAAAAAACCACAAAAAAAAAAAAATTAAAAGACTTGAGTAAAATGCCACGAAAGATTGTGTGGGAAGAAATCTACTCTCCAGGTGATGGAAGCACATCAAGGAGGCATCTTGGTAAGTTCCAGAATGCACTACTCATGTAGCAGGTGCGAAACAGTTCAAGAAAAGAGTAGATGATAGATTCATAACAAGCCGGCTCCTCCGTCAGCACCACCGTGGTGGACAGCTCCCTGCCTGGGTTTCTGCTTATAGACTCGGGCTTCTTAACTCTGCAGTCCTTATCTGCAAATTGTGATAATAACTCTTTTCTAACTCCACTTCTTTTTTTTTTTTTTGTAGAGACAGAGTCTCACTGTACCGCCCTCAGGTAGAGCGCTGTGGCGTCACACGGCTCACAGCAACCTCTAACTCGTGGGCTTACGCGATTCTCCTGCCTCAGCCTCCCGAGCAGCTGGGACCACAGGCGCCCGCCACAACACCCGGCTATTTTTTCACTTCTTTTTTTTTTAATTGAAGATTCTTTGACTTAACAAACGCACTACCAAGCGTCCTGAGCACGTGGTAGATGTTCAATAAATTATGAAGGAAGTGAAATGAGTATCATTAAAAAACTGAAATGGAGTTCACCTTCCTAGATTCAATCATCCATTTAAAATCCTACATGCACTGTTTTAAGAAAAGGTCTTTTCAAAAAACATGTACAGCATGAGAGATATAAAATGATATACAGAATGAGGGATGAAAAGGCCGCAGTATTACAGATAAAGATTAAAAGTTGTTTTGCAGCTGACAAAAAAATAGAAAAGAACATGATATTTATGGTCCACCATTATTTAAAAGAATCGCTCTTCAGGGTTCACAGCTGGTAGCGTTCATTAGAAACCATCAGTGCAACTATCTAATTAAAGTGTTCCCGGACGCTGTACTAGTAGTATATTAAGAGACTGGAAAAATTGGCCTCAACCCCAGAGTTTCCTTATGTACAGCATCAATCTAGTTAACAAAAACTACTACACTCTGGGTTTAAGAACCTTGCAGTGAAGAGAAATATATCTCTAATTTCCACAGTAGGGATGCACCAGAGAGTTTATTTTGATTTATGTACGTATCAAGGCATTAAGAACGTATAATACAGGTCTACAATGAACTTGCAGCTTTTCTTTTCTAAGATTTAAAACATAATCAATTGACTAAAAGAGTCATTTTTAGAGATACAAATTTTCTATCTTGGCTCTAATCATGATGATCATGTAGGAATCTGACTTCAGAATTTCCTAAGAGCTAGTCCCAATAGGTAACTAGGACTTTGCCCTCGTATTTCAAAGGGCTGCTTTAACTAATGTTTCTACCATTAAAAAGGGGAGTTTTACTCTGCTTGATAACTAGAAGAATCACTGACCTTGACGCTAAGAATGAGAAAAATAATTTATGCTCTCTAGACCTACATGTTTAAGCAGCTCTGAATTGTTCAAAGAATGGAACACAAATGAAGTTTGAAAAGGCTGGTAACCGCTGCCTGAAAGCAGCCTTCTTGCTGTGGAGACGCAGGAGGGCCAGGACACAAGTGTAAGAATGGCCTGGTTCCCACCCTTGCTCACTGCTATATTCCAACCACAGGAAAATAACAACAAAAACCAGAATAGAGCCAAAGAACCACAGAGGGGTGCCAAAAAATAGAAGGCTTACAAAAAAGGAATCCATCGAAAGCGATGGTCCTCAGCCTGTGGGCCGCGACCCACAGGAACTGTATTAGAGGCCGTGACATTAGGAAGATTGAGAACCACTGATCTAAAGCATTAAACTACTCACAAGACCAGAAAGGGCCAGTCTTCCACTCACGTTACTCTTCAAATCTTACGTTCTCCTCCAAAACAAACAAATGTCAGACACGATCATTAAGTACACAGTAGGCTCTAAAGAAAATCCGTCCATTATGGGGGTGGGGTGGGGTGGAGAAAAGATCCAGGGTTTGTCAGAATGAGGTTCCCAAAGGTCTCAGATTCAGAACCATGAAAAGAGACTGGTGGGTGGGAGTGCCTGGTCCCCAGGGGTGCCCACCTCCACGAAGGCTTCCAGCAAGTGTGGCCAGCGCTATTTACTAATTCAGAAGTTATGCCAGCTCAGGTTGAGTCACCTTATTCCAATTTCTATAACATTAATGTTAAACAGTTTTGTGGACATAAATCCTAACCCTCGGCGTTCCAGTGTTTGATTTAATTAGAATGGAAACTTTTCATTTCTGTAATAGATTTAAGCCTCGCTTTGCACAGCTTTTGTCAGATATGTGATCCACAATATAAGAGCATGGGAACAAAGCTACCAATGCACAACTTAGGAAGCTCTGACCTTTCCTTCTCTTTGTATCTCGCTTTGAAAATCTGCTCACTCCACACTACAGATTATATGCAAGTCATCTTTTTGTGAAGCACATAATCTATTTAACCGGCTTTCAAGCAGTCAAGTCACATCACGAGACAACGCTTAGAAGCCATCACGGCCCATTCAGTGCCTCTCGTGTATGGCATGCTAACAAGTCAGAGCCCTTCACCTCAGCACGGAGCAGGCTGGAGGCGACACAGAACGGGGACCAGCCCCTCTGCACGCCGCCTCTCCAGGGACATTGTCATTCACTCTGCATCACCACCACACGTTTATCGCCCCAGTAGGGTGCTGCGATGGCTGGGCTACCTGGGGGAGGGGCACATGGATAAAAAAGTTTGGCCAGGACTCCATCATCTGTGAAGTTCAGAGATGGGTATGTGGGCGGGCATTACATTCTTCTCTCTACTCTTCTGTATATCAAATTCCCCACGATTTTATAATAATAAAAAGAGATCTTAAATCCAGAGTTAGGGTGGAACTGTGTCCCCCCACCGCATTTGTAGAAAACTGAAGAATCATTAAATCAGAGGCAAACACAAGACGATCTTGATTCTATAAAACTGCCCACACATGAGCCTCCAAACCTCAAGTCTTCAAGGGTCCTCCTCACCCATCTGTCCTGGTTACTCTTCCTTCCAGGCATCTTCAACCCCCAAGAAGAATCCATTAAGAGCCAAGACCAGGAGAGACTGCCATTCTCCCCATGTGAACCTGAAACTTCACCTCCCTTGGACCCAGTGAACTGTGGGTGTGCAGCTGGTCACGCTCCCTCCTCCTGGGAAACAAAGAGCTGGTCGGGAACATCTGTGCATGCTCAGGTGCCAGCAAGAGAACAAGACCAACAAGGTCCCGCCCAGGGATCTCATCTTCTAAGGAAGCACCACAAATTATAAGCAAATAAACAAGTATAGACATGCAGTATCTTCATGGGCTGGGACGGTGCCACAAGGAGCCAGGAGGTGAAGTGCATGGGAGTATTTCATGCAGAGTGATCAAAGTGTCTCCCTCGGGAAGCTGTCCACGATGCTTAATTTTAAGTCTAAGGACTGCCCACTGGATGCCCAGACAGCTGGTTAAACATTATTTCCTATGTGTCTCTGAGGATGCTTCCAGAAGAGATCAGCATTTGAATTGGTGGCTGAGTCAAGCTAATCTACCCTGTGGGATCTCGCCCTGGATGTGGAAAGGCATCTTCTAATCCCCTGGGTAAAAGCAAAGATTGTAGCCCAAGAAACTCAGACAGATACATCTTCAATTTTCATGACCTCAAAGAGAGAGAAATGAGGAAAACAAGCCTGGAAATGACCAAGGCACTGGACCCAGACCAGGAGGGATGTGCTGCAGAGGAGGGATTCCAGCAAGAGAATGCGCTGCCAGCCTCTTGCAAACTGATCAACTTGTCCTTTCCAGTGAATTGAGACTCTAGAAGCTACAGAATGTCCCTGATATCAAGGAGAGACAAAAAGCGATGTTTTAGAGCAAAGTAATTGTGTGTCTCTTCTAGAGATAGAGGTAACACATGCTGGGACGCATGGACTTGGGAACCTCACTTTTGCCTGGGGGTCCTACGGAGGACCCCAGAGCACCTGCACAATTCATCCCAACCACATCCCTAAGAGGATACTTATCAGGGGCTGGTCAGCAGCACATGCACCTACGTCTAGTTGTATCGAGTTCTAAAAATCTGGGCACATGGAGAGTTAATCTGACAGATTCTATTAGGATCAGGAAACAGGATGAAGACAACTACATTTTCTACAAATTAATAAGAATGGAAGAAAGCATAGAATCGTGGCCCTCATATCTCACCCAAAAATGGTTTGGCTTTAAATATTTATACCAAAGGTGGCACAGAGGATTTTGCAAAAGTAATGGCATCTTTTGTAAGAACAGCCCAACCGGAAGATCTCTGCTGATAAATCTTTCCCTACTGGGAAGTGTAAGGCTGCTGCTGGCTGCTCTGAAAAAGCAGAGAGCTTGAAGATGAGAAAAAATTGAGGCCATCTTTGTTATCCTTATCCAGAAAGACTCTTAAAACCCAAAGCCTGTAAGTGGGGCTCTTTTCACATTGGCCAAAGCATTCTGAAATGCTCCAGGCAACCACTAAGAGTTCACAAGCACATTTGGACTGCCAATTACGGCTCAGACAACTTCTACGGATGGGGCAATGCTGCAGCTGCCTATGAGACACAGAGCTTCAGGCTAATTTGGGCTCCCTTAGCCCATCATAATTTCGGATTCATGTATTTCATACAATCGCACTACGTCGGGTACAACTTACTATTAAGGTCAAAATTCTAACTTTGTGTTTAAAAAGAAGGTAGGTTATTTCAAAATATTACATTACCTGGTAGCTCCTTTATTAACCAAAGCTAAGTATTTACTTACATGCTGCATACTTCCAACACAGGACTTAAGGAAGTCTAAGATAAAAGGTGTTCAGACCATAAGTAAAAACAGAAATGGGGTATAGTACAGACAAAAAGAAATACAATGACAAACACCTGGGTGAACATAGTCACCAACCATAAATAGCAAATTTCCTTCAAGCTTTCTACTAGCTAAAGTAATGAGCAAGTTTCAACAGAAAAATATTTTTCCTTGAAATATCATACATCTATCAACCTTAGGAAAGACTTCATGGAGAAAAACCCCACTGGCAACTACAGAAATAACAAAAGTAAATAAATGAAACCTGTTCAGATTAAAAAATTTCTGTAGAACTAAGGACACAACCAAGAAAAGACGACCTTCAGAATGGAAAAAGATAATTTGCATGTTACAAACCATACAAAAGGCTAGTGACCAGAAGATACAGAGAACTCAAGCAAACCAACAAAAAAGAGCAAATAACCTTATCAACCAATGGCAAGCGATATGAACAGAACCTTTTCCGCAAAAAACAAATGGCCAACAAACACAAGAAAAAAGGCTCATCATCCCTAATCATCAGAGAAATACAAATCAAAACCACTTTCAGGTAGCAGCTAACACAGGGAGAAGAACCCACATCCCAAGGTCTCACAGCTGCAGACGCTGGTGTGGGTAGAGAGAGAGATACTTACGCATTGTTGATAGGATGGCAAACTAGTAGAAACTTTCTGGAAAGAAGCTGGAAGAATATTCAAAAACCTAAAAGTAGGCCTCCCCTTTATTCCCACAATCCCATTATTAGGTATAGATCCAGAAGAAAAATAATCACTTTACCATAAGGATATTTGTCCTCAAACAATTATAGCAGCTCAATTCACAGCTGCAAATATGTGGAAACAACCCAAGTGCCATGAATCCTTGAATGGACCCATAAACTGTGGTATATGTATACCATGGAATACTACTCAACCAGAAAAAGATGGAGACTTTGCATCTTCTATATTTATCTGGATGGATTTAGAGAATGCTCTCCTAAGTAAAATATCTCAAGAATGGAAAAGCAACCATCTAATGTACTCACTTATAATCTAAAATTAGTAGATCAACAACTATAGACCCACATGAGAGAAAAATACAATTAAATTCAAGAAGGGGAAAGGGGTTTTGGTAAATTCCCACCTATTAAGTACAAAGTAGGGAAATATGGCACACTTCTTGGGTGAAAAACACACAACTACCACCTCAGCATTCGACTTTACCTTACAAACCCAAATGATGTAACTTAACTGTATGGACCCTCATACTAACCCAAAATAATTTTTTTAATTTTGTTTAAAAAATTTGTGTTTAGCTAGGTATGGTGTCACATGCCTATAGTCCCAGGTACCGGGGAGGCCAAGGCAGGAGGATCACTTGAACCCAGGAGGTGAAGTTGCAGTATGAGTATCATGGACCAGTACTCTCTATTCTGGGTGACAGAATAAGAACCTCCCCTCCAAAAAAAGTTTGTGTTAAATATTTTTCATAGAACTTTTTATGTCTTAAGTCCTCATTCAGAAGTAAGTGACATACAAAATAGAGTTTTGTAATAGAAATTTTGAAAGATGTGTACGAAAGTCCTCAAGAAGGTCTTCAGAATATCAACACCCAAGCACAGTTCATTGACAACTGTTATTCACTGACAAATGACACTCATTAAGAGTTGTTAACATGGGGAAGATACTGATGGTGGTAGTGGTGGTGATGGTGTATGTTGAGGGGGTGTGTGTCTTGGGATGAGTGCAAGAAGAGACATCAGCAACCTCCCCAGTGAGACCCAGATATAAAACTTTCAGGGTATTTTATCTGCTCTGCTATGAAGTCTAGTTAATGAAGCAGGAAACACTGAAATGGGGTTCCCACAAACACACCTCTATTGTCTGCGTCTTCTGAAGCCCTCTGGTGTCCCCAAGCTTCCAAAGACACCTGTAGAGTGGCCAACTCAAGACCCAGCTCTGCAGTGAGAGCCAGAAACAAAGATGGTCAGGGTCACTGGCTCAGTGGAGACTCATGTGGCTTTGAGGCCCCAACAATGGCAAGAACTGACTTTTTCTTAAGAACGTGGGAAATGGGCTTCAGACTCAGAGACAGATCTGCAGAAAGCTACCCACGTCTTGGTTTGATCTTTCTTCTCCAGAAGAACGCACCTACCCAAATGAAGTCTTAACATTTCCTCTCAACATAACAAGCTTTGGCAACAAGTGTTGACTCCACTGCATTTTATAAAGTTAAATCAAGAAAGCGCATTAAACCAGCAGGAAAACACAGGGTTTGGCAGCCCAGCAGGCACAAAGGACTCAGCTGGAAGCGCGGTGAGTCCCTTCATCTGACGATATACACACATCCCATTGCCTGGGCAGCTCCATCCTTGAAACAGCTCAGCGGAATTGCAAACACCGCCACATAGAAGGACAAAAGAAGACGAATGGAACAGCCAAAGGTCTGGACACAAATGGAACGGAATAAATCTGCGCCTCCCGTCAGAGTGTCAATCAACAGGCTTCACATTTGCCTCAAATAAATGAGGAAGGTTGCAAAATTATGCAGAGGTTTTAAGCTTTCAATAAAACTGCCTGACAAGTGTAAAATATTAATTCAATCTGTCCAAATAGAAAGGAAATGATTAATAAAACAGGGCGGGGAGATAACCTGTGGGAATATAAGGTATTTCTCGTGGCGACTGAGTTGAAGAATTGTGAAAATTCTTACTACTTTGAGCCAGGTTTGAAGAAACCCTGTCAAAGGACGCTAAGTTCAGCATGAGAGAGAACTATTACTTCTCAATTTAAAGAAAACTTGAGTTTTTTTTCTTTGCAATCATCTCAATGCTGGCAAGTGATTGCCTCCCCAGGATAGACAATCACACATTTTAAAGGCTACAATGTATGCTGATTACCCTGGGGCTTCCATGTACACCTAAATTACAAGCCAGGAGCTTTCTGCCTTCATTACCCAATGATCTATTACTCCTGAATTCCCCTTCCCTTGTAAGAGCTAAATCTTCCTGTCTGTAATGGAGCAGTTTTAATTGGTTGCGACCTCTGCTCCTTTTGGCAATGAGGAGGGAATTCAGAAGGACCAAGGTCTACAGAGAATATACAATGTGGCCATTTAATGATTCTTAGGCTCACCGTGCTGTGTGAAGAGGTCGCTGTGAACGATTTCGATCAGGCAGTAGAGCTTCTGAATGGTGAGCAAACCCGTGGGGACGTTCAGGATGAATTCAGTGAACATTTTGCTAAGAGGAAAAACACACGTGAAATAATTTAGAGACACACAGCAAAATGATCCAAGACGGTACCAGGACATAAGGTCATTAAATGCCACCGGCATGTCAGACAAAGCCCCATCACATGGACCAACATCTCCTTTTTAAAAATGATGTTTTAAAGCGTCGTTTTGCACTTCACAACCACTAGGATAGATTCAATCCAAAAGACAGACATTAACGAGTGTTGGTAAGGATACGAGGACGTTGGAAGCCTTATACTGAGGTGATGGGAAAGTAAAATGGCAAGCTGCCTTGGAAAGCATGGTGGTGTTAGCACAGAACGTTAAACACAATCACCATAGAGGCCAGAAATTCCACTCCTGGGGATAACACGTGCCCAGGAAAAATGAAAATATTGCCTATATCTGCATAAAATCTTGTACGTTAATCAGTGTCTGTATTCATCATGCTCAAAAAGTCAACATAATCCAAATACCCATTAACTGATGAAAAGATGGAGAGTAGCGTATCCGTGCAATTCATCCACAACAAGTAAGGACGTCTTGGTACTTATTACAGGGCAGCGCCTGTGGCTCAAGGAGTAGGGTGCCGATCCCATATGCCGGAGGTGGCGGGTTCAAACCCAGCCCCGGCCAAAAAAAAAAAGATATTGGTACTTATTACAAGGATAAACCTTAGAAATAGTATGTGAAGTGAAAGAGGCTGGTCATAAAACACCACCTATTTTACAATCCCAATTGTATGAAATGCCCAGAAAGGACAAGTGTATAGACACGGGAAACAGATTAGTGATCGCCTAGGGCTCAGGGTAGGAATGGGCAATGCCTGGAAATGGGTACAATGAATCTCAATGGGATCATAAAAGTGTTCTAAAATTGGACTCTTCTGAAGGTTGCACAACTCTATAAATAGACTTACTAAAAACTATCAAGTTGAACACTCTGTAACAGGTGACTTTACAGTATGTAATAATAACCCAATAAAGCTGTGTAGAAAATTTACTTTTACAAGTGGCCACTACACAGGATATTAGAAGAGAGATCTTGTTAGTAACTAGAGAAATGCAAATTAAAATGGGGAGATGCCATTCACCAGTCATATCACCCAGGCTCTATAAAATAATAATTGCCAGTACTGGCAAAGTTTAGGAAAATAGACAATGATATACATCCGTAGAATGCTGGTTTGAGTTTCTGGAAGACAACTGGAGTCTTTTAAGAAAACGTAAAACCAAGTAATTCCACTTCTTTCTTTATCCTAATCATGTGAAATAAGGGCAGATGCTCCCATTAAGATACATATTTTATAGTAACCACAAACAGGACAAAACCCAACACCCATCAGGTAGCAGAATGCTTAAAACAGAGGTCTGTTCTTTGCAACCAAAAGCCCAGTTTGGCCTTGAACAACTGCCACTCACCAGCTGAGTTATCATGGACAAGTTATTTAGGGAAAAATTAAGCTAACAATAGAACCTGTGTCATGCCATTGTTATAAAGATTAATGCACCAATACAAGTGCTTTGTGCAAAGCTGGGTTTGTATGGAGAAGGCACATAATAGATGTCTATTGTTGTTACTTAAAGAGGGGCCAGCAGAGAAGGGAAGCAGCATGAAAGTTAGTAAAAATGACAAAGCAGAAGATGAGCTCGTGACGACACGTCTAGGTGTGGTGGACGTGTATGTGGAAGTGGTACAGACCCATCTGGTTGTTAGGGCAATAGACTTAATTTTTTCTTCTGTCATCTCTTTGTCTTATTAAAACATGAATCAATTTTCTAAATAGGAAAAAATACTACATGCGATTTTCAATAACTTATGTTGATATAAAAGGCACTGAACAGGGACACACGTCCACACATACAACAGAGAGGCTGAGAGCACCCTGGGCTGGCTGGAGAAACAGGTCTTCCTGGGTCTCCAAGCACCCTGTGAGCATCAGCAACTCCACTGCAAGGGGTGAGGGCTGCCGCCTTCGCACGATGAAGAGGACAGTGTCCCCAGACACGAGCTGCTCAGATACCAGAGGGCATTGGAAATACCTGGGGGGTTGGATAAAACCAAACGACTGAGCCCCAACACACATGTCCTGTTCAGAAGGTCTGGGGACCACCCTTGGAGATGTGTGCTCCAAGAAGGCTCTACGGAGAGGGGGACAGTCACACTGTCCATGAACTCATTTTTCTCTCCCATTCACATTTAGGGCCCACTAAGCCATAACCAGCATTGTCCATACCCCAGGAGCAGAAAATAAATATAGACATAAAAATACAGGAAGGATGGTCACTTGTTATTCAGCTTAACTGCCCATGGGACAGATGGCCCTTTAGTGATATTTCAGAGAGCTGCAGTGGCTGGAAAACATGGTGCCACCACTCAAAGGCACTTGTCATATTAAAACCAAAACAAAAAGCAGATGAGGACCACACAGGCTTTGTCAGAAAGCAGAGAATCTGCAGATCAGGCAAAAAAAGAGTGGGCTTGGACACTGAGAGGTGGTCTCTACCCCTGCCCCTCGCTCTGAAAGCCCAGAGACCAGCTTTCCCTATAGTTTGTTGTTTTGTTTTGTTTTTTAAGTATTTTCCTTATGACAACTTCTGAATCTTCTGCCTGAGGCTCACAATCCCTCATTTCATAGCACACAAAGAGCAGTTGTCCCTGTCATCGAAGGGGAAAGTGACACACAAATATTATAGCACCCGTGTTACGTTTTTAGGTGCTGAAAACAAACAAAAACCAACCAACAACGCCTACTGAACTTCAGACATGAAAGTATACAAAATGCCATGTTTTTATTATGTACCATCAGGCTGTACATAGTCTTTTAAAAAAACAATATGCTGACTGTTGATTAGTGATGCTTTTTCTGTACAGTCATAATCAGCAAGGAGTCACAGAAACCACCAGCAGCACATGTTCCAGAATGATCTAGGGCGCTGACACATACAGACACAAGACAGAACCCCGAGCGTCCCGTGAACTAAATGCACTCAGAAGTAGGTCGTGCGTGGCACCTAGCAAGCACTCACCTCGGGGGCTTCATTACCTGAGCTCCTTGGGATCAAACACCAGCTTCACATCGTTGACAATCGTTGGCAAGTATTTCAGTGCTGCCCCCTGCAACCCAAGAAAAAAAGAAGGCTGAGCCAAACCCAGGTTGCCAAACATTTAATTCAAATTCACAATTCCCACGAAGAACCACAGAACACCGAGAAGAGAAAAATCACTCCCAGATGAGAGCTGACGGACAAACACAATGAAAAGAGAACAAAGAAATCCACAAAGAATTGCAATTCCTCACATGATTATCTTGACACATAATAATGAAACTAATATCAACACAAGCCAGTATTTGTCACCTGCTGACCACGTGTGTGCTGAGCTGTAAGAAGCTATATGAGGTTACAGCAAAACGAAGACCCGTCTGTCCCCCAGAAGAAGCCTCTTCCACTCAACTCACTTTGGCTCTTCCCCAGTCACTAGAGTGAACTGCCTTTGTTCCATTCCAAAAATGTCTTCCTGTGTACCTGATTTAATTTTGTTCTTCAGTCATGGGATCTCCTATATTCACACTCCATGTGTTCTACAAAGCCAACACCCTCGGAAATAGTGTGATGGTAATAATACTGAGTCAGTGATATATTTTCTCCCTCATTTAAGCAGACCACCCACAAAAAGTTAGCCGTGTTGGAAGGAGAGGAAACTGACAAAAGGGAAACATTAATGACGCTGTCCCAGCTCACACAGCTAATACTAAATTAAGCTAGAATTAAATTCAACTGGGGGAAGCCAGCCACTCGGTCCCTTGGGCTATATCCTGTGGGGAAAAGTTCTTGGATTTTAAGTGTTCTGACCCTGGATCTGACACTCCTGTATCTCTAAGTAATTAATTCCTTGTACCACGCTGGGCTCTACTTCTCTCTTAATGAAATGAATAACATTCATGCTAGTTACTATAAGGGATCGCATTAAAACTCAAAATCAAATTGGAAAAAAGCACGGGAAGATATTACACCCACTGCAAAGCAATGGTTACCCTTATTCTTCAAGAGTATGAAGTCAGAAACCCACTTGGAAGATAACTGCCCTGAACATACATCGTCATGCATTTGTAACAAAGGCACCCAGTACCCTACCAAATAAACAAACGTCATCCCATCCCTCACACACTAGGCAAAACTTGCCTATAAACAGATCCTAGGTCTTAAATGTTAAACTGTAAAAACCGTAAAACTTCCAAAAGAAAGATTTCTTAGATAACGACATCAAAATCTATTAAAAGAGATCGGTAAATTGTATTTCATTAAAATAAAGAACTTCTGCTATTTAAATGGTGCTGCCAGAATAACAAGACGCAGGAAGAAAGAGACTGAAGAACACTATTGAATAAAGATGTGTATCCAGAATACATGAAGAACTCCTACAAGTTAGTAAGAAAACAAGCTCCCCCTCCTCAAAAATCGGGCACAAGATTTGAAGAGACGTGTCTCCAAAGAAGATATGTGGAAAGTTAGAGCTGTGTGAAGGCCGCTGGCACCTTACCCCGCAGCAAAATGTCAATTAAAGTGACAATGAGCTGTCACCAACATCTACTAGAATTGCTATAAAACAAACAACAACAAAAGACAAAACAAAACAAAAACCCCAACAACGTGCTGTGCACGTAGGCTGCTGGCCTGAATGCAAAAATAGTTGAGCAACTTTGAAAAGGAGCTTGGGGATTACACCAGCGGTGCATCTTACAAGGGAATATGTGAAACTTGGTAAATGTGGAATGTTAAGTGTCTTGGCACAGTAACTGAGAGAATGCCAGGAAGGCTATGTTAACCAGTGTGATGAAAGTGTGTCAAACGGTCTGTGAAGCTAGTGAATGAAGCCCCATGATCATATCAATGTACACAGCTATGATTTAATAAAAAAAAAAAAGAAAAGAAAAGGAGTTTGGCAATTTCTTCCAGATAGACACGCCCCAACCACAGGGCCTGGCGAGCGGGCCCCTAGGTTTCTCTTCGAGTGAAGTGAAAAGTTAACTTCCACGAAAACCCTGTGTGTGAACTTTTTGTCCCAAATAAAGCTGTGTTGCTCCAGACACTAGAAAAAACCCAAATGTCCCTCAGGAAGTGAATCCACACAGCAGAACACCCCTCGGGAACAGAGAAAACCACCCAGGACGCGAGGTGTCTCCCACTCTATGTGATAACAGCTCGCGGGGCATCTCACACACTCTGTGAGAAACAAGACAAACTTCCAAAGGTGGCACGGTATGATTCTACCTTTACAACATTCTGGAAAAGGCGAACCATAGGGATGGGAAACATATTAGTGGTGGCCCAGGGTGGAGGTGGGGAGGGGTTACCCACAGCAGAGGTGGAGGACTGCAGGTGGCTAAGGGGACTCTTCCATAGGACAACTGTACCCTGCCTCTAAGCTGGCGGAACCACTCAACAAGAAAGAGCGAGTTCTACTGCATGTAAATTATACTTTACTTTTTGAAATAATTAAGAATACACCATCTGGGTGTGTTTCTGTAGCTTTTTTCATAATGAAAAAAGCGTGGAAGAACGCAGGGATGGTGTCTCAACTTCGGTGTAAAGTTAGATTCAAATGAGTTCAAGTTTCCTACTCTGTGTATGTCCTGCATGGGCCACACATGTTTGTAGGTGCCCAACTCCGCTGACACAGTAAATCCTCGACCACCTGGTCAAGGTGGTCTGTCATTAGCGCCTCTCACAGATAACAAGGTGGGGCACAAAAAAAATGAAGCCATTTGCCCAGATTGGCACTGCTAGGGTTTACAGCTGCCCTGTGCATCCCAAAGCTGATTTAGAGAAACCACCACGCTCAAACCTCATCACAAATCTCAACACTTTATGGTCAAAATGATAAAGCAGCTTTTACTAGATAAATCTCTGCTCCAAAATTGTGCGCGTTGTTCTTCCCAACTAGATTCCAATTACCTGTTTTGAGTTGCAACTTTAGGGAAGAGCATGAAATAGAAATAATTTCATTCTGCTTTCCAATGTTCTTCTTCAACTACCTCACAGTTGCTTTGAAAAAATAAAAAATATTTAGAGCGGCGCCTGTGGCTCAAAGGAGTAGGGCGCTGGCCCCATATACGGGAGGTGGCGGGTTCAAACCCGGCCCTGGCCAAAAACAGGGGGAAAATATATATATATATACACACACACACATACACACACACATATAAAATTTATTTTATACATATATAAAATTTATATTATAAATATATATATATTTATTGTGATATTTAATAATAAGTGTTTGCAAACTGATTGCTCAGTCTCTCAAAGGATCTCGTCCAGAGGGTAAGGTACGAACTGGCTTCATGGGTTTTGTTTTGTACCCAACAAGGCATCATGTGCCTGTAGCAACTGTATAAACATCATTTCACAAGGACAAAGCAGACAGGGACAAACAAGACAGGCCTTCCTGGGCCACCTGCCACTGGCTCCCCTGGGGCGCTGGGGGCTGTGTCAACCAGGACAAACACAGCACCAGGGCAGGGGCTCCCAGAGGTTTCCCTGCCGGGATTGTCCCTAAGACTCCAGCACCAAGGTCGTGAGAGCAACAGCCACAGAGAGGGGGCTGTGCCCACAGAGAGGGGGCTGTGGCCACAGAACCCAGTGATCCCATAATGCTGGTAACACAGAATTCTCCTTAATGGACTGAAATACGTGTAGCCTTCTAGGTCTTTAAGGGTAGGCTTTTGACTGAATCCAAATTTTATAAAACTAATCTTTTTATTTTTATTAATACATTTTTGTTTATCTTTTATGTTTTCATTTTTAAATTCACATATTTAAATTAAAATGGCAAAGAATCAAATAAATTTCAACTTGATAATCCTCCCAGATTGACGGATAATTAGAACATTATTTGTAAACCGTAAGGGTTAAAGTGAAGGCTTCTAACTCCCCCACCTGCCTGGAGCCACTGCCACACCAGGCTGGTTGGCGAGAGTTTATGGGTGTCAAGTAAGAGCTTTTGACAAAGGTGTTTCTGTTTGAAGTAGAATTTGTGAATAGTTGCACGCTCACCAGTTTTTAATTCTGTTTGCTTAACATCATGGCAAAAAAGACCAAGAGAACAATGAAGAAAACACATTTTAAAATGACGTTTGGGAATTGCAATATGAGCTTGTTTCTGCTAAAGATAAAATGATTTGCTTGCTTTGTGACATCAACATTAAAGAAATTCAATGCTCACCAACATTATAACACTCAGAAGCACCACAAATGGTTTAAATTAAGAGGCAGAGGCTTGAAAGGTTGTATTATAGAAATTAAAGAATAAAAAGCAAAGCAAAGATTCTTTCCAGCCGCAGTAAGACAGGGAAATAAGGCCACTGAAACAACATACAAAGTGACTTATACCATGGGGGGAGAGGACAGGAAGCCATTCCTGATGGAGAAATTGTTAAAGAATGCATTGTACAAGTTAAGTTGTAGAGGGCACAGGTCCTGATATTAATACAAACAACTGCCTTTCTCTAGGAGAACCACCACTGATTGGCGGCAACAATTTCTTCAACTTAACAGAACAACTTCATTCAATATCTCATAAAGAAAACATATTATAATTCAGTCACTCTGAACCAGCTGATACCACCAAATGTGCACTTTATTTTACTTTATTCATGTTATAACAGGAGATTTTCCTTGCTACGAAGAGTTACTACTAGCTTTGGACACTCCTTTGAACAGAAAAGAGGGAATAATCTTCAACAACTTTCAAGATAAATGTCTTAAGTTAGACTGAATTTGGCAAATTTAGTGAGTGTAGGTACAGACGGTGCACCTTCCATGACAAGAAAACATGAAGGGTTTATTGTACAGATAAGAAAGCTATTAGCAGATCCACATGCTCTCATTTCTTTTCATCGTATCTTACATCAGCAAAATCTCTGTGCTAAAGCTATTTTAAGTGACATTTTGCAACAAGCTATAAGCATTGTTAACCATATTTGTGCAAATGCAATACGGCATCATCAGTTCTTAACTCGCTAAAGCTGAATGATGAGGTGTTCAGCCATATTATTCTAAAGCATACTGGCTATCGCACCGACAGGTGTTAGTCAAAACTTTATCTGCAAGAACAGATAGTTGAATTTTATGAAGGACAGGATCAACGCTGTGAATTATCAAAAGATTTCTACAGGAAAGCAGCATTTCTGTGTGATATCATGTCAAATTAAAACAACCTAAATGGTTCTTCGCAAGGTAAAACTAAGTCTATATAGGGTATGTGGCCAAAAAAAAAAAAAAAAAAAATCCAAGCACTTTGAAAACAGCTATCTTTTCAAAACATTTCTTTTGCAAAAGATTTCAGATGAACAATCTCTCTAGTTAGCAAAGGTCGCTGATGAGCAGGATGACATATAAAAATCATCTGAAGAATACATAGCTGCCTTACATCTGTTAATTGGAGAATACAATGAAAGGTTCCCTGACTTTGAGAATCATGACATCAGACTCAAATTAGCATTTCAGCCTCACCTAGTTCGTATTATCAAGGCACCAAAAGAACTACAGATGGAATTGGTTGAGCTTTTAGGAGATGACATTTTAAAGTCATTGTTTGAAGCTAAGAAAAGATCCTTTTGAAACATAAAGAGCAAAATACCCACACCTTGGCAACATGCCCCCAGATGCTTCCTTGTTTTCAAGTACGTTCTGCTGCGAATCTACTTCTCCTCCCTAGCCCACGTCAAGACACCCTAAGGTCACAAATGACGGCTACTCATCTAGAGGATCAACTGAGATTATGGACTCCACGCTGCAACCAAATACAAAAATACTTCCCAACAAAAAGCAGACACTACAAAGTCATTAAAAGGCTAGTTGACTTTAACATCAAGTAATTTCTACTTTTTGAAAACATTAAGTTCATAGTAGCTGGATTTTTACAGAATAATGCCATTTTTAGGTATAGCTAATTGAAGGTTCTTGAACATAGCCTTATTTGATCACAGCTAAATTAATGCAGTCTCCAACATGAAAAGGTTCCCCAGCCCTGCTGTAGACTTCATGTCTCACAGGTTTAGAGAGAACAGAGATGAACCAGAGATCGATCTGACCTTGGTCCTGCATAACTTAACAAAAGGACAGAAAAGGCAGAACAGAGGAGGTGCCCCACCTGTGCTCCGGGTCCAGGCTTCCTCTCCATCGCTCTCCACTTTCCAACTCAATCTTCTTCTGTTCTCCTCAAGCCTGGCATCCCCATCCCCTCCTCTCTCATTTTACTGCCCACTTCAGAGAGGAAACAAAACCCACGAGGAGAAAGTAATTCACTAAGTTGCCGACCACCCCAGCCAAACGCAGGCCTCCACAGCCCCCAGCCTCTCTCTGTGCCTTGGTTTTAGGAGTAACCCCCTTTCCACTAACTGGGCTCTGATCCCTCCTTCCCCCAGCTGTCTGCTCAAAGACGTCCCACTTTCTATCAGCCTCCCCTCCTCCTCCCCTTCCAATCCCCCTTCCTCACTCTCTCCTCTCTGTCTCTGTCTCTTTCCAGAAGCTTCAGGTCTCACTCTGGCTGGCTCCTGCTTCTCCCCCCCACAATGAAGCCCACACCAGGCTCTCACCTGGCAGGCCGGAGCGCCAGGCCCCGCCCTCCTCTCCATCAGTGGAGGACAGCAGTATTGGGAAATCCAGCATCCATATCCCGAACAGTCCTCCAGCTATGGCAGCCTGACTAAGGTCCTATCATGTGTCAGTTCTGGCAAAGCCACAATGACTTCAGGCTTCCAATGCTCCTTCCGCGATTCCAGTGCAGGGCCCTGCTCCTCACACCCCCCATATCCTCTCAGGGTCTCACCTCCCCAAACTGCTGAATCCTAGGCTCCCCCTTCCTGCCGGGACCCAGGCCCACACGGCCTCTGTACTAGCTGCCCCACAGAAATCACAAGCCACGTGTCTCGATGGGTACTGCCACCTACCTGGCCTTCTCCAGGGCTCCCAGCTCAAGGCACTGCCCCACCAAGCCCCCAGCAGCACCATGAGGCCCTAAGCCATGCTGGACGCTCACAAAGCCTGGGTCATCCTACCTCCTAAATCACCCCTGGGCTGGCTCTGCAGCTGTGGCCCACAAACTGACTTCCTGCCTTCACTCTGACCCCCTAAAGTGCATTCTCCCTAGGCACCCAGGGGAGCCTTCCTAAGATACAAACTGAATTTAGATACTTTGGTGACATCCAGGGCACCAGACACAGCACACTCCGGGCCCTGGGCTCCAGCCCCTCCTCCCTGGGACTCACCTGGGAGGCCTGCAGCTCCACCTGCAGGACTCTTTCCCACCGTCTCTGGGGAGCGCCAGGCCCTCTCTGCCAGCTCAGAGGCTGGACACCTGCTATTACCTCTTCTGGGATCATTGCTCCTCTGACCCCCACCCCCCTCCTCCAACACATGCAATGTTGCTCCTCAGCCCTTAACTTAGACACCACTTTCTCCAGGACACACAGTGCTGGGTTAGGGATCTGGAGACACTGCCATCACAGGCAGGAAGGCAAGTTCAACTTGTCCATATTACCAAACTGGACATATTCGTTCTTTTTCTTCTCCCTCTTTCCTCGAAGAGAATTCTGGATACAGACAGTCCCTGCAGCTCCCAGACAGACTGTGTGGGCCTTGCATATAGTTACATATTTTCAAGAAGCATTCTACCTCTGCTTTCCACAGAAGTCACCATCCTTAAATAAAAGAAAAAAATCATACTCCCCGCTAGTTTGCTCAGCCAGCTAAAGATCCAGAGGGAACACTGACTCCCACCCACCATGGCTCTAACGCCCCTTGACAGGAGGCCGTGCTGTCCACTATCGTTAAGAGCCAAAGCTACTTTGGGCTATTTCTGATATTGGTTATTTGTCAAGAATTTCAAGTGTTTGGGATTCTGCTCGTGCTTGCGACAAAAAGCTTCCATCTCCTCCGTGGAGTTAGGCTGCTGTGCTAAATTCAGACCTCTTTCAAGCGGAAGGAGCTCTGCTTTATCCCATGACACAGAGGACACAGCAGGTAAAGCAGGGGGCAGCTGCTCTGTGGACAGACAATGCTGGATGGAATCTTACTTATATAGAAGGACTTTTCCAAAAATAAAATCCCTGGGTGCACGTGGGAGAGCCCAACCAGCACAACTGACAGAATGCAACGCCTCCTGGGGGTCAAGGGCAGGGCTCTGGCGCCCGGCTGCCCAGGCTTCACACTTATTTCCAGCACTTGGTATGTGAATTTGGGAAAGTGGCATTTCCTAGGAGCGCTCCTCGTGGGTAAAATGGTGGAGGAGCATAGGACCGGCCTCAAAGGCCTACTGAGAGAGTGAAGTGACCATGACACACGAGGCCCGCAATCCCAACTCATCACTGGTGCTCAACAGACCTCGTCACCATGGACCAGCGGCTGCAGTGGCAAGACCACATGTGGAAACCGCACACGTCAAACCTGAGAAGCGTCTTCAACATGCATGTCTCTCGAGCCTGAGTCTTGATCCCAGAGCAAACTGGCCCTGATAGAGTGCTGCGTACGCTGGAGCAGATACTGAGCAGAATCTGCAGCCCCGGCACATTAAAGGCCAGGGTGACAGACCTGAAGACGCTGCTTAGTTTTCTTGGCTGCTTTTGCTTGACTTTTGTTATTTTGTAAATCAGTGCATTTCTTTATTTATTTAAACAAAATATTGCACAGAATGTTCCAGGTTCTTCTGACTTATGGGTTAAGACCAAGGCGCCAACCTCTCTGCAGCTCCTGCCCCACAGTGCCTCCTGCACCTTGGCTGGGTTCCAGAGTGGGGGACAAGAATGGGACAAGGGATGAGGCCTGTGGAATGTCCCCAAGAGACAGAATTGGGTGTGGAGCGGGGCCTCCTACTCCACTCCTGCCCAGGACCGTGTGCTTTGCATGAACACACCCTCCTGACCCGGCCTCCCCAAGAACAGAAGAGGGGACCACACAGGCATTTAGATACACTCACAGCTTTTAGCTTTGTTTATACATCTCCTACTCATTAAGTTAAAAGCAAACTTACCAAATAAATGTTTGCTTTGTAAGAAAGTTAGCTTTTCACATCTGACTTAAACCTAGTTAAATGAACTTAATAGGCAGTTAAAGCCTCGCCTTACGTTTTTCTTTGAACCTGGGGAAGCTTCACCTGTTTTCGCTGGGAGAAGACATGTATGTTTCTGTGTACCTGTGTGCTTCAGCTCATTCGACTCACGCGCACTGACCCATCGACACAGCAAGAATATTCACCCCGGTCTCAGGCTCACAAAAGCCTTAGGGAAAAACTGAAATGCCCACCAAATACAACAGAGCTCCCCACACCTGAGCACTGACTGAAAGCCAGCAGGCCACGGACAAGGCCAGAAACTATCAGGGAGAATCAAGGCCAATGGTGAAGCTATTTCTAGGCACGTTGAGACAGGCGGGCTGCCTTGCATCCCTCCTAAAACTGGGTCCATCTCTTGTTATCCAGGCAATCAAGGCCTCACAGCGCTCACCAATCATGGCGCTTAGAAGGGAAAGAGAGACTAAAACAGAATGAAATGGACAAGAAACATCCTGAAAACAAAGCTTTAGAGGGAAGAAAGAAAACACAAAAGGACCAAGAAAGGGCAGAGAATAATAAACTTTTCTAATTGCTGAAACAGTTCCGGTTAAAGAAATTGAATACATTATATACTCTCCTCTAAGCAAATGTAATTGTCACACACCTCATGAGAATACCAAGTTAATCCAAACGGTAAAACAAAACAAAAAATACAAGTTCTATCTAGTACTGCTTTAATGTTGTAAGTGTCTTCCTGGCTAAAAATATTACTACTGATGATGATTAATAGATGCTATTTTAGGGTAAAGTTCAGGCCACATTATTCAGTATAATTATTTTAATTAAATCCATTAGCATATCTTTATATAAGATTAGACATGCTATTGGTGATACAAAGTACGTTTTTCTTGAATAATGTATGAAGCAATTATTAATTTACATATTTCTCAAGAAAACGCATATTAAAACTAATCCATTTGGAGGGTTTGAGCTGAAATATGTATGGTCCACAATTCCCCTTTCAGACTTAAGTGTTTTGTCTCTAGAAGATCTAGAGCAGAGCCCAACAGCCTGGGGAGGACCCACTGACCTTGAGAGAGGAAAGAGCACCAACACCAGTTCTGCCCAGAGTTCTGGGTCTGGACCCGCCCAAGCTAGTGCCTTTCACAGGGACCTGATGAAATAGAGCAGGTGGCTGGACAGGGCAGCTTGACGCCACTGAAGAACAGAAACGCACAGTGCTCCGGGGAGATTCCAGGATGTGCCACTGTGGCCTACATGTTGTAGGAATCCGGAACACGAAGAAAGATGATGACAACCATTGCTCCCATTCCTTCCACCTTATTAAACTAAGACCACCTACACTGTGTGTCTTTTAAATCTAAAAATGCCTCTTCTCTTTGTAATCAAAAGCTGATTCTGGTCTTTAAAATAGAATTCTCCAAGAGATTACTGCCAATGCTTTGGTTCATTCAATCCCAAATGTCAACTTAGGTGCTAGGGGATATTGTTCCTACCAGTGTCTGTCTGTCTGTTTATCACAAAGCCCAAACCAAAAAATGATAATGAAAAAAGGGCACACTCACTGAGATACTTCAGTGAATCCAGTTCGAGCGCCCACCCTGAAAAATCAGTCTGTCGTGGCTTCCTTGCAGAGTATCCACCACAGGGAAAGGGTCTCGGGGGCATGCCCAGGGAGGGATTCATCTTCACTGCTCAGGTTTGCTCTCAGCATCTCTGGGTCCTGCCCACTAAGCACCTTACACACCACACGCACCACACACACACCCCAATAGCTTCCTGGCCCGGGTGGCTCTGTCACAAATGAGTGCCTGGTGCACAGACATCCTCAGCCCTTGGATCAGGAGCTGAGGGGCTGGTCTACTCCGGCCACAAGTAGCCCTGTTGCAGCACTGATGCTCTCTCCTCTGTGGCCAGCCTTGTCTAAGTAAACGCCCATCTTCTCTCTCATAGCCTTTGTCCAACACCAGCCAGAGCCACTTTATACCAGCACAGTCACGTTGCTGAAGAGGCTTGGCGGGAGGGGCGGCGATCCTTTCAAGAGGCCTCCGCAGCCTCCAAATTGGTGAAAATTGGTCACCTGTCTAGACAGCTTCTAGGAGGCAAAGCGTAACTTCCAAATGACAGAGATTTTCTTTATAAACACTTGACATTTAGAAGCAAAAGGCAGGGAAGGGGTCCAGTTACACAGCAGGTTACGGTCTGAACTGCAGCAAAGTGATTTTGAAAACATCCAATGGCGGGTGTGACAAATCGTGGCAGGTGTGACATATCAGACTTGTGCTCTACTCGTGGTCTGAATACTCTGAAAAATGGAGCCTTTCAGAACAGAGATGGGTGGAAGAAGCATCTGGGCAGGACATGGTTTATCCATGGTTCTTAGGCTGGTTTATCTGTCCAGCATCTGCCTGGTCCCCCTTCTCCATTCTCCAGATGTTTCATGGGCCCCACGCTCCAGCCCACACTGCCAACCCTCAAACAACCCTTCAGACATGCCCTGCACGGCCAGCTGCACAGGGCAAAGAATGGCCTTTGAGTAAAGGAAACAGGGACCCGTGGCACCACCACAGGGCAAAGAAAGGCCTTTGAGTAAAGGAAACAGGGACCCGTGGCACCACAGGCACACATTCCTACTACCCCCCTCACCCAAGACCATCTACCTCCTGGCCGGCCTGTGGCCCGTGCCCCGACCTACCTGAGTGGGAAGAACTGTGTGCCTCCCAAAATACATGTTCAAGTTCCAACCCGTATGTGATGGTGAATGTTTTTCCCTTCCAAAACTCAAGTGAAAATTTAATTGCCATCCTAACAGTATTAAAACAGGGAACCTTTATGGGATGATTAGGCCGTGAGGGCCCCACCCTCATAGGTAGGACTGAGGTCATTACAAAAGTGCCAGTTTGACACCAGCCCATCCTCTCTGCCCCTCTTATCTTCTGCCATGGGATGACATCATAGGAGTGGCCTTAGTGTTGGCAACTTGATCTTGAACTTGCAACCCCTAGAACTGTGAGTCGATAAATTTCTGTCCCTTATCAACTACCCAGCATAAACGAACTAAGTCATTCCAGTACCTGTGAATATGCACTTATTTAGAAATAGTCTTTGCAGAAAATATCACATTAGGCGTAGGATGGACCCTAAATCCAATGACGAGTGTCTAATCTGGGCACCAGACACAGAGACCCAAGCACGGATAGACATGCAGACTGGGCTGACAAGGGCGTGACCCAGCTACACGCCACGGGATGCCCAGGGTGAGCACAGCCAGACTCCCCCAGAAGCTGGGGATAAAAGGAAAGCGCCCCATACCTTTCTAGAGCCTTCAGGGAGAACACTGCCCTGCTGATGACTTGCTCTTGAAATATTTCTGTCATTTTAAGCCACCCAGTTTGCCCATACGTGACCGCAGCCCTGGGAAACTAAAACATCACCCCTTACGAGGCCAAGACACGCCTTAAAGCAAGGACAGGAACGCTACACGTTTATTTTTATTTTCATTTTGTTTCTGACCAGTACCTCTCTAAAGCAAAACACAAATGAATTTCTAGAAAAATCAAATGCCATGTGGGTGACAGAGCTCAAATTACTGTCAAAGTTTCCCATTTACTTCCCACGCCCATCCTCATCTCACCTGCCCTGGGCAGCACAGAGGGCAGCAGGTGCCAGTTCAGAGAGGCTGGGCCCTGGGGTGGGAGGAACACAGTGCTTGGGGATAACAGCACCAGGACCCCAGCTCCACCTTTCCAGGACCAAATCCTGACATCCCCCCCTCATCCCTCCTCCTTGCACTTCGCAACCTCCAGCTCCCAGCATGACTGGGACGGCTACTGCTGTATCCACGGCCCAGCCAGTCCTGCCCAGGAGAACCTCCAAAGCAGCCGTGTCCAGGACAATAGGCACCTACTCTCCCACAGCACAGGCTCTACAGTTCACTGGGCCTAAGTGAATATGGGCTCTGCTTTCTTAATTAGGATTGTACATTTTGCTACGTTGTATCCCTAGAAAAGCCAAATATCCGCTGTGATTTCTTTCTTTTTTTTTCCTTCTCTTTATTTATTTATTTATTTTTTATTGTTGGGGATGCATTGAGGGTACAATAAGCCAGGTTACACTGATTGCGTTTGTTAGGTAAAGTCCCTCTTGCAATCATGTCTTGCCCCCAGAAGGTGTGGCACACACCAAGGCCCCACCCCTCTCCCTCCTTCCCTCTCTCTGCTTTTCCTCCCCCCCCATGACCTTAATCGTCATTAATTGTCCTCATATCAAAATTGAGTACATAGGATTTCTAAGATCTCAAGATCGATTTCTGTTCTGCGACCTGTGACCTCAGTGAGGATTCTTCTCTTTCTCCCCTAGACAACCCTGTCTGGCTCAGGGACAAACAAAGCTTGAGCTTTGATTCATTGGGCCTTGACTCCTAACAAAGATCTTAGAAATTTGAAAACATAAAAAATAGCCCCTGTGTAAAACCTACAGCGAAAGGTATAATTAAAAAAAGAGAGAGAGACTGGGCACGGTGGCTCACGCCTGTAATCCTAGCACTCTGGGAGGCTGAGGCAGGGGGATAACGTGAGCTCACAGGTTCGAGAGTAGCCTGAGCAAAAAGCGAGACCCCATTTCTACTAAAAATAGAAAAACTGAGGCAAGAGGATTGCTTGGGCTGAAGAGTTGGAGGTGGCTGTGAGAGGCATGATGCCACGGCACTCTACTCAGGCCGACAGCTTGAGACTCTGTCTCAAAAAATACAAATAAACAGAGAGAGAAGGAGAGCTCTCCAGATGAAGCTTCATAACTCAGTGCAGTGACTCAGGAGAGGCCCATGTAGATAAAACAATAAAAAGAATGTCCTTTCCTCAATAAAGTAATCAGAATAACCATGTGATCCAGCAGTTCTGCTCCTAGGTACACCCAAAAGAATTAAAAACACATGTTCACACAAAACCTTGTACAAGGACACTCACAGCAGCTGCATCCACAATACCCAAAAGGCAGAAGTGACCCAAGTGCCCATCAAGGGACAAATGGACAAACGCACACTGACCCAGCCATGCAAGGGAGCCCAGCACTGCTCAGCACGAAAAGCTGAGGAAACATGCTGGTAAAAGGAGCCAGACACAAAAGGCCACAGCCTTTATAACGCCATGTATGTGAAATGCACACAAGACACCAAGTCAGAGACTAAAACAGATCAGCGGTTCCCAGGGCCCGGGGGTGACTACGATGGTGTGGGTTCCTTTGGGATGACAGAAGTGTTTTGGAACTACACCAGGAATGCACTCAGGGCCACCGAATTGTTAGTTAAGATGGTTAAAATAGTGAACTGTCAATGTATTTTACCACGATAAAAAAAAAAAAAAATTGGACAAAAAAAAAAAATACCTCCTGTCCTGACCACACAGCACTGTGTCACTCACACCTTAGAGGCCCAAGCCGGTGACCCACACAATGGTTTCCAACAACGACAGACACACATGTGGGAATCAGCCTGATGCCTGAGACTATCTTTAAAAGGCCCCTAAATTAGCCGTCCTAATAATGAGTTCTAATGTCACTGCCTGGCACACTGGAACAACTATGTCCCCTATCAATGCCACGGCTTCAAATAAACAAAATTTAATAGGACCTAGTCAGGTGGAGATCTCACAAAGCCAGAGCAGAGACATCCCGACGTAGCTGACACATAGCCCAAGGCACCACCGTTGCCCCCACACGCCAGGCAGGCTCACTGTTCTCCAGGGTTGTTTTCAGCAATCCTCCAACTTGTGTCTCAACAAACATTTTATGTCAGGGGGTGTAAAACATGAACACCTAAATTAATCATTTTTTAAAATACATTCAGAGATACAGGACCCAGGGAATTTTTATTTAAAAAAAAAAAAAATTAAAAGCACATCTACAGGTCAGAAAATCTCTTCTCCTCCCAAGGAAAAGCTGGTTGGGGACGACTAATTAATCACCACTGTCCATGGGCACCAGCCCTGGACAACGTCTCTCCTAGAGGCCAGAGACCAACCCTGGGTTCCTGAGGGCTGACCTTCACCTCCACACCCTCACTCACAGGTCAGTCACCCAGGTACTGGGACTCAGGGCACTGTGCAGGGTGGCCTGCTGTCCTGGAGGTGGAGACTCTCAGCTTTCTGAGGTCCCCAAAAGGAAGTAATAAGTAACCAGAGGGAAACAGAAGGAAATAAAGTGGGAACACAGGAGAAGCAAAAGGGAAGGAGGAAGGGGCCTGGCAGGCTGGCCCAGGATGGGCCTGGGCCGCAGGGGCTACTCACAAAGGGGCTGCAGGAAACAACACCAAGAAACATAGGGCAACAGGTGCAGGAAGCGACGTCCACAAGAGAGACTGGGATGGGCCAGCCAGAGAGAGCAGGAAAACGGACCAGAGCTACAGAAACAAACATGGCGGGAGGAGCCCAAGGCCGAGGGGCTCTGGCAAGGGCAGCTCAGGACTCTATGGCCAGATCCACTTGGTGGGGATGGCGAAGTGCAGGGTGAGAGGAGGAGGGAGAAGCGAGAAGGTGGGGCACGGGCGTAGGCAGCTCCCATGAACTTTGTTTCCACAGCCCGCTCTGAGTCTGCCTGGGTTTCCAAAGAACTACAGTGTACTGTCTGACAGTTCTATAGACAGCAGTCTGGGTTTGAGGTCTCTGAGGGCCAGTCTCACCCCCAGGCCTCTCTCCTCGGCTGGGGGACAGCTACGTCCTAGGGTCCTCGTGTGGTCATGTTTGTGTCCTGTCTCCGCCTCTTACAAGGACACAGTCACACTGGGTTAGGGCTACTCGGAGGACCTCATTTTATCCAATAAAAGTCCTATCTCCAGATAGGGTCACATTCTGACATACTAAGCGGGGGCTAGGACTTCAGCAAACAGATCTGGGGGGGGGGACACAACTCAATCCATAACACAGCCGTCCCATTTTCCCTCCTTTATACAAATGCACGAGTAATAACTAAAAAAAGACCTGTTCCCTCTCTTCATGACAATCTCACTGTTACAAATCACTGCAACCTAGCACAGTGAAAGAGGTCCCTTGGAGGAAAGGTGCCACAGAGCCAAGAGTCCCAACTCCACCTACAGAGAGCTTCTCTCCAAAGTACCTTCTGCAAAGCCAGAGGACACAGGCTCACAGCAGGAGGGCCAGACCCCTGCTGACCAGACCACAGATGATCACTCGGTTCCCCTGAAGGAGCACTGGCACAACGCCCACGTGGCCGGAAATCTGAGGCTGCTGCTGAGACCTCGTGCTGCTCTCCAGGACGTACCCACCACGCCTCCCCAGGAAAGCTTACCCACGGCACGCTGCAGGAACTGTGCTAGACTCCAATGGGGGTGCTGTCCGCAGCTATCCGGGCGGGGAAGCAGAGAGGCCCAGGGAGCCGAAGGCCAGAAACCCTGCCACACCCCACCCACAGAAGCCCAGTGGGCCACGTGTGTGGAATGTAAGGAAAGGCCATGGCTTCATGTCCGTGTTCATGGTGGTACCCAGGACAGGGCGACCTGGGTGGGAAACTGCAGCCCAGGCCCTCCCCTGGTCCCCTCTTAGCCCTGTGCCCTCCCTGCTATCTCAGGAGTGCCAAGCCTGGGAATGGCTTTGTTCAGCGCCCACCTCCCCCTGGACCAGGCCACCTCCACAGGTGTGGACATGTCTCCCAGTGAGAAGGCCCTTCCTCCTCCCCACCCTCCACACCGCCAGTGCTGTGTACCCCTCCCCTGGAGGTGCCCCCCCAGGGGAGCAGGGAGAAGAGGAGGCATTTCCTCCATGGCCCTCAGGGTCTGCAGGCCTTCCTCTTGACACAGCCCCACCACTGCAGAGAAACACCCCAACTTCCTTACTAAGCACCTTCCTTGCCATGCCCAACCCCAGATCCTCACGCAACACACAAGACTATCTGCAGCCTGGTCAGCCCTCGCCAACTTCTCCACACCCAGCCATGCTCTGGCCACCATGATTTATTTCCATCCTGGTCTCTGACTCTGACACATGGGGCACTGGACTGGGCGTTCTAGACACCCCAATGCCAGGAACAAGTCCATCCCTGCCTCAGACACACAACGTGTGTCCGCAGCCTCCTGTGCATGCCACTGTTTGGTGACAACTTGGCACAGCTCATCAATTTAGCATTAATCTAGGTGTTGCTGCAGGGATAACTTGCAAGGCAATTAACACCAGATTCTGTGGCGGGCCTGGTGCAGAAAGGTGAGAAGTGTTAACAATAGAACTAGGGTTTGCCTGTGCAGGACAGCAGCAGTCCCAGCCCAGAGTTTCCATCCTGCCTTTCTGGAAGGATTTCCCTTACCTACCCTGCCCCCACTGTCCCATCAACCAATTCCTTACAATAAATAAATATATACCATGCTGGCTCTGTTTTCCCAGTGGATGCTGGACAGACACCCTCCCATGTACATCCCCTCTGCAGGTCTGAGTAGGCTGACCTGCCCCCACCCCGCCACAGGAAGGACCAGGTGCACCTGGGAACGACCCCACCTAGCTCTGTGGGGTCCTGCCAGCAGTTGGCTGCCTCTGGCTGGGCACTCAGGAAAGGACTGAGGGCAAAACAGATTGGATATTCCACAATTACATGCTGAATTAATAAAAGTTAGGCAAAGGCAATAAAGGATCAGCCAACCTAGTAAGACAAGATTTCACTACCTGTTTTGACTCATTCAGTAAGCCAACACGTATTAGTAACTGAAAACCAATGAGTTAACGTTCCAAAAGGATTGTTCAGCAAAGTTATTGAACCCCTCTGACATATCCTTCCAAAACAGGGCTGCTCCTTTTTTCTTTTGCAGTTTTTTGGCCAGGGCTGGGTTTGAACCCACCACCTCTGGCATATGGGGCTGGCGCCCTGCTCCTTTTGAGCCACAGGCACCACCCTGCTCCTTTTTTCTTTTTAACAAAAGTGTTGACTCCTGTGTGAGGGAATTAAACTTGAGAATCACAAAAAAGCCAATGGAAAGTGATTTAAATGGCCTTCTCCCAAACCTGGTGTCTACTTCGTTTGGGGGGGGTAACACTAAAAGAAATAAAATATTCCTTTCCTCTTCCCTTTCCTTCATAGAGTTCAAGTTGTGAGTTATTTAGAAAGCGCCACGATCCTTGTTATTTTCAGATGTAGTAACAGACAAAAGGATTAATTTCAACCAGAACAACAGTTCAAAAACATAAAGCTAAGACAAACTAAAAAACACGCTGCTGGGCATGTGCTGGGCACACAGTCACGAGTGAGTTTAACAGCTCCTCATCATTTCCCCTGGGCATTTTTTAATACAGACATGGAGATGAAATCCTTCTCCTCAATCAGACAACAAACGGTGTTTTGCTCCAGAAGAATGTGCCAGCTTCCCCAACTGACTGAGGGAAAGAGAAAAGGTCACAGAAAGTGACAGTAAACAGTACAAGAATAAGCAAAAAGGACAAAGGCACCGGCATTCGATTTTTTGGCATTTGATGATTTCTCAATGGGCCTGAACATAGGATAAAGACTATCAGGCACTTCACAGCAGCTAACTGGTTATCATGTTAAATAAAATTCGGAATGAATTTTACAATTACATTTATAATTGCCACCATCAGAAGAAAAAAAAAACCTGCTGACTTCCACTTTGCATCTGTAAAAGATGATTTAGAACAAATTGAAGAAAACTTTGAAATTAAATACAAAGGCGATGGCAAGAAAATAATTGCATTTATTGGAAAATGAATTGGCATGATCATCAGAGAAAATTAGACTTAGTTCCAGAGTTTGGAAGGTCTAGAATTTGATAAACACAATTGTAAACACAAATATAACGACGAAGAAAAAAAGCTCAGAATGAGATTTCTCATTTACTTCCGAGATTTGTATTTGTAACCAAAGCATCATTTGTCTACTTAATGATAGATTAATACTGAAATTATTCCGGTTTGACTTTATATAAATGGCCCTAAAGGATGCCAGTTCCTAGCTAGATAATGCTACTTATATTTCATCAGAGTAACCTGGCAGAGGGTTGTACTTAGAGCACCTGGTCTGTTAAACACCTTCCTGAAAGCCCACGGGGCACTTGAACAATACGAATGTATGATGTTTCTGGTGAATGGGGTCTATGGACTAACTTCAAGGAACTCCCCTTTCCCCGTCCCAGGTTAACCCTTAACTGGTTTCTGGAAGGCTGAGCTCCCAGGATTTCTCAGGGTCCTGCTGGGCAACAATCAATTCTAGAAGCTCCAGGGACCAACTCTCTTCTCAATATTATCTCCAAGATGGATCCACAGGGCAGCCCTCTCCACTCCACTGCCCAGCCCCAGGAGCACCACAGACTCAGCACAGCATGAACTTCCTGCAATTGGGACAATGCCAAGTTCAACAAAGCAATAACCCATCTAACTTGATCCTCTGAATGCCCCAGAATGTGTCAGCACCCACATGAGAAGCTGATGTTTCCTCTGAGGCTTGAAAAATTACAAGCCCATCTCCTCCACACTCCCTTTACCTTGGCAAGCGGAGTTTGAATCTAGTACCTACAGGACATGAA
Organism: Nycticebus coucang; assembly: GCF_027406575.1. Classification (NCBI taxonomy): domain Eukaryota; kingdom Metazoa; phylum Chordata; class Mammalia; order Primates; family Lorisidae; genus Nycticebus; species Nycticebus coucang. The sequence goes on along the minus strand of NC_069782.1, from coordinate 155,261,007 downwards.
CAAAAGCCCTTGTGTGGGAGAACGTTCAGGAAGGCATTGAACAGACACGGTGCTTTAAGTACAAGCTGCAGAGTGGTTTTCCTCCCACCAGCCTGACCACGTTCCTTTGCTGTCGGGAGCTTCTTATAAGAAACCATGAAGGTCTCTCACCACATCCATCACCACCCACCCAGCTGCTGGTATCTCTAAGTGAGGTGACCCTGGCTGTAATAAGAATTTCACATTAGGGCGGCACTGTGGCTCAGTGAGTAGGGCCAAGGGTGACAGGTTCAAACCTGGCCCCAGCCAAACTGCAACAAAAAATAGCCGGGCATTGTGGCGGGCGCCTGTAGTCCCAGCTACTGGGGAGGCTGAGGCAAGACAATCACCTAAGCGCAGGAGTTGGGAGGATGCTGTGGGCTGTGATGACACAGCACTCTACCAAGGGTGATAAAATGAGACCCTAGCTCTTAAAAAAAAAAAAAAGAATTTCACATTATAATGAGAAAATTTCATGATTTGGTCACCTCCAATATGTATAATTTTATGGACACAGATAAAAGCCAAGTGCCTAATTATAATACATTATTAATTTAACTATCCATTCCTACCTGGCTAATATTCATAGCACATGAATATTAATTTAGAAGGATTTTTCGGTGCATCTTACAAGGGTATATGTGAATCCTAGTAAATGTGGAATGTAAAGGTCTTAGCAAAATAACTAAGAAAATGCTACAAAAGCTATGTTAACTAATGTGATGAAAATGTGTCAAACGATCTATGAATCAAGTGTATGGTGCCCCACGATCATACTAATGTACACAGCTATGGTTTAATAAAAATAAATAAATAAAAAAAAAATAGAAGGATTTTTGTCCACTCTTCCAATTCATAAAAACTTTTTTATATTAACTTTTTACATGCACCTTTGATATCAGTGTCTTAATCATCGGGTAACAACTATTTTTTGGCCATCATTTTATGTCAATCTGAAGTACTTAAGATATTGCACCTTTTATGAAGCATAGAACTTTTTTGCCCAAACCGCAAGAACCTATTTATATAACATTAGCAGTTATTGTTACTTTTAATTACCTGCTAAGTATATATTCATGATCTTTTCTTATCTCTGCCCACTGTTCTGTTTTTAAAATGACCTTTGAAAGGTTTATTGACAATGACAATCAACAATTGCATTCAGACCAGCAGGAAAATGCCAAATCCTGTTAAGTTTCTTTGCTTCTTTCTTTATCATCCTGCCAGGGAACTTCTAAAACAAGAACAAAATAGCGCGGAAGTTTCAGACAAATGGGTTTTAGTATTTTCTTTTTTTAAAAAATAAAATGATGAGAAAAATGTTAATAAGGACTCAAAGAGAAGACTACTCAACTTTGGTGGACTAGTTTGGGGGAAGATGTGGGGAATCAGCTTAGTGTGTAGTTATCTTACAGAGACCAAGCTGAATCTCTTCCTGGATGAGGGGGGCTTGTTCCAGGTCTGATTCAGAGGACTTGCAAAGCAATTTCCTTCCACTGCAGCCCCTGCCAGGATGGAGAGGGGTGAGCCCAGTCCCTGGGTCCCTCGTACATCACCTCAGCCTCCTCTGAGCTGAGACTCTGGGATCTTCCTCCTTCCCCAGCACCTGGCCTTTAGTTGTCAATGGGAAACATTTCTTGGGTGAATGTGTGTATGAATAAAATCACCAAGAGACTCTAGAGACATTAAAAAGGCATAATATCCAGAAAGAAGCCACACATCTCAGGTGCCTATGTGTGGCCTGGGATGACCCAGCACAGTGTCCCCCACTGCACTGTGATTAGAATAGAATAGAATAGAATAAAATAAAATAAAAGGACCAAAAAAATAATCCTACAACAGACAAGAGCCAGAGACGCGGCCCTTCCTACGTTAAGATTGTCGGGAGTGGGCGGCGCCTGTGGCTCAGTGAGCAGGGCACCGGCCCCATATACCGAGGGTGGCGGGTTCAAACCCAGCCCCGGCCAAACTGCAACAAAAAACAGCCCGGCGTTGTGGCGGGCGCCTGTAGTCCCAGCTACTCGGGAGGCTGAGGCAGGAGAATCGCGTAAGCCCAGGAGTTGGAGGTTGCTGTGAGCTGTGTGATGCCACGGCACTCTACCAAGGGCAAAAAGTGAAACTCTGTCTCTACAAAAAAAAAAAAAAAAGATTGTCGGGAGTGCCTTTCATGAATAAAATACATAGTAGTGCTAATAAAGAGCAACTGACCTTCGCTGTTTTACTACCAACAGATGGATAGTACGATTCTCTATCATCCCTTCACCCTGATGAGACATAAAGGCTGTTTTATATTACTGTACACCCACCCCTGCCCCCAAAACTCCATGCCTGGAACACACAGGTGGGCTCAAAAGTACCTGGTATACTTTGTTTGCTTGGCTATTTGTTTTTTTTTTTTTTTATGTTTACTGGCTCATGAAAGCCTGCTGACAGCTGTGCCAAAAGACCAAGAAAGCCACTTATACAAAGAGACAAAAGGACAAGAATCCTTAACCTCCCTTTCTTCCTGCAGGAACTCCCCAAATTCTAAGCCCAAGGCTTCTCCATTTCTGCAGGGGCGAGAGTTGGATAGGAAGCACCTGGAATCCAGCTTTGGGTTTTCAATGGGCAAACACACAGACACCAGGTTAGAGGACAACAAACATGCCAGGAACCCAAAGGCACAAATTCTAGTCTCCATCCCCACCCACGCTAAGGTGGTCACTTTCCACGTCCCCAGCAGCTAGCTGGGCTCCAGGGACATCTCCCTCCTACCACCCAAGTCTTCGGGAGGTGAGACATCTCTGCCAACCATCTTTTGCAGAGGCAACCCTGGCCCCCAGCAACCAATCACCCACCCTCTCCTCACCTATGTGGGCAGGTGGGGGGCACCAGGGAGCACCCCTGGGCATAGGGACTTTGTTCACATAGAACAGGCTGCCAGGTTTGTGCTGTATCCCCCATCACAGAATTCCTCCTGGAGACTCATCAGAAACACGTGGCAAGCTTGCATTTTGTGGAGACATTAGCATTTCTTTTGCTTCCATGGACACAGGACATAGAAAACAATAAATGGCATTTCAGCAGCCCATCCCCAAAAGGCAGCAGAACACTGCACCCAAAGCAGGCATTACCAGCACTGGTATCTGTCCACAAAGGCCCCCAAAGAGAAGTACTCAGGCCGCTGAGGACAGTCCCAACCCCAGCACTGCCCAGGAGCCACCCAGGGAACCGGCCTTCATAATGTGATTGGATCTAAATCCTGGACTTACTGGTGAAGAAGGTCTTTGAAACAGATACCTTTGCTTAAATAAAATAAGGTTAGAGATAATTATAATGTGGTAACTAGAGGCCTCTTGAACCCGAGCCTTGTGAAGAACATTCACATATTTAACTAAAATGGCTTTATATATACTATCTTTCTATTTGCAATGTACGACAATCACTTCAACAAAGAATTAACTAATTATAAGTCATTAGACACCCACAATTAAGAGCAGGAGATTATGGGTGGAGGATTTAAGGATAAAGGAGACAAAAAAATAACATTATTTAATCATCAAATTAAAGAACAATATTAAATAACAGGATTTAGAAGGATTTACACCCATTAAGAATACTAATTTTTTAGAGATAATAGAACAAAACATGGAAAACAGTAAATAATTTTTAATGTAGAAGCTCACTGTATTTATGACAAGTGTCGGTCACACAGCACCACCATGAGAACCACATCAGTTAATTCTGACCCTGGGGACAAAGCACAGCAGAGCTGTCGACATCATCCACTGGCTCTCTTGTGACATCATATACTGAAGAGACAGAAAGATCACTTCGTTCTAAAGCTTTATATAGCTTCTTAAAGATTTTATGCAAATTTTAATGTGTTTTTTTTTTTTTCCTTCTCTGTATCATAGGAATTTGTTTGGAAGATTAAGAAATCACCTTAGGAAAAACAGAAAACAGAACTCACTAATAATCTTTCATTTACCTTTTAAATGAGTAAATAGGGAAATCATTTATAATACATCCATTGTAAAGAACTCCAATTATTCCACTCTGTTTTATTATCTACCATCAGGAAGCCTACTAAGATCAGTTAGTAAGTTTCTTATACGATTAACTCGTATTTTCAATAGCCAAAGCGTTTCTCAAATCAAAGTGGTCAGGCCAGAAGGGAAAAACAAGGGCAGCTCGGAGCTGGGCACGTCTGGAGCCAGGCACACGGGAGGCACACGCGAGGCACACGGGAGGCACACGCGAGGCACAGGCGAGGCACAGGAGAGGCACACGGGAGGCACAGGCGAGGCACAGGCAAGGCACACGCGAGGCACAGGCGAGGCACACGGGAGGCACATGTGAGGCACACGCGAGGCACAGGGGAGGCACAGGGGAGGCACACAGGAGGTACCCGTGAGGCACAGGGGAGGCACACAGGAGGTACCCGTGAGGCACAGGCAAGGCACACAGCAGAGGCACAGGGGAGGCACAGGCAAGGCACACAGGAGGCACACGGGAAGCACACAGCAGAGGCACACGCGAGGCACACGGGAGGCACAAGCAGAGGCACACGGGAGGCACACAGCAGAGGCACACACAAGGCACACGGGAGGCACACAGCAGAGGCACACGTGAGGCACACGCGAGGCACACAGCAGAGGCACACGGGAAGCACACAGCAGAGGCGTCACGGAGGAGCCAGCTCTGCTCGGCCAGAGATGCTGGGACAATGACAGCACCAGGTGTTTGACATTTTCTTGGATGCCACGGCAGGTGCAGAACAATGTTACCACCTTCAGTTCACCGATTCACTCGTCCCGAAAGCACCAGTGCCTGTCGCCTACCAGCCAAGTGCCTGGCGGCCAAGAGCAGTGCCCTGCTGGAGGAGATGTGCAGACGGCCGTTGCACCTGCTCTAGGTGGGTCACTAAAAATGTAGAGTTTTCTGCAGAGGACTCTGGAGTTTGGTGGCACAGAGGACAGGAGGCCAGGACAAACCCATAGAAACGAGTGGTTTCTGTACTAGTTATGCGAGGCTGACCACTGATGGACAGGTGCTCTGGGAGAGACAAAGGGAACCGGCATTCAGGGACACCACAGGCCAAAGCCCAGCATGGCAGTGATGAGCGTGGGGGCCGGGCTGTGTCGTGACCAGAGGGAGCACCGAGGGCCTGAGGGAGGCGCAGGCTGTGCAGTGGGCCTGGTCATGAGGGGGCTCGGAGGATGAGGTACAAAGGGCCCAGGGACAGGCTCTGGGTCTTCCCCTCCAGCCAGACAGCCGCTGACCACTTTCTCTTCTCCCACATGAGCCTCCACATGTCGACTTCACTGCAGTCCAGACCCAGGCAGATGCCAACTCCCAGACCAAGGAGGACCAAGGAGACCCTAATACTCCGTTTACAGGAGACCAAGAAAATGACTGTGAGACAGGAAGGCACATGTTTGTTTCCAGGGAGAGGAATAGTTCCTGCTGGGAACTCCCCCCACCTCCCGCCACTACGATTAACCTTCAGTATGAACAACCAGCAGGTGTTGACAGAGAGGAAAGGGGAGCTAAAAAGAGCAGAACCCCGTCGTTTAGAGGCAGGCCGCAGAGGAAGCCCACGGGAAGATCGGGGCTCCTGCTCACCCTCTCTCAGGTCAATTGCTTTCTTGTCAAGAGCCATGAAAAGTAGAAGTAAAATCAAGGGCCAGCAAAGGGAGCTCCACAGTGTGGACAATGTTCCAACTCTTGATTGTGTGGGATGAAAGGGTGTGCACATTTTCAAAATGTTCCAAATCAGACACTTAAAGTGGTTGTATTTTTTAACAGTAAATTGTATCTCAATAAAGGTGAAGAAAGAGAGAAAGAAAAGAAAGGAAGGGAGGGAAGGAAAGGAAAGAAAGAAAAAGAAAAGAGAAAGGGAGGGGAGAGGAGGGAAGCGGAGGGGAGTGAAAATAAGTGAGAAGGGGAGGGGAGGGAGGGGAGGGGAGGAAGGAAAAGGAACTAACTCCTAAGGGACCATGATTGCACCTGCCCATGGCAGGGTGGTAGGAAGGAAGAGACTGACTACAATTGTGAACCAGGACACAGGCTCTTCCCCCCGATTAGAATAAGGCAAGGAAACCCAGGCTGATTGAAGCCCCTGCTGCTGGGGAGGTGACAAGCAAAGCTGTTTCCTTGTGACAGGACAGAGACTCACTGGAAAGGAAATGGAAGGGGACATGAATGAAGACAGAGACACGAGAAACTCGCTGACCCTTGGGGTTGGATTTCGTGGAAGGAGGGGACCCAAGGCACACACCACTTTCTCACACCTGTGGTCAGAAGCAGAATTAAACAGTGTGAAAGGTCACTGTCTAGTCTGACAGCAGGAAATCTCTCTCAACCAGGCAAGAAAGCCCGGAGTGCAGGGTCTGCAGGTCAGTGAGCTGCGGCTCCACCAAGCAAAACTGCCAGCAGCCACTTCTTCCAGAAGGTCAAGGTCAGCGGATCACTGCTCACCCCAGAATTATTATATCTCCTAATATAAGGAAATACAAACAGATAGGTTTTAAATCCTCTGAAAATATTTGTTTTGCCAAAACAAAGCACCACAGGTTCAGGAACATCTAAAATGGGTATGACATATTTAATTCATAGGAAAAGCAAAACCT